>NW_004444064.1:4932550-4934042 GCF_000243295.1 Trichechus manatus latirostris
AAACAGAATGAGGGGGTGGGGGCAGGTGGCGGGTGCAGCCCAGGGAAGCAGAGTGTGAGGGAGTGTTGGGGGCAGGGGGTGATGTGGAGTCCCCGGGTGATACAAATGGTTAACACACTCAGCTGCTAACCGAAAGGCTGGAGGTTTGAGTCCACCCAGAGGTGCCTTGGAAGAAAGGCCTGGCGATCTACTTCCAAAAATCAGCCATTGAAAGCCCCATGGAGCACAGCTCCACCTTGCCACACATGGGGGCTGCTGGCTTGGGGGCAGACATGGCAGGGCTAGCCCTGGGAAGGAGAGTGTGAGGGTTGGGAGGTAGGGCAACGGAGGGAAACAGTGGTGGGGTGGGGACCGGCGGAGGGAGGGGACAGCACGGACGGGGCGGCGGCCGGGCCTGCCTTCCCTGTTAAGGATGCTCGGTGGGGAGGCTCTGGGAAGAAGCAATTTCAGGGCCACAGAGCAGCCTCCTGGGCAACAGAGAGGCCATGAAAGGCCTGAAGGACCGCAAACCGTCTCCACTGCGGTGAGCCAGGGCCGACCTCGGGGCCATGGCACACACGGGGACTGGACTGGAGGGTCCCGCCGTGGGCTCCCACGTGCTGAGGCAGAGACTCAGGAAGGGACCCCAGCTGCCTGATCCCCCTGAGCTGACCGTGACTTTCCGATGGGTGTCCTGCCTCACTGAGACCAGAGTTGCTGATGGCTGCCTTGTCTGTCCAGGTGCTGCTAAGCGGGCTCGGGACTCGTGCCCTTTTCCACGGGTACAGAGAACAGGAGGAGGGCCTTCACCAGAGAGGCAGGGAATTCTGGGAGGATGGCTTTCCCAGGGGGGCTGCCGCCTCTCCTCTCCCCCAGCCAGAGTCGCAGTGAAGTGTGGGCTCACGCCGTCACCCACAGCCCTGGCCTCTGGGCAGGAGAGGCCAGAGAGCTGGCCTCGAAGGGAGGAGGTTCCCAAAGCAGGGCGTCACTGGATGTCAGGACACTTGGGGGCACTGTGCACAGCGCTTCCTTCTTCCCAAGGACTTTGCAGAAAACCGCAGGGAAGGCCCTCTGGATGCCCCGCCTGAGTCCCAGCAACGCCCAGACCCAAACTGGCAGGGCAGGGGGACAGGGCAGGCCTTGGGTCAGTGTTGTCACTGCCTGGGCGGGCCAGACCAGGGCAAAATCCCAAAGACAAGCTCACACCACGGGAACTGCAGACTCTATAATGCAATCTGGCTACGAAAGTATTCACAACCCTGGATTCCGTCATTACGCTTCTGAAAAAGTACCCCAAGGAAAACGACTCAGATGCCAAAATGTTCTCAGGAAAAACTGCAAATGTCAGTGAAAACAATGGCGGAGGTTTATGTAAACGCTACCTGAGAAAACACCACGCGGCTGTTCAGAAGTTACAGAGGCAAAACAGGCGTGGAGGAAAAGGCTTAGGGCATAGCCGTCACTTTTAAAATATCCACAGAATTATTAAAACGAGGTCAGTAGTTCGCACACG
>NW_004444064.1:4934671-4938304 GCF_000243295.1 Trichechus manatus latirostris
CGATCTTGGGGTAAATGAAAGCTTTTCCCTATGGGGGACACTGACCCTGCTTCCCTCGAGGCGGTGGCATCGAGGCAGGCTGCACCATGACAAGGCGACACACTCCTGACAGGCCCCCTCCCTCCACAAAGACCCCCATCATTCCTGGAGAGGGGCAGCCTGGCCTGCAGCAGGCATTAGGGTGGGGCCCCCATCGGAGGTCCCTGGACTCAGCAGTGAGGAGGCATGTCCCCCACCTTTGGGTGGGATGGGGTGGGGCAGGGGTGCTGCCCAGAACAGGGGCTGGGAGTCAAGGGGTGGCCCATCTCTTCCTGCAAAGACAGAGGTGCACAAAGCCAAGTCTTGGGGTTTGGGATAATTCTGTTGGCGTTGTTTGGGTGGGCTCACTGGGGAGGGAGGAGATGAGAAGCTGCGAAGGCCCTGCTCCTGGGCGGAGGGCGGCCCAGCGCCCAGGGCCCTCCTCTGGCCGGGGTCCCTCTCTCCCCGGGGCCCCTCTCTCCCCGGGGGCCCCTCTCTCCCCGGGGGCCCCTCTCTCCCCGGCCATGGGGAACGCAAGACCCTTCGCGGCCCCCCTCCCTCTCCCAGGTGACTCATGTGATGCAGCGCTGACCTTTCAGGGATATTAAGCGCCTCAATAAAAGCTAGTCCCTAGGCTGGAAATCCCCCTTGAAATCCCCTGCCTGGCTCTGCGCCCAGCTTCCTTCCCTGGCCGCCCGCTGTGCCCTGGCCGTGCTATAGACTCCTGCCCGCTGGCAGCCAGTCACCGAAGGAACAGGCCACAGGGTCACGGCCACAAGCCAGTCCTGCCCAGTGCCAGCACCGAAGCTCCAGAGAGCCCTCGAGCCCCCTCCCAGCAGCTGCACCCAGGCCAGTGGGGACTCAGACGGTGGGACCCCTCCCTCCATGTCCCAACCCGAAAGGATGACTTGCACACAACCCACGGGGTGGCAGCCCAGAGTACCGTTGTGACCACACCCCTGGGCCCTGGGCCCTGGGCTCTGATGGGCATGGGGGCGCCAGTCCCAGGAGACAGAAATAGGGGGGAACCCCGTCTCCAGGCTCGAGCGGGTCTGCTTGGCCAGAGCTGAGCCCTGGATGGCTGTGCCCTTAGGGGAGCAGCTCCTCGGCCCAAGGTGGCGTGTCCACTGGCCCCCACAGATGCCCCAGTGTCCCTGTCACCTGTCATTCCAGTCCTCCACCAGGGAAGCCACGCAGTGGGAATGCTGGCCAGGGTCCTCCTGCTGTCCTCGTCCCTGTGACCTCTGGGGGAGGGGAGCAGAGGGGCACTGTGCAGTGGGGGCGTCTTCACTGCCTCCCACAGGTGACTCTGGCACCCACAGAAGGCCCCCCCAGACTGTGCTCCACGGCCTATGGCAGCTGCCCCCCACCAAGACTGCTCCCCAGGGCCCACGGCAGCCGCTGCCTCCAGACACTGCACCCCGCGGCCCACTGTGGCTCAGCAGTGTGTCTGCCTGGGGAGTGAGCCCCGTGACTGCCCATTGTGGCTACCCTCCCAGCGGACAGGGAGCAGATGTCCCCTGTAGCTGACGGCTGACACCAGACCCTGCAGGGAGCCACGTTTGCTCTTGAGGCATGAGCCCCACAGGCAGTATCTACAGACAAGAGGAGACAGCTCCGGTGGCCTGAAAAACATTGGACCCTGCAGGACTCCACAGGCCCACCATGGCAGGGTGGCCAGGAAGCTGGCGGGGCAGGGACGCACAACAGGGACCCCTGCTCTAGGCAGATGGTGCTCCACCCATCCCTGCAGAGTGCCTTCTGCCCTTCTGCTTCCGCCCACCATGGGGTACTCAGGCTCTGCCCTAGGCCGGCTCTTGGGCCTGGGAATGTATATCCCCAGGGCTAACAGACGGGGACACCGAGGTGGGACTCAGTTTCCAGAGCCCCCTCTTGGGAGTTCAGGTGCAGAAGAGAGAATTCCCCTTGGCCCAGCTGGGGCCACACCCTCGGCCTGGGCAGGTCTGGCAGGACAGTCTTAACGAGCTCTCCAGAGGGAGGCAGCCCCCATGGACACCACCCAGCCTCTGTCCTCAGCGAGGCATGGTGTCAGGAAGGCGCCGAGTGCAGCAGCCCCACAGGGCAGCAGCCCCTGACCACTAAGCCCTCCCATGCGCTAGCCCCTTATATCCACCTGATGACCCTGGGTACCGCTATTATGCCCACTGACAGCTGAGGAAACTGAGGCAGATTCAGGTTTGACCCCTGGCCTGGGTCAGTCAGCCCAGAGTGGGGTTCAAGACCCAGGTGGCTTCTTGGTTTTGTTTCTGTGCGGACCAGCTTAGGAGGTTTTCCACAATGCAAACTCCACACACATGTGAAAGGGTGAGTCCTCAGAGACACCAAGGACCTGTGGTCCCCTGGGGCTGGGGCAGGGGGGTGGGCAGAGGCCATTTAGAGCATGTGGGGTATCTGTCTAGGGTGAGGAGGGGACTCTGAAGCTGGACGAGTGTGCTGGTTGCACAATGCAGTAAGTATACTTGACGCCACTTGTACCTGAGTTGTACACTTCAAAAGGGTTAGAATGTTAATTTTACGTTTCATGTATTTTACCACCATAAACAGAAAAGAAAGCAAGCAATAACAGGAACGAGTTCACATACCCACCCGAGAACCTCTATACTCCGTGGGGGCAAGAGCCTCCCGGGCTGTGATGGGGACCAGCTTTGGGCCCTGGAATGTTTTTCCTCCCACAGGCTGTCCGGCCTCTACCTCCTTCCAAATTCTGCCCAGACACGAGCTGAGCTAACACGAGACAGCTTAGTGGCTTAGCTGTCAGCCTTGCATCACTTGATTGACTTAAAAACAAAAATCAAAAGATGGGTTCCTACTTCCCCCAAACCGCTCTTTAATTCAGGTACATTAAGATGGCGTGTTCCTTGAGCCTGGCACGGCGCTCCCTTGGCTGAAGACTTGAGTTGTGCCTGCTGCTGCAGCGTCCTCGGCCATGCCGGTTCAGGACACGGGTCACCCACACGGAGCCCACCCTTGACAAGGAGGCTTCCGGAGACTTGTCTCACAGAACTTCCTGCTTCTGGCCAGAACAGAAACATCACGAGACATTTAATGAAAAATATTTTTATACTTCTGCTATTTTGACCTTAGGCAAAAGCAGGAAGTGCGTGGATGCGTGAAAATGAGGTCGAAAAGATTCAAAAGAACATTTTAAAAATGGAGGAACCTGATATGAAATATTTAGAAGAGGCAAGTGTACAGAGATCAAAGTTTATCAGTGGTTACCCAGGGCGGGTGGGAGGGAGAAAGGGGCGGACGCTTAGGGGACACTGAGCTTCTGTTTAGGGTGACGGAAAAATTCGGGAACAGTTAACGTTGATAGCTGAGCAACATGATGAATGTCATTAATGTCACAGAACCATACATGTGAAAAAGGTAGAAATGGCAAGCGTTCTGTCACCTATGTATTTAGCACAATTAAAAACAGGAAAAAAATTGAGTGACCTGATCATGAAATTTGAAGACAATTCCATAAATTCTTTCCAAGTCACTCACTTCAAGCCATTGCTCCCTCCCCTTCTCTGCCCCTGGCAGGAACACTTTTTTTTTTTCTGGATCCCAAGAGCTAATGCCACATTTAAGGAGCACAAGGCCTCCTAA
>NW_004444064.1:4938448-4940431 GCF_000243295.1 Trichechus manatus latirostris
GGAGGCTGCGCCCACACCATCAGGAGCTCTGAGGGGGTTTGGGGGAGACTTTTAAAAAGGATATTGTTATGGATTGAATTGTGTCTCCCCAAAATATGTGTTGTAAATCCTAACCTCTATAATCCCATGTGGGAATGGGGTGTCTTTGTTATGTTAATGAGGCAGAATTAGTGAAGAGTGTATCTTGAGTCAATCTCTTTGGAGATATAAAAGGGATTAAAACAAGCAAGTGAGCAAGCAGAGATGGGGGAAGATAGGCGCCAAGCCACATGAAGATTGCCCAGGAGCAGAAGCTCAGAAGAGACAAGAACCTTCCCTCAGAACCGACAGAGAGAGAAATCCTTCCCCAGGAGCTGGTGTCCTGAATTCAGACTTCTAGCCTCCTAAACTGTGAGAAAATAAATTTCTGTTTGTTAAAGCCACCCACTTGTGGTATTTCCATTACAGCAGCACTAAATAACTAAGACAGATGTGGAACCACCTTTGCAAAGTGAGGGTTCCTCAAGGCCATGGGGACGCAGAGTGGGACGTCACGGAGGTCAGCTCTGACCACCCACCCTCCAGCCCAGTCGTGGGGTGCCCTGAGGGCAGAGTCACCCAGAGGGAGGCTGAACCCCCGCCCCCACCCAGATGGTCTTGGAAATGACAGGGTGGGGGGTACTGGGTAGAGAGAACTCTGGGTTCCCATCCCACACCTCTCCTCATGGGCCGCGGGACCCCAGGAAATCCATCCCCACTCTGCGCCTCGGTATCCCCGCCATAAATGGGATCACCGTGCCCACCTTGCAGTGTGTTGTAACAATTAAATAACATATGTACAGTGCCTGGCAGAGAGCGGGCACCGAGTGGCGAGTGACGGGGAGGGGCCTCTGGGGCCGGGAGATTCTGGAAAACCCAAACGATAGGGTCAGAATGTGGGCGAAGGCCTGAGACCAGCCAGCGGAGGGCCGAGTGAAAGAAAAAGTGTGTCAGCAGGGCGGGAGAACTGGGCGCCGGTCCCAGAGGCGTGCTGGGGCCTGGCACGGGTAGCCAACCCCTGTTCAACCCCACACAGCGGCTCCACTGCCCTCCTACAGAACCCTCTGGTCCACAGGGCCCGCCTGCCGACAGAACGCCTCACTCTCACAAAGACTAGGCAGCTAGTGAGCCCAGAGAAACGTCACGTGAGCCACAGGACAGGCCTGCAGGAAACATTCCGCTGCCCTGCAGGCCCGGCCCCTGGGCTCCTGGATTCCATTCTCTTCCTGGGCCCGCTGCGCTCCCAGACTCGTGCCTGCACTGAACCAACGGCCTCCCACCTCCAATAAATCTCATTGTATTATCTCTTCAACGGTTTGCTCAGCCCTCAACGGTTTGCTCAACCCTGTCTGGGCAGGACGTTGCTTAGACAACAGAGCTGAGATTGTCTCCCTGGAAGAGGTGTCAGAGGAGATGCCCCGAGGTGGGGCCTGCCGGGCGGGGGAAGGCGCGGTGCAGGGGGGCTGGGGGCACTGGACTGCCATTGGCTTAGCACCAGGGCGGGCGGCTGGGCGATCATCTCGGGTCAGAAATCCCACACCCCCAGCCCCCAGCACCCCTCACCCCTCCACCACAAGGTACCGGGCTTAGTCAGAGTCCGGGTCTCTGAATGACTATCAGGTTTTCAGTTTTCTTGTGACCGTCGCGGTTTTCTAAGAAGCTAACTCAGACTGTGCGACGCCACTTGCTGTTGTACCGACTCCGACTCACGGAGACTCCGTATTCGCCAGGGTAGAACTGCGCTACGCAGGGCTTTCAAGGGCTGATTTTTCGAAAGTGGATCGCCAGGCCTTCCTTCCAAGCCGTCTCTGGGTGGACTTGAACCTCCAACCTTTCGGTAAGCAGCTGAGCTTGTTAACCATTTGCACCACCCAGGGACTCCAGGAAAGGCAGTGAGTGTTTACGTGAGGCCCCCACCATCTGGGGTGCTTGCCCACAGCTCTGTGTTCGGATTGTCACTGGGGC
>NW_004444064.1:4942468-4943619 GCF_000243295.1 Trichechus manatus latirostris
CCCGCAGCGCCCTCTGGTGGCGGGACATGGGAGCGCACCACAGCCCCCACCATGGCCTTCAGGGTCGGAGGTCACTGCCATCTCTATGCCCACCACGCTGCTTTCAGGGCCAAAGTCTTCTGGGGGAAAAGGTGACCGACGCTGACAACGACAGTGATCCTCTCCTGCCCCTTGTCCTCACCCCTGGGTACCGTGCACCAGGGCACACCCTTGGGGACCCCGCCCCATTGCCCAAACCTCCATCTCTCTCCAGCCCCACTTCTCTCCTGGAATGCTGGACTCGTCAGTCCACACTCACTTCACTAAGATGACCACGTCCCACAGGCAGCCCCCCATCTCTCCCTCCCACCGCCCCCCATACTGCCCCTCCTAGAATCTTCCCAGCTCAGTAAACGGGGCTCCTTCCTTCCAGGCAGGGCCAGACTCTGGAGGCTGCCCGTCACCCCCGTGTCCAGTCGTCAGCCCATCCTATGGGCTTTGCCATCCAAATGCGCCTGAGTCCTGCACTTCCTGCCTCACCGCCCCTCCAGGCCCGGCTATCACCATCTCCTGCCTCTGACCGGCTTGCACGCCTCTGCTGACTGCTGTCCCCCAGGCCTGAGCCTGTCCACACTCGCCAGACTCCCCACTCAGGCCCTCGATGGCTGAGCTCCTGTTGAGCACAGGAGGTCTGGGGATACCCGTGAGTCCTTCCCCCTTCCTCTGCCCACCCCGCCCCGCCTGTCCTTGACCCCACTGTCTGCTCCAGCCTCTCACCTACCCTCCTCAGCCCAGAATGCTCCAACACAGTGGCCTGCTCACTCGTACCTGACCATGTTACTGACGATGTCACGGATGTCCCCCTTCCCAGCACGTCCAGTCCTTGCCTCCCTCTCTACCTGAGGGTCCTGTCCATCTGACCTGGCTGAATCTGACCTGTCGCACCCCCACCCTCCCCAGGGCTGGGACACTGGAGTGGGCAGGGCATGCGGGAGACACTCAACCGTCGTCCAGGTGAATAAATGAAACGCCTCACGATCCTGGTCACCGTGAGCACCCCTCCTGGTTTCCAGCATTTCCAACTGAGGATCCACCTGCATCTGAGCTCGTGACTATTTACAACCCTAAATGAGTGCGTGCCAGGTGAGGGGTGTCTGGCGGCGGTGAGCCCG
>NW_004444064.1:4945368-4946472 GCF_000243295.1 Trichechus manatus latirostris
TAGGGGCAGGGGCTGTCTGGGAAAAGGCAGACCAGAAAGGAGAGTATTCCACACCGGGGCCCTGTGTGCGTGGGCGCCAGGCCTCACCCTCGGCGTTTCCTCCCGAGGACAGAGAGCACGGGGGGACGAGACCAATGCACAGACTTGATTTACCCTAGCAGACTTTATTTACTCTTCCTTCTCTGGACGTCATACATCAGGCTCTGCTGTTTCACAGCTGCTGACTCACTTTATAATCACCACGGGCAACGCAACTGTGGAGGCTAAGCATCTGTAATTTCCCTTTCTGTCTGAGAATTAAGAGAACTGAGACCACTTTAAGAAAACTCACTATATTCCTCATTTGCCAGTTTCAGAAAGTCTGAAATGTCGCCGCTGAAAGTTTCCATTTTGGAAAGGAATTTACTCTCCCTGCTGCAGAAAGCCCCTCACTGTATTCGTCAGTACACACACCAGACGACAAGATCCTATCAGGAAAGCTGCTATTTCTGGTTTCCTGATTATTAGACTTGTGAACTTAAAATAATGTTCTTCCAAACACGACGCGCCGTGCACCAAGTCAAACCTCAGACGAGGACAGTGTTTCTCCACCTGATCACCCTCCTGGGAAGGCGGGCTCAGATTTTAACTGGTGGATCACACAGGGAGAGCGCAGACAGTGACCAGCCGCCCTCTCGTTTAGGGCACTCTGTCTTCCTCTCCCAGGTGAAAGCAAACAAAGCCAAGCCGAAGACGAATGTCTCGTGCCAACCCACCCACAAACACGATCACAGAGTTCACTCTTCAGGCAGAAAATATCGACAGATTTAAGCAGCCAAACAAATTCTTGCCACGTTCCAGCTGGACAGAAACAGGGCGGCCAGGCCCCACTGCCCTGAGCAGCGGTGTCCCTCCTGCGCCGAGCTGTCACTTTCTGGCAAGTTCCAGCACCTTCCGCACCATGGCCCCGATCCCGTCGTGGATGTGGTGGAGCGCAGTCTCACACATGAAGGCGGGGGTCGTGACCACCTTGTTTTTCTGGTCCACGTGCACTTCGTGGGTAGAAGTTATGGAAAAACTGTTCCCAACAAGGACCAGAGGGAAATCTAGCTGCAGAGCACTAAG
>NW_004444064.1:4948726-4949773 GCF_000243295.1 Trichechus manatus latirostris
GGGACCCTCAGCAGGCCCACTGTGTGGCCAGCATGCCCATGGGGCCCTCGGCTGGTCGGCCCCGAGGACAGCACCCCCACCTACTCCTGCCTGACGCGTCCCACCTCTCCTCCATCACCGCCCGCACCTCGCCTTACTCCCGGCCACCCCTTATTCCCACACACCCTTCTCTCTGCTTGTCCTGAGCAGCCCTCATCTATCGTGACCCTTCCAAAGGCCCGGGCAGAAGCTGCTGTAAGAAGCCCTAACGGAACACTGTTGCCAATGTCACCTATACACTAAGAGTCACACCAACTGAGACCACTGCCACTGACAGGCCTGGGACAGCCCAACGAAGAGAAAAGGGTCACTGGAAGTGAGGGGCTGTGCTGTGTCCTGTGCGGAGGCCTAGCAGGGACAACAGAGGCCTGCAAGCCATCGGAGGGGCACAGGGATGAGCGCAGGGCCCACACCACTGATGTGACTGTGTATGACAGATGTGACTGCGTGTGTGACAGCCGCACCACCGTCAGGCTGTCGAGACTGAGCAGGTTCTGATCAGTGGTCCTGACACCACAGACACTCCGCTCTCCGAGATGTTCCCCGCATCGAGTGAACGGGCAGAGCCCTTGGAAACTCCCCGTGTCCGCCACCGTCTCTGCTTCTGACCACCAGGCGGGAAAGGGAGGTGATGGCCAGGGGAGGCAGACAGGCGCGGTGACCTTGAGAGAGAGCGTCCCAGTGGCGCAGTGACGTGAGAGGGCGGCTCAGTGTGGCCCCAGCAACCGAGGGAGACACCCTCCCTTCTAGAAAGAGAAAGCCAAGGCAAGTGCCCTGAGGCGGGGGCTGAGCGTAGGTTTCCTCCCGAGTGTGCCACCTGTGCCTCCCCACACCCGCTCCGGTGCGCCCCTGGGAGGCAGCGGGCTCAGGTGAGGGTGTGCCTCCTCACACCCGCTCTGGTGGGCCCCTGGGCGGCAGCGGGCTCAGGTGAGGGTGTGCCTCCTCACACCCGCTCCGGTGGGCCCCTGGGCGGCAGCGGGCTCAGGTGAGGGTGTGCCTCCCCGCACC
>NW_004444064.1:4949998-4974717 GCF_000243295.1 Trichechus manatus latirostris
CGGCAGCGGGCTCAGGTGAGGGTGTGCCTCCCCGCACCCGCTCCGGTGGGCCCCCGGGCGGCAGCGGGCTCAGGTGAGGGTGTGCCCCCACGCGCAGGCGCAGTGTCCAGCAAGAGGGCGGGTGACCTGCTGTTGTCGCGTCTGGTCATGCTTTGACTCAGCCAGGAAAGTAGCCCCACACGGGTCTCCTCTGAGAGCAGCAGCGCCAAGGGAGGGGTTGGGGACGCGGCACCCTTGCCCAGACTGTGGGTGGCCACTGCAGGACCTGGGCCCGCTGCCTCCTTCCTGGGCACTCTCCGCACTGACTCTCAGATTGGCTCTGTGTCTGGGGACATGGTGTGAGGTGCCGCCCAGTGCTGATGGGCCCTAGGCCAGGGCACTGGAGGCTGATGCTGTCCATGCAGCCTCAGGGACCGCAGGATGGCGCTGGGCACTGAGCCAGCCACGCCTGGGCCACAGGGCAGGGTCGCGAGAGATGACTTCAGGGTTTATGAAGATGGGATTCTACTGTGGCCTTGCTCCTTCTCGGCCTGTCATCGAACAACTGTCAGGTGGTACAGTCGGGAGTGGCCTGAGGCCAGCCGAGTAATAACTGCTGCTGTGTGTGGGCAGCACCCTGCTTGTGAAAGGGTTTCTCCAGGCCAGGGAGGGAGCGCCAAGGCCCCCCGAGGCACCACGGACAGCTTAGTTCTGAGACAGCAGCACCACGAGACCTACTTCCGAGGCCCAGGTTACAATCGGCACATGACCCTGCCTGCTGGCTCCGTGAACCACGAGGCAGCTCAGATGCGGGCAAGTCTGCCTTAGTCTGGCGTGTGACCACCTCACGTGGGTGGGCGACCGGTGCGTGGTCCCCGTGGGCGAGGCGGTGGCCTGGAATGGTGTGTGCTGGTGAATGTCCTGGGAACAAGCGAGTGTGGAACACTGGGGGTCGGGGCCTGCAGCACAGGGCTTCTGACCAAGTCAGGGTGAGGGGGGCAGCAGTCAGGGAGGGCAGTGGTCAAAGGTCAGGGTAAAGAAGGGGCTGACTGGTGATACCGTGGGACGCTGGCAGGGCTGCAGACTGCCTGTGGGGTGGTGGGGGGCACCCCTGGCTCCTTCCTGAAAGTCACCCGACAGGACAGTGATGTGCACAGGGAGAATTTTCCAGGCTGGAAACACCTCAGTCAAAGTGAGAAGATAGGTGGGGGGTTCGAGACCACACAGCCCAGAGCGACGGCTCCACCTGAGCACCACAGGCCAGTGGTCCTCAGGCCACATCCTCCCTCCACTGCCGGCCGGCCAAACAGCCTGGGGGCCCCACGTGGACACCCAGACCCCACCAGACCCCAGGGCGCACGCACCCGATGGGCTTCCCAGCGCTGTGGAACTCCTTCAGCACACGCTCCACATCTCTGTTGACTTTGCAGTCCTTCCCGTCCACGGCAAACGTGCTCCTGCCACGAGAAGAGCCTTCCTCAGAGAGCGCCATACCCGTCCATCCACTCGGGGCGCTGCCAGCCCCACCTCCCACCAACCTGAGAGAAAACCCTTGTCAGAAAGCACCACGCCTGTCCATCCACTTGGGGCACTGCCAGCCCACCTCCCACCGACCTGAGAGAAAACCCTTCTCAGAGCATCACACCTAGTCCATCCACTCGGGGCGCTGCTACCCCACCTCCCACGGACCTGAGAGAAAACCCTTCTCACAGAGCACCACACCCATCCATCCACTCGGGGTGCTGCTACCCCACCTCCCACTAACCTGAGAGAAAACCCTTCTCACAGAGCCACGCCACCCTGTCCCTCTACACATGAAGCTCCCAGCCCCACCTCCCACAGATCTTACATACACCATTACTCACAAGAGTCTGACATAAGTGAATACGTAATACATGTTTACATGTGTATAGACGGAATTTTTTACAGAAAAGCATAGAAAACACGGCACAGGAGGGAGGGTCAAGGGTGGGGAAGGGATGGTGGCCAGAGCCAGCCAGAGGCCACAGGGACTCGGTCTGTCCTGCCCCCACACCAAGGCAATGCTTGACACGTGCACACGGAAAGTCAAGAAACAGCACGACACGCCAGAAAGCACAAAAACGAGTTTCATAAAAAGGCACGTAAATGGCCTATAAACGTAACGAAACATATCTGACCTCGCTAACAATTAAAGAAACGCCACATTAAAACAAAACACCCTCTTCTTCACCGCCAGCGTGGCTGACGGTTGACAAGGTGCCGAGGGTGCAGAGAAAGCCTCCTCACCCCGCACTGGCCCACCGCTCGTGGGGCACAAACTGGGGCAATCTCTCTGGAAGGGAGCTCAGTAATATCTTTCAGAACTCACAGTACCCACACCTTTCTGCCAACAACTCCACTGTCAGAGCGTCATGCTATCCTATTTATTTACTCCACTCCTTGATCTAGACTATCTATGACAGCATCGTTGGTAACTGCAAAGGACTGGGGAACCTTCTGGGAGGTGGGCGTCTGTTATGACCGGCCGTGGCTTCGCAGGGTGCACGCTCGTCCCAACTATCACACAGGCCACTTTACGTATGCATGTGGCAATCACACCTCCCTCAGCTATTAAAAACCAACAAACCAAAAGGAAGACTGGATGGGAGCCCACCAACAGGGTAGCAATTAAATAATTTCTGGTACAGCACTCCGTTGGAATAGACGCAGCTGCTAAAAAATTAGAAACAATGCCCACGCTATATTTTAAGGAACAAATACCGTTACGGACTTGTATCCCCTAAAACGTTACGCAAAAATCCTAAGCCCTGGACCTGTGACTGTGACCCTGTTTGGAAACAGGCTTTTCTTATGTTAATGAGGTTATACTGGAATGGGGTGAGTCCTAAACCTACTCCCTCCTGAGTGAGGTCTTATAAAAAGAGCAGAACAGACCCAGACACACGGGGAGACAGAGGTCACGTGGCACGATGGACAGAACCATCTAGGAGCTCAGGGATGCCAAGAATTGCCGGCAGACACCAGAAACTAGGAGAGAGACCACCGAAGGAATCGACACAGCCGAGACGCTGATTCAGGCTTTCAGCCCCTAGAACCGCTAGACAATAATGTTTGGTCTTTGAAGCCCCCGACCTGCGGTAGCTGTTACAGCAGCACTAAGCGACTAAGACACACACACACAGTACAGAACAGCAAGTCAAGGATGCGACCATTTGGTGACGTCTGTAACCCACCCATATACACAGAATCTCTCTGAAATACACCCAAGAAACTGGTTGAACAGCGGCCAGGCGGGGAGTCTGAGGGTCAGCAGTGCGAGAAGGAACTGCCACAGTAACCCTGTCACCACGTGGACCACCACAGAACCACACGCGAACACCCCAACAACTGCCACCCAGAGGAGACCACTGGTCTGGGGGGTCTCGTGAGTTCAGCAGGCGCCTGGCCCATCAAGGGCTGCCTTTCTTCTGGAAAGTTCCCCTAGGATGGGCCAGCAAACCAGGAAGACGGAGCTCCCCCAGGTGGGACTATGAACTCAGACGCACACACGCGTGGATCCCGAGACCAGCTGGTTCATCAGACGCTGGGACGCCGTTCATCAAAACAAATCACCTCAACTCGCCTCTATCTGTGCTTTTATACAGACCAGAGATAAGCCGTCAGCCATGCTGGGGAGACCCGGCCCCTAACCGAGCCTCAGCCTCCCCTTCCGCACACCAGGGAGGTGCAGACAGTCAGAGGTAAGGCCGAGGATCAGCGAATTCCACTCCTGTTCCCAAGTCAGAAGCCCTGGGCATGGAACCTGCCCTTCTCAGAAGTAAGAATCAGCTGATGCAGGCACTCTCTGCCCGTCTCCCACCCAGGAATCCGTGAAGATGACATGAGCAAGTGACTGAAAAAACATCAAGTGTGATTTGCTAAGGCAGTTTCCCTTTCAGCGCTGGCCCCGGGGAGAGGGTCTGGGCGCAGCGTGAGGCAGCTCCCCGGGTAGAGAGAGGCAAGAACACTGACGGTGGAGCCGGGAAAAGAGAGGGTCCAAACCTGAACGGAGGCATCCATTCCCAGCCCTGCAGGCAGGCGGCACTCATGGCTCCAGAGTGAGAAAGGGATGGGATCAGTGCCGTCACGCTTTAGAAGGCTTAGCCATGTCTTCCCCTAGCTCTGGGTGCAGGACACCCAGAGCAGAGCAGGCAGACAGCCAGCCAGGAGGTCACTGTGCTACTGCAGGTGGAGGAGTAAAAGGCAACCTGCCAACAGGCCCAAGCGAGAGATCACGGACTGGAGTGGACCTGGATAGACGACGTGAACGGCTCACAGTATGCTGGTTTAAATGTTAACACAACATCCAGAGGCACAGGTCAAGCACGCAGCTAGAATGGGGCTCAGAGAATGGCTGAGGCTTGAGGTCGAGATATGGGAGTTGTCGGAACTGGCACGACAGCTGAAGCTGCAGGCAGAGATGAAATCCCTGGGAGCACAAGGGGGTCCCACAGAGGAGAGAGGAAGACCCAGTGAAGGAGAACAGCCAGCAGATCTGAGAAGATGGTGCTGAGGCCAGGACACCAGGGGGCTCCCAGCATCAAAAACGAAGAGGGATCAAGAGGGGGACCGCGTTTAGGACGAGGAGGTTATGAGGGACCTTTAAAGACAATGTGAGAAACACAGCAATGAAAGAACCAACTGTGAGGTGAGAGGGTCTGAGGAGGGTGAGGAGGGGACGCAGGGATGGAAAAGAAAACGGGAAAGACGAGGGGAAGGAGGACAGAAGCCAGGAGGGGAGGCGCCCATAATCGAGGCTGCAAATTCCCAGGCCCCAAAAGCAGCCTGGTGGTTGGGTAAAAAGCAGCCTGGTGGATGGGCAAAAAGCCAGGAGGATTCGCTGCTTCTACAGAGTAGGGAGTTGTAGCCAAGCATTTCACTGGATGTGTCTCCTATTATCAAAGACCTGCCCAGAGGAAAAATACATCCAGAAACGCCTGGTCCAGAGCCCACTCTGGGACAGAGGTCTTACCCTCGATGCGGGGGCGCTCAGCCTGAGGTCTCACCCTCGATGCGGGGGCGCTCGGCCTGAGGTCTTACCCTCGATGCGGGGGTGCTCGGCCTGAGGTCTTACCCTCGATGCGGGGGTGCTCGGCCTGAGGTCTTACCCTCGATGTGGGGCGCTCGGCCTGGGGTCTTGCCCTCGATATGGGGCGCTCGGCCTGGGGTCTTGCCCACGATGCGGGGCGCTCGGCCTGGGCCCTGCCTCACCACCTGCTGCCCCCTCACCCGGGTCATCACCACGCTGCAGCACACAGTCAGACTGCGACCTTCCGACACGTGGGCTTCTTCACACCTTTCCACACTGTGACGGCTGAGGCTAACGCTCTCTGAGACGCTGCAGAACGCCACTAAAAAGCCCGTCACTGGAGAGTGGCCCTTGGCTCCCTCAGGCTGGGACTGCACCTGGACAGCGAAGCCACACGAACTCTGTTTTCATGAGACACAGATGAGAAATCAGAGCCCTAAAGGGGATCTGAAACCTGGAGAACGTCACAGCGAGATGCGCTGCCACGTCCCAGGCTCACGTCCCAGCGGTTGTGGCCACAGGCCAGAGAGCAAACCGGAAGGGATGAAGGCCTCCCTCCCTCCTTCCAGGGAACGTCTGTCAGAAAAAGTCAACAGGAAGAGGAACTTTCTGTGCGCAAGACTCCACAGAAGAACCAACGTTTTCAAGGAACAAACACGCTGAGGTGGTTGTGACGTGCTGCAGGGTGTTCAGTGACGACAGGGCCCACACCCTGTGACCCTGTCAATTACCAAACGTGCTCTGTGAGTACAGCCATCAGAGACTCAGCAGAAAGTGGGAAACACCCATGCCCTGTGGAAATGCTAGCAAGGCCCCAAACCTAACAGTGGTCCCTTCGTTAACAGCAGGGACACACGCTGTTCGGCCTCTAAAGCCCCCTCAGGTCATCACTGTTTCTATATCTATCGCGCCTCATGAAAAGTGGCAGAGAACCCCAAAGGTTGAAATACACACAGGTTTTTGGCCGCTCCGAACCCTCCAGGGAAGATGGCAGCATCGTGGTCAGCTGCACGGAGCTGGGCCAGGTCAACGATCTTGCCACGTGCAATCCTTGCCGATTCTATCAGAACGTTCCTGGGAGGAGCAAAGAGTAGCGTGATAGAAAGGTTCAGGGCACAGACAGGAGGCGGGAGAAGGCGGTAGCGGAGTCGAGAGCCCCTGTCCTCACAGAAGAGCAAGAGACACATTCTATATGAAAGCCTCAGCTTGGAGGGGGAGTGTTCACACCTGCGGGGACTTGTGTCTAAAGCAGCGTTCAAGGTCGCTGCCAGGAAAAGCAGTGCACTCACTATAAGCTCAAACGTTTCCTGGAATTCTCTCAGAACTGCATTCCAGGACCTACAGCAAATCACTCTGAACCTCCCTGCCTCTGCCAGGGCCCAGGTAGGAAAACCTAAATACTCCAAGGGTTTAAAGCAGACACAGCGCAGGGAATCGGTTACACAGCTGATGGGAAGGTTAAAAGGCTTATGACGCGCGTTGAGTGAAGCAACTCAAAGACTAGCAACCGCAGGAAGCTACCACCACCCTGGGCTCGTGGGGCAAAGGGGGCAGGCCTGGCTTTTAACTAGCAAGGAGGGTGCTAACCAGCAAAACTGCAGCCACAGAAGAGACAAAGCTTCGGTTCCTTCCTTCCGCCACCACCTCCCCAGTCTGAGCCCAGCTGCAAGGCACTGACATTGGTGCCTGGGACACGCAGCCTGCAGCCCTCGGCAGGACAGGCTTTCAGGGAACGCGGGGCAGGGCTGCCCACGCCTCAGTGACAGAGACACTCTGGGAAGGGGCGGAAAGGCCCACGGAGCCAACACCGATGGAGGGCGGCAGCCAGGCCGGGCAGTGCGGCCCTGGTCAGAGGAAGGTGTGGACGGCTGCACGCCGTGGGAGGCAACCAACTCAACCTCTCATCGTTCAGGAAGTGCCAGAAAATGAGAAATCTCTGCACTGCCACGTCAGCTGCTCTGAGGCCCCATGGGAATGCAAAGATCTGCCCTAGGCTCCAGATCCACCCGACGAGCAGCTGCCCCCAGCACAGGCTGCGCCCTGGATCTCAGCTTCTCAACATATCTCCATCCCGCCCGCTCATCACGTCCACGGACAGGAGGGATGACTCACCTGGTATCTCCCTCAGAAGGCTGCCCCTTGGTGTGGTCAACCACGTGCATCTGTGGCGTGTCCGGGGCGAAGATCTGAACATCAGCGCCCCCACGGCTCAGGTGGACCAGGATCCTGCAGAGGGATCAAAAACGTGATTTTAGAAAATGTCCAGCCCAGAACTGTTCCGTTATTTATTTCCCAAGACATGATTTCAGCTAAGCGCCAGTACAAATTCCCAAGGTACATTAATAGCCAGTTTGCTCTGCACAAAGCTGTGGGTGCCTTGCCAGCAACCCAAATACCCATCGTTCCTGTCCACTACCACCCTGTGGTTAGGGCAGAATCACGTGCTTGGAGTAACGAACACAAAGGAAAAATGTCAGCATCCAGAGGGCGCTGCAGAGATCATCAGTCCCAACGTCTCACTTCACAAACCGGAGCACAGGGGTTGGGTGATGAAGCCGGTATCACGGCAGGATGTGATTCCAGTCCCCAGGCTGCTGGTGAGTGCTCTCCGTTCACCAGGGCCAGCCTGACCTCCCACAGGCCAACCCCCTACAGGCCTCCAGAGGCGAGCACTCTACAGTGAGCACTCCGTGGGTGAGGAGGCAGCGGCTGCAGCCTGGACAACCAAACGCAACACAGTTCGGTGGATTCTCACCTTCTGTGTGGGAAACTCTGCTCACTTCCCGGCCAATGCACCTCATGCGCAGCCACCACCTGTCAGTGGAGGTTTGCGTGTTGCTATGATGCTGAACAGGTTTCAGTGGCATTTCCAGGCTAAGAGAGACCAGGAAGAAAGGCCTGGCCTTCTACTTCCAAAAAAAACCAGCCAATGAAAGCCCTATGGATCACAACAATCCAAACCACAACCCATCACGGGGATGGCACAGGACTGGGTAACATTTTACTTCTCTGTGCATGGGGTTGTCATGAGTTGGGGGCCAACCTGTGGCAGCTAACAAGCGTAGCAGGCTCAGTGACCAGTCTTCCCCAACTTCTCCATGGGGCAGGGTGGGAGGGACACGGACACGGAGACCTGCATGAGCAGGCCAGGAAGGAGTCCCCACCACCATGGGCACAGAAGTCACTAGTGATGACAACAGCTAACACTTATTAACTGCTGGCTCTGTGTCAAGCATGGTCCCAAATACCAATGCGTGACCACTCACTACCCCCTACCGATGCTATGACTGTGCCCCTTTCTCAGATGAGGAGACTGAGCCACGGGGGTGGAGGAGATTGCTGAGACTCCACGTTAGTACTAGGCAGTTAGGTTCTAGCGCGGGTAGCCGGGTTCCAGTACACGGCACCCCCCAGGCACTGCAGGTGTTCCTTTGCCC
The DNA here is from genome assembly GCF_000243295.1 of Trichechus manatus latirostris. NCBI lineage: Eukaryota > Metazoa > Chordata > Mammalia > Sirenia > Trichechidae > Trichechus > Trichechus manatus. The sequence goes on from NW_004444064.1 coordinate 4,958,465, forward strand.
ATGTCAAGCCATGCCCTGCCTCTGCCACTTCTTCTCCCCCACTCCCAAGCCCATCAGGCAACTCACCCTGGCCCTTGGCCGCCTACCAGCTCCGTTCAGTGCTGTCTAGTGTCAACACCAGCACACGTGGGTGATACCCTGATGGGGGACAGGTACCATTACTGTGCAGAGCCACCAGCCTGAGGCTCCTCAGGGTAGATGCGGGAGCTTCCTGGGCGGGAAGTACACTCTCACCACAGGGGTCATTCCCTAAAGGACACCTAACTCTCGTGTCTCCAATTTACTCTGAACCACCTGGGGAACACGGTGAGCTGGCCACTAGGACAACCTACTGAACCTGCGCACAGTCACTTTTTAAAATAAAATCAAAAGTCAAACGCAAACTATTGAGCTGAGCGGTTACATAAATTACGATCTGTCTACAACCTAAAATGTAATGCAACCGTTAAAAACCACACTGTAAGTATTTAATGGCAGGGGAGTGCGTCCAGATACAACAGGGAAAGAAACGTTACCAAGTGCACACTCAGTGTAACCCCGTCGTGTGTAAAACATGTACTGAAAAACACCAGGAAAACATCCGTGGTCATCTGTGGGTGAGCAACTGTTGCTGCTGTTAGTTGTCACGAAGCCCATCCGAACTCACGGCGACCCCAGTGTGCAGAGAAGTTTACTCCACAGGGTTTTCAAGGTTATGACCCTTCGGAAATAGATCCCCAGGCCTTTCTTCTAAGGCGCCTCTGGGTGGGTTCGAACCACCAACCTTTCCATCCAGGAGGTGCATCGCTACCCTTTACACCACGCAGGGACTACTTGGGTGACAGATTACAGATGATATGTTTTAAATTTCCTTTTCGTCCTCCTGCTGTGCACAGGTGATTTTTTAAAACTGTGCGTTCTCTATTTCGCAGGTTGACTAGCTCTCTAATGAGAAAGAGTATTAATAATGCAAACTTCCTCTAAATGACGAGTTCCACAAGGAAAAAAGACACTCCCCAAGGACTGAGGCGGGAACAAGGGTTCTGTCGCTAAGGGCTTACGCTGAGGCCTCGTGGATCTCGGTCCCGTCGTAGACGCCGCATCCGGACAGAACCTGGGCAGAGAAGGGCGGCGTCACGCGGGGCCCGACCTCCGGCGGCGGGGCGCGCGCTCTCGTCCTCCCGCCTCCTCCCCGCGGACCCCGCCCGCGTCCGGCGACCTTCGCTGGACGCCCGCCCGCCGAGGCCGTCCACTCACCACCGCGACCCTGGCTCCCGGGCGCGGCGCGGAGCAGTGGAGGGCCGCGCGCGGGAAGAGGGCCTGCCTGCTAGGGGGCAGCAGCCGCAGGCGGCTGGGGAGCGGCGCGAGCACGGAGGCCGCCGCCAGCCTTGGCGCCACCAGGACTCTAAGGGCAGCCATCGCAGAGCCAGGCACAGATAGGTAGAGAAGCAGCGCAACAGTAGGCGTGACCGCGCCTGCGCAGCGTCGCCGGGGTGGAGCTCCAGGGCCTGTCCCCGTCCCGCCTCCGAGAGCGCGTCGGTGGGCAGGGCCACGTCTGCGCAGAGTCCCCGGCGTGGAGTTCCTGGCCCGCCCCCGGGAACGCCTCGGGAGGCGGGGCCGCGCCTGCGCAGTCTCAGGGATCTCTCCGGCCCGCCTCCGCGAGCGCGTCTGTGGGCGGGGCCGCGCCTGCGCAGAGTCTCCGTGTGGGTGTTCACGCAGGCTTGCAAACCCGACTCCGTGGTGGGGATGCTGGGTGCTGACCGTGGCTCATTCCTTCCCGGTCTCCAGCGCCGGCTACGCGCCCTGGCCCCTCGGTGACCTTGAGCTGCCTAGGTGCGAGGGCGGGCAGGAAGCCGCCAAGCCCCGGGCGCACGTCCCCCTCCACCTGTGTGAGCCGCTGTCACCCACCCGGACAGTCCGGAGGCCGGGGGCTCTGGGTACTCTTTTCAGCGCCCCCTGGTGCGGGCCTCGCTGCCCGGACGGCTGGGGAGTGCCCCCCTCCCCCCAGGACATAGGCTCTTTAAAAATAATCACAGCAAATTCCAAACGCAGACAGAGTAAAATGAGCCCCGCGAGCCGGTCACCCAGCTTCAACAGCTGCCCCTCAAGGCTAGTCCTGATGCCCCACGTCCAGCCCACTCCATCCCGGAACTGCCATTCCTTTAACCAAATCCTCTTCCCCTTCTAGTTCTAAAACAGGGTTTCTCAACGGGCGTTGTGGACATTTGGGGCCAAGTTATCCTCCGTCGTGGGGGCATCCTGTGCACCGTAGGGTGCTGAGCATCGTCTTGGCCTCTACCCAGTAGATGCCAGTAGCTCACCCATCGCCAAGATGTGACAACCAAAACCGTCTCAGACATTGCCAGATATCCCCTGGGAGGTGGGGTGGGGGACGCAAAATGGTAGCTGAGATCACTCATCTGAAAGGTAAAGGCTGCTTGTCTTAGTTATCCATTGCGTCTTTAACAGAAATACGAGTAGCTTTAACAAATTTGTCAGTTAATAGGAGGCTGAAGTCCAAATTCAGGGTGCTAGTTCTAGGGCAAGGCTTTCTCTCTCGGCTCTGGAGGAAGGTCCTTACCGCTGAGCTTCTGCTCATGGGTGATCTTCATGTGGCTTGGCATCTCTCTTCCCCCCTCCACTCACTCATTTGCTTAATCTCTTTTATTTCAAGAGATTGATTTAAAACACATCCTACACTCATCCTGCCTCATTAACATAACAAAGACGACCCATTCCCAAATGGGATTATAACCACAGGAATAGAGGTTAGGATTTACAACACATATTTTTGGGGGACACAGTTCAATCCATAACACTCCTTAAAATAATCTAACTTCAATCACTACCATGCTTAATATTTAGATTCTCATGTTTACATGTCAAATTCTCATAATGTCCATTTTTGTTCTTCGTTTGTTTCAATCACGATCAAACTGTAATTGGTTTCAAACGTCCCTCTCTGAATTTCCATTTGAGGACAGCTCCTGTGCCTTTGGGTGCCCCCTCTGGCTTTTGCTGACTTCATCCCTGTGATGTAGCTGAGATACTCCTCTGTCCCCTTGGGCCAACAATGTCCATGGGTGACAGGTGTTCTTTTATCAGGAGCCACTGATGCTGAGGGTGTAGATCTGCTAAACCAACGCAAAATGGCGGTATTCTTACTCCACCATTCCTTCAGGGCCCAGCTGGAATTCTCCCACTATCCAAGAGTCCGTTCATCTAGGAACAGGATAAATGCTTGACACTTTCCCTTTATTTACCGACTTTCAAACTAATAACAACACTGGTTTACCACCATCCCAACAGTAACCACTGTAATTTTTTAGTATCATTGTGAATTCATGGATTTAGACTTTTGATGTTGTTTTAATCCAACACAGTTGCTTTCCTTATCGATACTCAAGTTGTCCATCTTTAAGACTTACTGTTGATTTCTGCAAGGAGTGAGCAGGAAGCTGGAACAATGAATGTGGGGGTATTATAGATGTTAAAACCCAAGATAAGCCTGGGGCATGTCGCTGTCCTTGTCCCTGCTCTTGTCCGCCATTCCTGTGGAGCACAGCTCTTAACCCTTTCCCTGCTGGACACTGCCATGGAGCATCCAGGACCCTCAGCTCCTGGGGAACCAGCTGGCTTCCCCCTTCTCAGCTCCAAATCCTGAATGGCACCTGGGGACTGAGATGTGATTATGGGGACAGCGGTAAAAACTACGAACTCTCCTCTAGGTGTTTAGGAAGGAAAATGATCTACAACTTTGGGATTTACTTGGGATGCAAACAATAATCACCTGCAATATACCTGTGAATTAACCTGTTAAGAACCGTTAGAAGAGAAAATACAGTTTTTGTTTTAAGGCGGAGGGGTGGAAGCAACGTAGTTTGGGGCTTTGGGGCAGTTCAGTGGGGAGAGGAGGGAAGGCCCAGGATAACGCTATCTACACCAGGGGCCCCTCAGAGGCAGGATGACACCACACAGCTCTCACCCACAGCCCGCTCTGGGTCTCCTGCTCAGGGTGCCCCAGGTGCCCCCTGTGGACAGGCAACCACCCCATCAGGGTTCAGACAGGGAGGGATCCATCCAGAGTCATCATTCTATTTAGTTTCTGGGCTCAAATACCAAGGGAAACTCGCCCTCAGTTCACTGGAGGCCCAGCCTCATCATCCAAGGTCAAGTGTCCCTGCTATTGTGGGGAACTGGTAAACCACGGGAAGGCCTCAGACCTCCCTTCTGAAACCCAGGCCAACCGGCCCCCTTGCTCCTTCTAGTACAGGCAGGACGCTTTGGATGTCCCAGGACACGTTCAATAGCGCACACTGCTCCCCTGGGGATGTGTGTGGATTCTGGGTTTCCAGACATCACCTGTGGGTCTACTGAAACAAGGCATCCCAGGCACCGGGAATCTGGTTCAAACACAGTCACGGACAGTCTCTGGAGGCAGAGATCCTGCCTTGGCACCAAGCTCTGCAGGCTTTGTGCACACACATCAGAGGCAGAGGCAGGGCAGTGACAGGGCTGGGCCTGGTGCCAGCCCACATACCGAGGACACCGGCCCCAGGTCCGCCTGGTCCCTGACTCTAAGGCCTGCCTTTGCTGAACTCTGGGAACCAGCAGGAGGGAGACGCTGGTCCAAGCCACCCCCAGTGACCCCTCCAGAGTACACCATAGGGAGAAGGGGGCCTCTGGCCAGCCTGAGGCCACGTCCCCTCTCCACGTTGCCCAGGACAGTGTGCCCCCACCCCATGTCACCTGGGGCTATGTTCCTCTCTGTTCCAGGTGGGATGCCGTGATGGCTCGGGGGAGGGCTTCACTGCTGCCCTGCTCACCCACTCCCCTGGTGCCACCCTCTGTCACCTCTGTGTTAGGAGGCACAGGTGGGGGGGTCATGATCATCCTGTAGCTCCTCACACCCAGGACAGAGTCAGAAACGTGTTTAATTTAGCTTAGACTTAATCCATCTTCACATTCAGAACGCCCCACTGTCTTCATCACTCAATTCATCATCAAAAGTATATAAACAGCCCTCATACGCAGTCTGCATCCAGGAATGGGACACATGGACCTATGTGAAGGCACTGTTTCAACGGCAGAAGTTTCAACGTTTACTTGAGGCTCAATCCCCTGGGTCAGGTGCTGCCTGAGACGGGCTGGAGGTCGGCCGCTCCCCTGGCTGCTTGCGTGCGCTGGCTCCTTTAGAGGAAAGCAAGTCTCCTGCACCGACGTCCCAGGTCTCTGAGCCTCGGGCAGGCTGAGCAGTCACAGCCGCCCACACCTTGGGCATGTCTGATGGTCCTGGCACCGCAGCCGCGGGACCTCTATGACAGCATCTCTCCTTCCTCCTCTTCTGTCCCCGCAAGCAGGCGCAGGCTGTCCTCGTCATCGGTGGATGCAGCAGCCTCCTCCTCACTGCCTGGCGGCTCCGCGGGCCGCTTCACACCCCTCTGCTTGGACACGGCCAGAGCATATCGCATGTTGTAGCAGTTCCAGTCACAGCTGTCAGAGACATGGGAATCGCCACATCAGTAAAGCAACCAGCAGAATGTTTACTCCACCCGGAGCCCAAGCCCACTCTACACCCCCACCTCCAAGTGCCTGAGTCCGACCAGCCATGACTGACGTCCCAGGAAAGATCCCACTCACACCCATGCCTGATAACTCAGCAAAATAGGAATAGAAGGGAAATTCCTTGATATAACAAACAGCCAACATCATTCTAAACGGAGAGACTGAACACATTCCCCTTGAGAATGGGAACCAGACAAGGATGCCCCCATCACCACTCTTATTCAACACTATGCTAGAGGTCCTAACCAGTGCAATAAGGCAAGAAAAAGAAAGGGCTTCCAAATTGATAAAGAAGAAGTAAAAGTATCCCTATTTGCAAATGATATGATCTTATACACAGAAAACCCCAAAAAATCTACAAACTACTGGAAGTAACAGAAGATCTCAGCAAAGTATCTGGATACAAGATAAACATACAAAAATCAGTTGGATTCCTCTACACCAACAAGAAAACTTTGAAAAGGAAATCACCAAATCAGTACCATTTACAATAGCCCCCAAGAATATAAAACACTTGCGAATAAATCTAACCAGAGATGTAAAAGACCTATACAAAGAAAACTACAAAACACTACTAAAAGAGACCTCCCTAAGTGGAAAAACATACCATCCTCATGGATAGGAAGATGCAACATTGTGAAAATGTCAATTCTACCCAAGGCAATCTACAGATACAATGCAATCTAGATCCAAATTCCAGAGACATTTTTTAACAGGATAGAGAAACAAATCACCAACTTCATATGGAAAGGGAACAAGCCCAGGATAAGTAAAGCATTACTGAAGAAGAGCAAAGTGGGACGCCTTGCACTACCTGATTTTAGAACCTATTATACTGCCACGGTAGTCAAAACAGCCTGGTACTGGTACAACAACAGATACACAGACCAATGGAACAGAATTGAGAATCCAGACATAAATTCATCCACCTATGAGCAGCTGATATTTGACAAAGGTCCAAAGTCTGTTAAGTGGGGAAAAGACAGTCTCTTTAACAAACGGTGCTGGCGTAACTGGATATCCACCTGCAAAAAAATGAAACAGGGCCCATACCTCACACCATACACAACAACTAACTCAAAATGGATCAAAGACCTAAATATAAAATCTAAAACGATAAAAGATCACGGAAGAAAAAATAGGGACAGTGCTAAACCCAAAACCAAACCCAATGCCATAGAGTTGATTCTGACTCATAGTGACCCTACAGGACAGAGCAGAAATTCCCTATAGGGTTTCCAAAGAGCGACAGGTGGATTTGAACAGCCGACCTTTTGGTTAGCAGCCGTAGCTCTTAACCACTGCACCACCAGGGCTGCAAATATAAAATCTAAAATGATATAAAGATCATGGAAGAAAAAATAGGGACAATGCTAGGGGCCCCAATACATGGCATAAAGAGTATACAAACCATAATTAACCATGCACAAACACCAGAAGAGAAACTAGGTAACTGGCAGCACCTACACATCAAACACTTATGCTCATCAAAAGGCTTCACCGGAAGAGTAAAAAGAGAACCTACAGACTGCGAAAAAACTTTTGGCTATGACATATCCAATAAGGGTCTAATCTCTAAAATCTACAAGATACTGCAATACCTCAACAACGAAAAGACAAATAATCCAATTAAAAAATGGGAAAAGATATGAACAAACATTTCACAAAAGAAGACATTCAGGAGGTTAACAGATACATGGGGAAATGCTCAGGATCATTAGCCATTAGAGAAATGAAAATCAAAACTACAGTGAGATACCATCTTACCCCAACAAGGTTGGCACTAATCCAAAAAACACAAAATAACAAATGTTGGAGAAGTTGTGGAGAAACTGGAACTCTTATGCACTGCTGGTGGGAATGTAAAATGGTACAACCACTTTGGAAAACGATTTGGCGCTTCCTTAAAAAGCTAGAAACAGAAGTACTGTAGGATCCAGCAATCCCACTCCTAGGAATATACTCGAGAGAAATAAGAGTCGTCACAGGAACAGACACATACACACCCATGTTCACTGCAGCACTATTCACAATAGCAAAAAAATGGAAACAACCTAAATACCCATCAACAAATGAATGGATAAACAAATTACGGTACATACACACAATGGAATGCTACGCAACAATAAAGAACAATGATGAATCCGCAAAACATCTCACAACATGGATGAATTTGGAGGGCATTATGCTGAGTAAAATTAGTCACAAAAGGACACACATTGTACAAGACCACTATTATAAGAACTCAAGAAAAGATTTAAACACAGAAAAAAGCATTCTTCGATGGTTACAAGGGAGAGGAGAGAGGGGGGAAGAAATCACTCGCTAGATAGTAGACATGGATCAGCTTCAGTGAAGGGAAGGATAACACACAATACTGAGGAAGTCAGCACAACTGGACCAAAGCAAAAGCTAAGAAGTTTCCTGGACATATCCAAACACTTTGAAGGACAGAGTAGCTGGGGCTGGGGGCCATACTTTCAGGGGACATCCAAGTCAAATGGCATAACAAAGATTATTAAGAAAATGTTCTATATCTCACTTCGGTGAGTGGCATCTGAGGTCTTAAAGGACTAAAGGACCACATGAATCAGAGACTCCACCAGCTTGAGACCAGAAGAACTAGATGGTGCCCAGCTACCAACAGTGACCGCCCTAACAGGGAATACAACAGAGAGTCCTGGACAGAGCAGGAGAAAAATGTAGAATGAACTCAAATTCACGTAAAAAGAGCAGACTTAACGGTCTAACAGAGACTGAAGGAGCCCCTGAACTATGGCCCCCAGACGCACTGTTAACCCAGAACTGAAACCATTCCCAAAGCCCACTCTTCAGACAAAGATCAAAAACAGGGCTATAAAACAAGAAATACACGTGAGGAACGTACTTCTTAGTTCAGTCAGATATGTGAGACCAAATGGGCAGCTCCTGTCTGGAGGCAGGATGAGAAGGCAGGAAGGGACAGGAACTGGTTGAATGGACACAGGGAACCCGAGGTGGAAAAGGAGAGTGTGCTGTCACATTGTGGGGATTGCAACTAATGTCACAAAACAATATGTATATGAATTTTTATACAAGAAATTAATTTGACCCAGAAAGCATGGCCCCTGGTCTCTCCATCACCCCAGAACTAAAACAATTTCTGAGGCCAACTCTTCAGACAGGGATTGGACTGGACTGTGGGACATAAAGTGATACTCGTGAAGAATGTGCCTCTTAGACAAGTAGATATAAGACACCAAAGGGGTGGCTTCTGTCCAGAGGCTAGAGGGGAAGGCAGAGAAAGTAAGAAGCTGGTTGAATGTTCATGGGGAACCAGGGGCGGAGGGGAGGAGTGTGCTGTCGCAGAATGGGGTGAGCAGTTGGGGTCTCATAACAATGTATGTTAAAAAAATTCTGTATGGGAGACTAACTTGAAATGTAAACTTCATTTAATGACATCAATTAAAAAAAAAAGGAAAAAAAAAAGAAACTAATTTGAGCTGTAACCTCTCACCTAAAGCATAATAAAAACAGATATCACTCACATTAGCACCCAAAATATCCATTGTCAAGGAGCAGGTCTAACAGGAGCCACACAAGACATCCCCTGGTGCAAACAATCCTAGCACCCTGTAGGAGGGCAGGGGCGCCCACACCAAGGGGGGCTCAGAGCTGAAGAGATGCCAGTTCTCCCCGGGCAAAGCGCAGACTGACACGGCCCCAGTCTCACCCCAGCCTCCCACGGGGAAAACCCAGAGCCGTGTGAAGAAAAGGCACGATGAGGGAGTGTGTGTACTGGACAGACAGTGAGCCAGGAGTGAGGACAGACAGCAGGACCCACGGGTTTGGCACTGGAGCAGGGGACAGGCCATGCAGTACTGGGGAAGGGACAGTGGGGACAGTCTAGAACTTGGGGGGATCGGGCCCTGCCCCTCACCCCGCATGAGTGATGGGAGCCTCAGGCCAAGGGCCAGACCCTGCAGCATCTGAACACAGCCCTGCACACCCTGGGACAGGAAGTGCACTAACCATCCCGAAGACGATGATGATGACAGGCACCACTCAGAGCACCCGCGTCATCATCCCCTTCTCCTCTGGGAAACTGAAGCACAGAGCAGCCACACCCCTAGGAGAGCGCGAGGCCCCCATGCCCATCCCGCCCGCGCGCTGATGTGCGGGTACAGAGAAGGTTCTGCAGGGTCCGAGAGCCCGACGGCCATGCCACGGCACCACGGGACACCACAGCACAGCGTCACTCTGCACTCTGCTCCAAGTGGGTGGCACTCTCTACCACCAGGTCCACCTGCAGCTGGTACACCTGAGTCCTAGCAAGGGGAACCTGGCCAGTCTCATCCACCCTTGTTGCACCCACACTGCCCCTCCTGCCCCAGGTCACGGCCGGCATGGGACGCCTCTGCCCCACCCACCCCGCCAGCACCCACACTGCCCCTTCTGCCCCAGGTCACGGCCGGCGTGGGACGCCTCCGCTCCACCCACCCTGCCGCCCAGGACACGTACAGCTTGGAGAGATCGTTGAGGTGCCGCTGGATGCTCTTCTGTAGGAACTGCACGGCTGGCAGCAACATCCCCGCCCTGCAGAGGACGACAATGCTGCCTTACTCCACATGCTGCAAGGACCCACCCCGTTCTGTCTGTCCGCACAGCTCCCACGGAGCAGCGGGGAAGGACAGAGCCTCCGGCTGAGCAGGGCTCTCACCTGGACTTCAGCTTCTGTCCATGCTGCATGAGCAGCTGCCGCGTCCACAAGAGGTAGAACTCCAGGTGGCGAGACACTTCGAAGGAGGTGGCGAGAAACTCCAGGACCTTCTCCACGTACAGCTCAGGCAGCGAGGAGCTGACAACCTCGACTGCAGGAGGAAGAGATGAAAAAAGCCCAAATTAGACAGGACGATGATGCCGCATCCCTCTCTCTGCTCGTAGAGCGCACGGGACGCAGACAGGCGAGGGACCGCCGCCCCTCCTCCCGTGCTCACCCTCGTCCTGGGGCACCGACTCCAGCGCCTCCTGCACCAGCGCCTGCTCGTTGAGCCGGAAGGCCATCAGGATGGCCCTCGTGAAGTCCCTCTGGCGCAGCGCGGCGCGAATCCGGCTGGGTGTGATGCTGGTGTCCAGCTCGAATGGGTCGAAGGTCATGCGGGCGTCAAGGGAGTAGATGAGCAACCCCTCGGTGGTGGTGGCTGCCCAGCAGCGCCCTGGGAACAGGCGGGAAGCTGGCTTTCTAAAAACTCCTTCACTGTTTGCCCATTTTTTAAAGAAAAGGTATTGAATACTGCTGTGGTTTGAATTACGTCCCCCAAACATATGCGTTGTAAATCCCAGCCTCTGTGACTGTGGTTATAATCCCTTCTGGGAATGGGTTATCTTTATGTTAATGACGCAAGATTAGCGTAGGGCGTATTTTGAGTCAATCTCTTCTGAGATATAAAAGAGATTAAACAAGCCAGCAGAGGAGAGCTGGGGTAAGACAAATGCCAAGCCACAGGGAGATCTCCAAGGAACCAGGAAGCAAAAGCTGGAGAGACAAGGACCTTCCTCCAGAGCGAACAGGGAAAGCCCTCCCCTAAAGCTGGTGCTGAATTGGGACTTCTGGCCTCCTGAACTGTGAGAAGATAAACTGCTGTCTGTTAAAGCCGCCCCCTGTGGTATTTCTGTAACAGCAGCACGAGATGACTGAGACAATACCAGGCACAAAAGGAAGCCCAGGAACAGCTCCCTGCCGCCCACCCTCAGCACCCAGCTCCTCTTTGGAAGGGACTGGTCTTATCACTTTTGTAGGTCTTTCTCCAGAGCTGTTTTATGCGTGTGAGCGAATACCTAGGTACATGCATTCTTTTCTCCGTCTACACCAGGGTCAGAGAATAAATATTTTTGGCCTTGTGGTGGGACGGTGTCTTTTGCAACCACTCAACTCTGGCCTTGTGCCTCAAAAGCTACCACAGACAAAACACGGAGGGGCAGAGCTATCTTAGAGAATAGGTGGTGGGCCAATAGCCCTGACAGAGACGACGGTGGTCCCCACGCGCCCCCTGCTGAGAAGCCTCACGGCTCCCCATCTGTGGACGGCACACGCCGTGGGCTGGGGGCCGAGTCCCTTCCCCTCAGACTTCTCAAAGCACTGTCTGCCTGGACACAGACGTGACGGGGAGGAGTGCGCGTTCTGCCTCCTGGCAGTCGAGGGCGGGGCAGGGCAGGGAGAGACGACTTCACGCAGACAGGCGAGGAGGTGGCCCCTGCCAACGGCCCTGTGTGGGCAGCCTCAGGAAGAGCAGTTGGCGCCGGTAATCGTGCACCGACCGTCCAGGAGCACAGACGCCTGGGAACAGAGCCTTGGCGCCGCACGTGTCCTTACAGACAGGGACAGGCAGCCACAGCAGCTCAGAGCCATCTCGTTCTTACCTGCGGCTGACCCCACGACCACAGGCAGACAGACAGCCATCGTCCCCCCAGACCCCGTGGATCCAAGCCCCGCCCCTTCCACTGTGGACAACCTGCTCTCGGGGCTCACCTGTTGGGGAGAAGCGGAGCGAAGTCACTCTGATCTCAGGTTTAAAGTGCCGAGAGCTCATGTCACCTGGGGGAAGAACCGACGACAGTTACTGGCAGCCTACTCCCCTTCCCAGGGGGCTGCCTGGAGGGGGCTCTGCAGAAGAGGTGCAGTCGCCCTCCGTCCTCTGCCCCAACCTGGCACCAAGACAAGGCAGGGAGCGGCCTTTCCCATCCCGTGCAGACGCTGCCTGGGCGTCTGGGCCAGGGCCTCGGGCTTGTCACGCTGCCGCCCCTGTGTTGTAAATTCAAACCACACGGGAGGTAAACCGAAAAGTAAGCCTACTTTCAACCCTGCACCAGCCGCCCGGGCCCTTCCTGGAGGCCACCATGACTAACGTTCTCTCTCGGGGGATCTCAACCCGGGCGGGACTGACATCTGGGGCCGGCTAGTTCTCTGTTGTGGGCGGCCATCCTGTGCACTGCAGAATGTTCAGCACGCCTCCTGATCTCTGCCCACCCCATGCCAAGAGTGCCGGCGGGGTCCTGACGGGGCCGAGGCACGCAGGCTGCAGTGGGGACTCGCAGGGCGGGCTTCTGGGGCCTGAGGGAGGCGACAGCGCCGGCCCCCGGCCACCACCACTGACCTAGCATCTGGCCAAACGTCACTGTGTGGTCAGAGCACCTCAACTTTGTAAACCCGTGGCCCCCACCACGAGCAGAACCACGGTCACCCAGGAAAGGCACACCCCCGCTGCGGCTCCACCCCCGGGGGTGGGCCATGGGGACACGGGAGAGCCCCGCTCACCTTTCCTTACGCCCGGTAGCGGTATCACGACCCCGTCCTCCTCCCCGGCATCTTGATCAATCAGCGCCAGGTTGCCAAACTCTGTCATTTTCCTCCGGTTCAAAAATTCCTGGGACAGCCAAAGCCAGGCCCGTCTCACCTCTGATGTGTGGGCTCAAGAAAGGGGCCACGGACCCCACCACCTCGCACCATCTCCTCCCCCTTCACATGCCCTCAGCGCCCAGCAGACCCCTTTAGGCCTGTCACGGCGGATCCTCCCAAAAGCCGCAGCAGGGGACGCAGCCCCACCCGACCCGCAGCACCAGCCCTTCCACCCACACGACAGACGACAGCTAAGCTTGGCTCCGCACAGCGGGTGGCTGTGGGGAAGCCCCCCACCCACGTGGGGTCTGCTCTGACTGTGGTGGCCCAGCCGCCCCGACACACCTCCATGGCATCCAGAGACAGGTTACAGGAGATCTCAAACTTCCTTACGAGGATCTGCTCCTTGACGTGATAGATGCAGACAAACTTGGACAGGCCTCCCACCAGAATGTTCTGGCCGTCCGCGGAGTAGCACAGGGTGGTGAAGGACCTGGAGGGCACACAGGTGAGAGACCCTGCCCAGTGACGCTGATCTGCGGGCTCTTCAGAACCCACCTCTGGGAAGCAGAGAGGATGCTAGACCAGGTATTCCAGCACACATGTCCCCTCACTAACTCTCCGAGGCTGACTGCCTGAACCTCACTCCACGAGACTGTTAACCACCATGACCCGCACTGGTTCCCTCGCCAGGCTCCTGTTCTCGGAGTTCACGAGACTCATGAGCCGACAGGACACGCCCTCAGCCCCCACCCGACCCACGGCCCCCAGGGGAGCACTCACTTCCCCTTGGCTGAGTGCTTGGCCGTGATCTTGTCCAGCTCCTTCCTGCCCGCTCGGAGGTCGTGCCGGCCCTCGATGGAACCCGTCTGCACCGCGTTTTCAGGGTCCCAGAAGGTGATCTGCGAGTTCAGCGTGGCCACAGCCAGCTCCGCACCATCAGGGCGGAAAGTCACGGCCAGGGCTAAAGAGAGGAGAGACTCAGGCGGAGGAAGCTCCTTGCTCACAGACCCGGCCGAGGCCCCCCGCGTCCTCCCATCTCCACCCCAGGTACTACTGAGTAACCTCCAGTCCACGAGATGCTCCTCCTAGGAGCAGCTCCAGACTAGGGCCATGGAGGACAGTCCCAACAGCGTGACCGCGCAGGAGCTGGGCTGGCCTTTGCAGGGGCGTGGGGGTTGGGAGGGCGAGCTGGCCTGGCCTTAGGACATGTGTGGGGTGGGGAGGGCGAGCTGGTCTGGCCTTGGCGGGGGGGCATTGGGGTGGGCAGGGCGAGCTGGCAGGGAGGTCCGCGCTGCACCTGAGCAGGGAAGGGTGTGGGGCCAGCAGGGGGCAGACCACCCCAGAGCACCCTCACCACCCAGGTCGGCACGCTTCTCCATGAAGCCTATGCGGTAAATGGTCTAGGGTTTGCGGGCCTCACGGTCTCTGCCACGACCACCTAACTCTGCCAGGGTAGCGTGAACACAGCCGCACGTACCATACGTACCATACGCGATGGCCATGGCCGTGCCCCAATAAAACTTTATTCACAAACCCAAGTAGCAGGCCAGGTTTGCTGGCAGGTGCTGTGTTCCACGCCCTGGACTAGTCCTGGGCTGACGGGACGCCTGAAGACAGGCCCCGGGAAAAGCGGGCAGAGCAGCCGGCCCCCAGGCAGCCCCCAGGCAGCCTCATCCCCGGCCCCTCACTCACAGCCACTTGGTCCTACCAATGGGTCCTCCCAAGGACAGCGCTGGATGCTTACTGGGGACAGTGGTTAAAGCCCAAAGGCCACTCCAGGAGCAGCAGAAAACAGCTGCACCCACAGAGAAGCCGCCTGGGCCCCGTCGGAGCTCTGAACCACGAGCGGAGGCTGGCCTCTCTCCTTGGCTGGCTCCACTCCATCACGGGCCTAGTAGGCTGGGACCCCCGACAGTTCCTTCAGCACCCACAACCTGATGAAGTGACACTGGGCTGAACCCCCAACTAGCTCTCACCCCTAACACTGCCAGCGCTAGATCTGGGATCATTCCTGCCAGGCCTCCAGGCAGAGGGGCAAGGGAAGAGCACTGCCTGCCCTAAGGACCGAAACAGACTTTGGCCTCGCGAGCCTGGCCCCAGGAAGGCTCACCATCGGAGGTCAGGGCCAGCGTCTCCTTGGTCCGCCAGCTGTCAAACATGTCCCACAGGCGTACTGTCTTGTCCCAGGAAGCGCTGGCCAGCACGGACTTGGCCGGGTTAAAGCTCAGACCACTGATGGGCCCCTCGTGGCCAGACAAAACCTACAGAGGCATAAAGGGAGACGAGGTAAGGGGGACGGGGGAGAAACTGACTCGGGCCTCCGGACTGCTCCTGAGTGTCTGCCCCACACACCGCACCCACGGGCTCCCTGGCATCTGGGACCGGGTGAGCTCAGTTGTTCTGGGGAGCAGAAGGGGGCAAGCAGTGAGTCAGGAACCGCACACAAGTGCCCTGTGACCGTTGTGGGGACCCACAGAGCCACAGGTCAGGGTGCCCCGCACGTACGTCTAGAAGCCGGCCAGTCTGCATGGACCAGATGAAGACCTCGAAGGAGTCCTGGGCACCAGCAGAGACAATCTCACCGCTGCCGTCCACGGCCACACAGGAGAACTGCGTGGGGCGTGGCGACGTGAAGGTGCGGAAGTTGCGGTACCTGTCGGGAGAGGGAACCGCGGGCCCGGGTCACGACTGGCGTCACCAGCACCCCGTGCACGCCAAGGGGGAGGGCAACGGCATCACCCCACACTCGTTCAATATCCTCATTTCAGACAAGACTGGACCCCACACACTCCCAAACCCGTCCACGGGAGGCGGCCCCATCCTCTGCCAACCTCCAGAGCAAAGACATCACCTGTGAAGGTCGAAGGCACGCACAGTCCCATCCATGGATGAAGTCACAATGACGTAGCCTGTGGAAGTGAAGGTCACACCGGTGACCCCACTCGAGTGCTCCGTGAAGGTGATGAAGCAGAAGCCACTGAGCGTGTTCCACACCTTGACCTGGCGCAGGTGGCATGAGATGCGGGGTGGCTACACAGCCCTGTGCAAGCCCCCCCCCGACGCGGACAAGGACAGGGTCCCAAGGAGGGAGCACCCCACTCTGCTTCCAGGCCTTCTGACCCGCAGCCAGGCTTCCCATGCTGACCCCTGACCCCCAGCCAGGCTCTCCCCATGCTGACCCCTGACCCCTAACCAGGCCCTCCCTGTGTTGACCCCTGACCCCCAGCCACGCTCTCCCCATGCTGAGCCCCGACCCCCAGCCACGCTCTCCCCATGCTGACCCCCGACCCCCAGCCAGGCCATCTCTGTGTTGACCCCTGACCCCCAGCCA
>NW_004444064.1:4981995-5053206 GCF_000243295.1 Trichechus manatus latirostris
CAGACGTCCTCCTCACCTTTCTTGGCATGGGGACGTGAGGCCCACCCGACAGAGACGTCCTCACTTTTCTCCACACTGAGACACGGGGCCCACACTAAGAAATATCCTCACCCTCATCCTAAGCTCCACCAGTGCCCCATGATGTTGCAAAGATGGGGAGGGGCTGTCTCATGGTGACACCCCCTCATTGCGACTCAGTGCAATCACTCCCACCTGACCACCCAATCAGGGTAGAACAGCCACCCGCCATGCCTACCCCCACCCCATACACCATGCTCTGGCCCAAGGCCATTACCTTCGTCCACAATGATGGCGAGGCAGCCATCCGGAGAGAGCCCCACACACTTGACATTGTACCGCGTGGCCAGGGGTAGGGTGTCCGACTTGTTGCTGAAGAAACAAACCACAGCAGGAAGCGGTGGAGTGTGTGCCATGAGCCTCTGTCCAGCAGCCCGCCCACACCACACAACCCCATCCACGCCACACACCCTCCCATCCCTCCAGATCCTCAAGGGCGGAGCATGGTCTCCTGTCTCCACTGGGAGAAAGGGAGCAAGACGGTGTCCCTGGGGGAGATTTGGCAAAATATAGTAAAAGCCTTAAAATGGCTGACGCACCAATTTCACCTGCAGGACTGTGTCCCAGAGGACCCTACACGTCTAACGTCGGGAATCTGGAAACAAGCTAGCAGTCCAACGAGAGGGACTGACCCCAATGACAGCACATCACAGAAGATGACACTTACAAGGACAAGGGAAAATGCACAAAAATGGGCACGTAAGTACGTAGTGACACGTGGGCGTCTCTGTAAACGCCGCAACTCGATTCTCCTTTTGTCCCTCATTGTTTTGCTTTCCGAGTTTTCTTCAACAAACACGTAGCTGTTACTTAGCGATCCTTCACTGGATGTCATTTAAACACGAGAGCAGCAGCAGGAGCAGCTGGCCCCAGAGCTCTCCCTGCACCAGGCGCGGCTCCCAGGCACTTCAGGGAATGACCTACCCAACAGGGACTGTCGCTGTCCCCACTGACAGAAAAGGAAATGGAGGCCGCAGGCCACACAGCTGGAGCACTACAGAGCAGGACAGACCCTGGGCGGCCGAGGCCTCCTCGGCACATCTGGGTGGAGGTGGGAGAGGTGAACAGCCGCTCGGAAGCCCTTCCCCTCGGGAAGAGAGAAAAGCAGCAGCAGGCTCATTCGGAGGCAACCGAGCCAGACCCAAGCAACCAAAGCAGAACCCTGCAAGCTGCGGAGCTGGATCACCCTGCCCCATCCCAAGTGAGGAGACCCAGTGAGGTGCCTGGCAGCACCCCGGCAGCCCAGGCTCTCCCCGGCAGGGGCCTCGCTGGTGAGGTATACCCAAGATGGAGCACAAGCCCTGACATCACCCCCTTTCTGCAACCCCAAGTCCACAACAAGAAGTTCTCGACCTTCCCCCAGAGAGCCCTGCTGAGTGACCCGAAGCATGTGCCCCATCCCGATGGTACCTGTAAGGGCAGTGTCAACAACCAAGACACCCACTGCAATCCCCCTGCCGACCCACTGACACCACGTACCTCCCACCACCCTTTCTGGGGCTGCCTTCCAACTCCTGAAAGCAGTAGGAAAAATTGTTTAATTAATGGGTACACCATAAAAACTAAGGTGCTGAAAACAGCTCTGAGAATCACCGTCGGCTTTTACACACAAGCTCTAATCATCGTTCCTTTTAACGTCATTTTCTCATACTCACTTTTTAAGGTCAAACACGGTGACTCTGTTTCCCACAGGACTGATAACAGAATTACCATCCTGTGTAAAATTTAAGTTTCCACGCCGATACACTGTACCCAGCAAATTTGAGAACTGGAAAGAAAACAAAGCTGTCTTAATATAAAGTAAATACAAAGTTTGTCTCTGCTCACAGGAAAGGGTGGAATGGGGTGTTGCGTGGAAGAGAGCCCCCACAGGGCACCAGGCCCTATCCATTCCCAAAGCACCCTGACTACCCCCAGACATTTCCTGGCCACCCAGACAGCCATAGCCCCAAGCAAGAGAGACTGAGGTGAAGTGAACAGCCCAGAGCTCCATCCAAGGGTAGAGGTGGCTGTGAACACATGCGGCATTTTTGGTGGGAGGGAGGGTAGGAGGTGGGGGAAGGAGGGGACAGGGTCCATGTTTCAGGAGAAAAGCTGCAACAGAGGAAAAGCACTCCAAGAGCATCTTGAGTTTGAGGCACCCGAACCCTAAGTGTGTCACAGCCCATTCATTCACCAAACACGAGATGAGGTCAGTACAGATGATGTGAGGTGCTGTGAGACAGAGGCCCCACCCAGCGGCGTGTGCACGCCAGGTGACCTTCGCCGGGTGCTCAGGGAAGGTCCCCGGACATGGGGCATCTAAGCTGGAACCTGGGTGACAACAGCAAGCCCAAGCCAGGCTAAGCTCTGGAATTCCAGCCAAGGTCAGAGAACTTCAGGGAGGAACTGGGCAAGACCAAGAAGGGCGGTGACGTGCCTTGGCTCACATTTTTTGGGACCACTCTAACGATTGCAGGGAGCAAGGGGAATGCAGGGAAGCAGGTAAGAAGCTCTTGTACTATCCTAGGAAAAAGACGACAGCGCCCCAAAGAGCCCAGTGACATAGGAATGGAGAAGAAAGGATGGGACCCAGCCCAAGAGGAGATGGATGAGAAGGGCCAGCACCCAGCTGGCTTCTGGTGTGGGCGCTGGGTGGGTGGAGGGGCCTTCCCCAGCACGGGGGCACAGGCAAGGAGCGCTCTGGGGGGAGTAGCAGGCTCAGTTCTGGACAGGATGAGTGTCATCTGGGGCTGGGCACCAAAAACCAAGGCTGGCGGCAGGGCTAAAGGCGTAGCCCTGTAGGTCCTCACCATGTCCAGCGCCAGGGCAAACCTGGAGCGAGCTGGGACCGATCAGGGACAATGTTCAATGGGGGAAAGACAAGCAAGTCTGGAGACAGCACAAACTTGGGCAGTGTTTCCCCCGCGAGCGCACCGCAATTGTACCGAAGGCTTCGGCGATGCAAGACCAACGCAGACAAGGCAGAGATGAGGGACAGGTGGGCTCCCCTACTCCTCTCTTCCTTACCTACCTGTCTGCACCCTTCTCACTAGGCCCTCAAATCCACACGGGGGTCTCCCCTTTCCCGTTCCCTCCCCTCAGCTCATTGTGACCTGACCTCACAGCAAGCAGGCGCCATCAGGCACCAGTGCCTGATCCTTCACCCCACATCTGCCCGCCCCCTACCTCCCTCCTTCCCGCTCCAGTCCGCGGCTCCCCGGACCCCACCTCCTAATCCTCCCAGGGATGGTGGTGTCCGTCTCCTGCCGTTCCAATTCCCCTCTCGCTGCTGGAGCAGCTCAACTTAGAGAACACATAAAGATCCTGCCGGCCCCATTTCTGACTTCCCAAAGAGAGCAGAGGAGAGATCTGCGCCCCGCTCCCGCCGCGCTCGCCCTCCCGTCCCGCTGAGTCCGTCGCCGACCCCACGGAAGCCACTACCGGCACGACCACTGGCGCCGTCGCACAGCACAGCCGGGACCCGTGCGCCTTGCTCAGGCGGCCGGCGGCCCCGGAAGGAAGAAGGGCCCGGTCCTCTCTAGTCCCAGGGCCGCCTAGGGCGCGCGAGTCGCCCTGGTGGGCCGCCCCCCCCAGGTCGCAGCCCCGCGCCCCGCGCCCCCGGCGCGCTCACCCGGTACGCGAACTTCATCGCGGCAGACGCACGTGTGTCCCACCGGGCAGCCCCCTGCGCCCGCTTCCGGGGACAGGGCCGAGGACCCAGGCAGCAGCGCCACAGCGCCCACCGCGGCCGGAGGACCGCACGCAGCCCCTGGCGCCCTGCCGCACTCCGCTCTGACGCGCAGCCTGTGGCCAGAGCTCCGCCCCTCCCCGCCCCGAGGCAGGGCCTGAACCCGAGGTTCCGCCCCCAGTCCGCTATAAAGCGGAGCCTGTGGCCGGAGCCCCGCCCCTTCCCGCCCTGAGGCGGAGCCTGACCCCGAGGCCCCAGCCCACACCGAGGTGGAGCCTGAACCCGAGGCTCCGCCCCCACTGCGCTCTGAAGCGGGGCCTGTGGCCAGAGCTCCGCCCCTCCCCGCCCCGAGGCGGGGCCTAAACCCGAGGCTCCGCCCCCAGTCCTCTCTAAAGGGGAGCCTGTGGCCCGAACTCCGCCCTTCCCCACCAGAGGTGGAGCCTGAACCTGAGACTCCGCCCCACCCCGCTCTCAGGTGGAACCGCCCGAAGGCGGAGCCTGAGCCCGAGCCCCGCGGCCGCGCCCCTCCGTGGAGCCGCGCAGAGCAAGCACGGGCTGGTCCAGCCTGCAGCCGGAGACCATGGGACCAGGCTGCACCGCGACTCGGAACAGTGTATGCCTTTTCCGCTAATGAGGTTAAAGCTCTGAACAGGTTCTTCCTCCAGCCCCAAGCTTCCTATTTAACAGTTTGTAATCCCGGGGGGGCACAACGGTGCAGCCGCAAACCCAAAGGTTGGTGGTTAGAATCCCACTAGCGGTTCCCCGGCAGAAAGATCTGGCGATCAGCTCCAGCAAAGATTACTTTTAGCTGCCTACTGGAGTAGGTTCCGACTCATACAACAGCACGAAACGCCTGGTCCTGCACCATCCTCACTATGTTGGCTATGCTTGAGCCCATCACTGCAGCCATCCTCAATTCATCTCATTAAGGGTCTTCCTCTCTTTGGCTGACCCTCTACTTTACCAAGCACGATGTCCTCCGGGGACTGGTCCCTCCTGATAGCATGTCCAAAGCACGTGAGACTCAGGCTGTATTTCTTGCAAGACAGACCTGTTCGTTCTTCTAGCGGTCCATGGTATATTCAATATTCTTCATCAACACCGTAATTCAAAGGCATCAATTCTTCTTCGGTCTTCCTTATTCATTGTCCAGCTTTTGTATGCATATCAGGCAATTGAAAATACCATGGCTTGGGTCAGGTGCACCTTAGTCCTCAAACTGACATCTTTGCTTTTAACCACTTTAAAGAGGTTTTTGGCAGCAGATTTGCCCAATGCAATGCGTCACTTGATTTCTTGACTGCAGCTTCCCTGGGTGTTGATTGTGGATCAGAGTAAAATGAAATTCTTAACAACTTCAATCTTTTCTCTGTTTATCATAATGTTGCTTATTGGTTCAGTTGTGAGGATTTTGTTTTATGTTGAAGTGTAATCCATACTGAAGGCTGTAGTCTTTGATCTTCATCAGTAAGTGCTTCCCCACAAAGACTGCACCCTAGAAAACCCTATGGAGCAGTTCTACTCTGTCACATGAGGTCACAATAAGTTGAAATCAAGTTCACCATGACACCTAACAACAATCCCTCATGCTGTTAACTGAAAGGTCGGAGGTTTGAGTCCATCCAGAGGCACATCAGAAGAAAGGCCTGGCAGTCTACTTCCAAAAGATCAGCCACTGAAACCCTGTGCAGCACAGTTCTACTCTGACACACATGGGGTCAGCAACTGGCTAATCATACTGAAAAGTGTACCTTAATAAATTAAGTGAAGAGCACATTTCTTCCAAGAAACCGTACAGGCAGCCTAACCCAGTGTCACAGAACGTTGTCCCAGGCAGCCCAGCTTGATTTTGTGGAATGTAAATTGACGAACACAGTGTCTACTGAAAAACTGAAAGCTCTGAAAACTCAAATATCTCAGTTCTTGTGAGCTACTGTAATAAATTATGAAAAAATCCCTAATGGTCACCCAAAAGTAAATAATTTCTGCCTGAAAGACAGGAACAAGGATTAGGGAGAGAAAACAAAGTCCTTTAACTTCACCTGCTCAATTTTCAAACCCCACAGCGAAAGAAACAAGTTCAAACAGCAAAGTTTCTTCTTAAAATGTGTATTTTCAGAATTTTAATGCTTACATGGTTTTCATCTAACAGTATATTACAGAGTAATGTGAAAATGATTTTTCATCGTAAACCATGAAAATAGAATTAATACCTACAGTGTCAAAGTCACCAACTTGTCACCTTTTCCAGTCACAGAACCCCAGCACATTGTACAAACGATGCTTTTGGCTCTCATGGCCTGGTTTATATGATGGCTAAATACAGATCAAGGGGTATTTTCATGAAAAATAAAATTTTAAAATCAGGTAGGATTTATTTTAGAAAATCACAGTCAAAAGTAAAACATTTACATCAGCACAATTATACAAAGTAGTACCATCGTTCATTTTACATACACACCTGGAGTGTTTCTTTAATTTCACTTTGTAACTCAGTGGAAACACTAAGGACAGACTGCATAGAAGCCTTGTGAGCATTTTCTTCTTTAACTCTTTATGGGATCTCCACCCTTTCGGACTGAGACTCAGCAATCAAGGGAGCCGACCCATGCTGGGCTGGCCCTGGGACTGTAGGTAGAACTCATTTTCAGATTAAATACAATTTCCACATTAGAAGTATAAGAGTTATAATTTTTCCAATCATAGGAGATCCCCATGAAATTCACAAAAATTATAACTTATTTTCTTTCCCATTTGCTAGTATTTACATGTTTCAGATATTTGCAAAATGGCTACATATCCTTTGCTTTTTAGATACACATTCGAAATCTGGCTTCACAATTATTTAACAGTTGATGCAACCTTATCAACAAAACCAGCTTGTCTCAAACACATGGACCTTACTTTAAAACGCAACAAAAATCCAATTACAGCCTTTTGGTTAGACTTATGGTGAATATCAAGAAAACAAATGAAGTTTTGGGTGACATTCTTTTTTGTCTTAAAAAAAAAAAATGGCAGAAAGACCCATGTAACTTACATCTCAAAAGATCTTTTGATCCTAGGGGAAAAAAACCAAACGTGAGATAAATTTGATTTTGTTCAGTTCTCAGACAATAAGAAACCAAAAACACTTTGAAGTTCCCCTTCATTTTCTCCCTCTAAATATATATGTAATTATAGAACGTCACACTGGGAATAGGACCCAGATATGAAAATCAAACAGAAGTGAATTAAACGTTGAGTCGTACTCCCTGTTCCAGAAGGTGACAGGAAAAGCTATACTGTTCCTTGAGAAAGGGCATGTTCTCTTGGCTCAGAGGCTGACAACGTGGATTCGAGGCTTTTCTGACAGAGAATAAAATCTTAAAGATCCCTTCATTCCCAGGACTTCGCAGATTTGTACAGCAATTTTCAATTTTTATAATTAAAAAAAAAAAAAAGGTATTTTTTAAACTCTAAACTACCGGTAGATTCTGAAGTTCTAATTTACTTATTAACAAGTTGACCAAGGTTATTAGTTTTAAACAGCACATGAAGAAGATCAATTTCTGAAAAGTTTACTTAAAGATACAAACATTTATCTTCTTTACGTACGTCTCTAACCTATACAAATGAGTAAGATATGGGGCAAGAAAAAACAATGACACCCGCTTTATTTGCTGGATGAGTCTGAAGACCACACGCAGAATATGGAAAGCGAGTGACCTGTCAGATACTCGTTTTGAGCTGCGCCTCCTTATCCTCCGCCCTCCGCCCGGCCAGCCTCAGCAGCCCCGGGGCGCCTCCCTGTTCCCTTCTGGGGCCCAAACGTCTGTCTGAGTTATGCACGTGGGGCCCTGCTACATCCGCCTGCATTAATTTTGCGAACTTCCATTCCCACCAAGTTTGCCAGTGAATGGAGAGTACTCTATTTCGTAATGTACAAAAATACATGGCTTTGGAGAGCTGAAAAAGGTTTAAAACGTACACCAGTTATTTACAAGCTGTGACTCTCACACCGATAAAAACAAACACACATTTATTTTGTCCTTGATTTTTGGTGCAACTTGTACATAAACGTTTTATCAGTTAGTTTGCCCTTTTAAAAATAATAAATCAACCATCTAGACAATTACAGTTATAACCGAAAGCAAATGCATCCGTCGGTCTGGAGTGAGTGCAATTTACAGGACCAGAGAAGGTGTCGTTCCAGGACTTCAGTCCTTCCCCACAACCAGACTAGAAGGACACCGAGAGGACCCCCCATCTTCACTGTAAAGGAAACATCTTAATTTTTAAGACTTAAGGTGCAAAAGAAAAATACTGATTAGTTACAATCACATGGAAAGACTATTTAAAGGTGAGAGAAAAGCAACACAACACATGAACCCCACATATACAATGATAATTAAAATAAATACAGATTTAATTCCAAGTGCATATGATAGTCAATCAACATTGTGAGGGGAAAACAGGGTTCCAGAAACGTTTATTCCTAAACCATTTAAATGCCAAGCTGTTCCTCATGCCCTGGGCTAGTCTCTTTAAAGTACCTTTAAAATGGCTCCAAAAGACCCATCGAGGACTGCGCAGGAGCCCTCCGGGTCCTCCCCATTCTGATGTCCCAAGGCACAGAGGGGTTACTTTCCCCCCCAACCCCCTCCACCCCACCCCACCCCACCCCCGACCTGCCCTGAACGGGTGTTCCTCCAGGAAAGTACAACTAGATGATCTGGGGTCCAGGATTCACGAGTCCCCCCGGTCCACAAACGGGCAGCGCATGACCAGAAGGCATACGCGTCTCCCTGATAAGCCCCCAATGCCTGCTGGATGTCCACCTGAAGGGCAGAGTGACCTCCACTTGGTCTGGGGAGACCGATTACAGATGCCTCCATGAGCAGCAAGCGGTTAATGTGCAGAGGGCAGGCTCTGGGAGACCCGGAAGGACGCCATCCCTGGCCTGGGAATGAGAAGGTAACAAGTAATTTCCTATCATATAAAACATGAAATGGACAACTCAACTCAGTCACACCAGCTGCATGGTACACTGAAATCCTCTGACGCTTCCACGGCCAAACAGAGTCGCCGAGTCCAGTCACAGCAGAATGTTACAATGGAGAACAGTCAAGTCCTGGTCCTTTAAAGTGCGTTCACCTCCATCTGGACGTTTGTTCCGTGACTCTTGGCATGGTCATGTGACACTGACCTCCAGGACATGGTCTTCCTTGCTGGGGATAACAAAGACCTGCATGCCAGTGCTGGAGTTGAAGACCTGGCCGGGCGGGAAGGCCTGGAGCCGGGGCATGGGCAGGCCTCTGTGCTCGGTGCTGGCGGCCGAGTGCACGCAGCCCCGGCTCTTGACGCTGCTGCTGTCCACCGCATCGTCGACGTGCTTGTCCACCGACAGGCTGTCATTCTCTATCCAGCTATCTGCAAAGCATACGGAGCAGGCTCCAAGTCACATCAGTGTTGTGGGCTACTGCATACCACCCCAAGAGGAGCCTGGCCCCACTGAGCCCACCCCATTCCCTAGAAAGAGAATTCTAACACACGGAGAGAGACGCCCAAGACCAGTGTCACGCTAGGTTTGGGCACCGAAGACAGGCTGCCAGTTGTCAAACCCGTTCTTTGCGCAGTCCGTTTGCCACCTCTCCTCATAAAGCTATCACTCACTCAAGTATGTAACTGAAAACTGTTTCCTGAGGCTCTTACCGGCATCCAGCTGGGAGGAGTGGGCCGAGTGGTGGGGGAGGTATTTAAACAGCCGGACGTCCGGGAAGGGCAGGCGTCCCGCAAAGAGGGGCATCACTTCCATGTGGACCCGGTGAGTGGCCTGCGCGGCCACGGGCATGGAGAGAACGCCGGAGCTCTTCCCACACACCGCCCAGTTGCTACTGTTGTCCCCAACTGCAAGAAAGGAGAAAGCCACGGTGGGGACCCCAACAGGCCATTCGGTGCTCAGACCAAAACAGGAACTACCAACGGCCACCTTCTCACACTCAGCAGTGGGAGATCCGTGATTGCAGGGAATATGACCTAGCTCAATGCCTTCTCACTGCGCCTTAAGATAAAACACAGAGAGCTTGATAACTATAATTAAGGAGCCCTGGTGGCACCATGGTTAAGCGCTCAGCTGCTAACCGAGAGGTTGGTGGTTTGAGCCCACCAAGCAGCCCGTGACAGAAAAGACCTGGCCATCTATTTCTGTTAAGACTACAGCCAAGGAAACCCTGAGGGGTAGCTCTACTCTGTCACATGGGGTCGCTAGGAGTTGGAATCAGCTCAACCGCACCCAACAACACCAGTTTGATAACTAAGATACATATTTATTTTAGACCAACCTTCAACGAGTTCTAGTTTAGACTGGATCATGCTAGATGCACAAGGAAAACCATTTTTTCCTCTAAAATTAGTAATTAAATTTTGATAGGAAATTTCCCTGTAAAACCTGTGTGTAACGTTTCAAGAGTTGGGTTACTTTGGCTGTTAAACAAACATATTACTTTGGTGGTGGCACGGTATGGTGGTTCTGTCTGGTAGGAGGTAGCATCAAAGACAAATGGGTTTGGATCCTGACTGCCAGGTGGACACGTCTCTCAGGGCTCCAAGCTCAGGGAAAGTGATGGTCACGCCCCCCTTTACAGGGCTGGTGTTTAAAGAGGAAAAGAGAAGATGTATGTAATACACTTAGTAGAGCTACTGGGCCCTCAAAGATTCCTAACACGCGACAGTCATTACTGACATTGATTGTCAGAACGCAGCACTCACTTAAATCTGCCCCGTGGGAACACCCAACCAAGCCTCACAGGGCACAGCCCCGGAGGTACATAAACGAGCGGGCGGGATGCTTGTCCTCGGGATGAGCTGGCAGAAGACAGCTCAGCCTCCCCATCACGGGGAGAAGGAGCAACAGGCCAGGAACACAGGATTAGAAGCTATGTGAGCAGCAGAGGAGAGGCTGTGAAAGGTCCTGCAGGTGGGGGTCACGGGGGGACAGACTCTGAGAACAGGTGGTAGCAAAGGGCAGCGGAGGCCAGAGCGGCCTCCAGGAGGAAGGCACCTGAGCAACGGTTCTCAAAGCGCGGTCCTCAAGGGACCCGCGAGCTCAAAGCTGTTCTCAGGTTCCTGCTTCTCCCACAGTGCTGGCATCTGCACTGACGGTACAGCAACAGCGGTGCGTACGACGCCGCAGCAGGAACCAATGCTTCGCCACCACCAGCAGCTCACACTCACTCAAAACACTGCCAGCTTCTCTTCGGAGTGTCCTTCATGATGCAGCCAAAACAATTCATTTAACACACCCTGAGTAGGCATCTTTAATCATCTTGAAATGATGACAGATTACGAGAAGCTGCAGAAATAGCAGCACAGGGTCCTGGGCATCCCTCACCCGGCCCCCAGGTGGTGCCATTTTACATACCTGCGGGACACCCCGCCCACCCGCGGGAGGCCTCGCCCACCTGCGGGACGCCTCGCACACCCGCAGGACACCGGCACAGCACCACAGTTAACCTGGACCACAGCTCACTCAGGCTCCCCAGTGCTTGCAGACACTTTTTTTTTTTTAATGTCTTTGTGTATAAATTCTACGGCATTTTTCAGGTGCGCAGCTTCATACAATCACCACCATAATCAAGCTACAGACTTCTGTCACCACAGAAGGCCCTCATGCTACCCCTTTATAATCACATCTCCCCCCACTTCCTAACCCCTGTCAATCACTGATTTGTTCTCCACCCTGTAATTCGCTCATTCTGAGAAAGCGTTATATAAATGGAATCATACAGTATGTAACCTCATGAGACCGGCCTGCTTCACTCAGTATAATGCCGAGGTCCATCCACGTTGTTGCGTGCATCAATGGCTCACTTGGTTTTACTGCTGAGGGGTGTTCCATGGTGTGGATGTACTCGACTTTGTTTAGCACTCACTCGCTGAAGGATGTTTGGGTTATTTCCAGATTGCGGCACACCTCTTCTTACTATTCCGTGTGGTGAAACAGGAAGCACGCATAACGTGCTATTGCTGCAGACTGAAGTCTGACAGTCCCGAGAAAAAAACCTCTGTGCAGTTCCTGCTGCAAGCTGAGCTAGCTGCTGCGTCCGTGGAACATCACTATGGCTTGAAAGCATGACAGATAAAAACTCTAGTCTCAAAATGAATGAGGGGAGCCTGCCACTTCAAAGAAAACAACCAGCAGTATCTACTGCCAATGACACAATTTAAGACTTCAAGTAAAATTAGCATTTTGGAAAACCTGCATCTGTCTGTGAGCCTGACAGCATCCCAGTACGCAAAGACTTTCCCGAGGAGCTCAGTGGTTGGGTTAGCACACGGGAATTTTTGACATTGTTCAATGGAAGGCATCAACATGCGGCCAGCTGCGGAACTCAGGATCCCACGTTTTTCAAATGATTGGCAGGTGTTTCACAATGATGTCTGGACAAAAGACCTACCCAAATGCAAGGCGGACAAACGGATTCGGTGTAACAGAGTACGGAAAGTTAACTGACAGGATTCAGACTCCACGTTGCAGCTAACCTTTAAAACACTACCACTTGTCCAGTGCTGGTAAAGTACCAGAGAAGAATACCCTCGATTATCTAAATAGGCTGTTAAAATACTCTTCCCTTTTCCAACCACGTATCTGCGAGGGACTGGGGCTTCTCCCTGTACTTCAAGCAAGAGAACAGATACCGCCCCAGACTGAATGCAGAGGCGTATATGAGAATTCAGTTACTTTCCACCAAACCAGACACGAACGAGATCCACGAGAACGCAAACAATGTAGTTCTTCTGGCTTCTTGTGTTTCAGAAAATAGTCATTTTTCATGAATAATATCGTGCAGTGGTTTTATCGCTATTAAAACAAATCAACAAATAAATATTTGGCTCTGCGATCATTTTCAGAATGTCAAGGGTCCTGAGACCAAAAACTTTGAGAACCACCGTTCTAAAGCAACAGAGGCTCTAGGGAAGAGGCTGCAGCTGGGATGTCTGACAGAGATCCAGAGGGAAGAAGGAGGTTGTGGGGGAGGGGGAACGTGGTGGGGAGTGGAATGAAAGGGTGCTAGAGGAGAAAAGGGCAGGAGCCATGTTACAGGGACCCTCCACTGCAAGGCAAAGGCGCCTGGACTCTGTTCCACGGTAAGGGAAGATCCTGCGTCACGCGTAGGAAGGAAAGGGTAGCTCTGAGCACAACGTCCTCTTCAGCACTGACCCCCACAGCGCTGGAGTGAGGAATACTTGTTGGGAGAGTGAATCCGTAGTAACAAAGTGCAAAGGTTCTGTCACCTAGGACCGTATTATATAACAAAACTATTACAAGCTCTTTCAGTTCTAGAACACTCTCTCTTTGGACAAGGAATGCTATACTTTGTGGAAGGCAAGGCATAATCACTTAGAGCACTGGACTATCACGACAGTTATGACCGAAGAGGGCTCTAAACCTACCTTCATACATGAGTTTTGTCGTAAAATACTCATCGGATTCTGTCAGTGCTTCGTCCTTGTCCACCTCCAGGAGGTCCGCGAGGCGAGTGATCGACACCTCCAGGGAGCAGAGCGAGCCTGTTTTACAGTATTCCATTCCCAAAGGAGGGAATATTTCAGCTTTCACTTTATACAATGTCTGGGCAAGACAGAGAGAAAGAAAAGTACAAAGGGAATGTATTCAAACAATGTTAGAAACAGTATGTAAGGCAAATGTGGTATCGCCAGCAGATGGGCGAGGACTGAGGTGATACCTGCTTGTCAGCCGCTGAGGTCTAGGTTAGTTGAGAAGCACCCGGAACTGTTTCTCTAAACAACCCCTGCTGTATGCATTTGCTCCTGGGAAGTCCTAGCTCAAGGGCCTCGAAGCTTTTCTAAAATATGAACACTTTCAGCTCCACACAACGGAAGAAGGAATGCTACGACTCTCCATATGCCCATCCTCCAGATTTAACAGTTTATTCGAAAGTTTGCTTCATCTACCTATCTGTGTTTATTTGCCTGAGATACTTTAAAGCAAATTCCAGACAACCTGCCATTTCACCCCTATAGACTTAAGTACGCATTTCTAAAAAATATGGTAGTTCTCTTCCCAAAAAACAATGTCATGATCTCAACTAGCAAAATGAACAATAATGCCTCGGCATCATCCAACACTCAGTCCATCACTGACTTTCTCCGGGACCTGTTCTCAATGGCTGTTCACACTTACCTCTAACATCTGATCACTGTCCAGAACAAAGAATCAAAGCAGACCTGCCACTCTACAGGTGACATAGGCTTAACTGCCAAACGCAGGGACGTTGCTAGTTCTATTTATAAAGCCAAATATTCCTTCATTTAGTATTATAGGATTTGCAGTGTAAGTCTATTGTAAAAGGTTTTCTGTTGGAACTGTAAAATGTTCAAAGAAAAATGATTTCAGAATTTTGAAAAGAGCACTCCTAAGCCTAATGCCAACATAATAATTTTCCTGGGAGTTAACAAGGCAACGTTTACAGTCCTTAGTCAGGCCTTTCTAAGGGATTTTCATACCAAACACCCAAATCAATCTGTTTGGAGACGGGAAACTTCTATCTGTCAGAAGAGAGGCCAGGCTGGAGTTTGACGACAGGGCTTTCTGACTCCAATGGCATCAAAGATGAGGCCTAAGGACCTTCCGCGGACTCAAAGCACACATACAAGACCCATCCAATGGGAGGAAAGAGACGTTTACTGGAGGGGAGGGGAGGGGAGGGAAGGCAGAGGCAGTTAGATGAAGGAAAGTGGCAGTAACAAAGGGCTGGTGTCAAAGCTCTCTGCTCTTCAGAAGGCTGCGGGGGCGCAGTCAGTCCTGAGCGTTTCTGAGCCCGGGGAAGGAGAGCGCGAGTTTTACTCGGTGAGTGGACGGAAACGCGGAGTTACAGAGTGATAAACCTTAGCTTGCTCCCCGTGTACAGCCCTGCCCACTGCTTTCTGCCTGTGTCTGAAAGAAGCGGGTGTGTGTGTGTGTGTGTGTGTGTGTGTGTGTGTGTGTGTGTGTGTGTGTGTCCGTGTGTCCGTGTGTGCACGCATGTGTGTGTGTGTGTGTGTCCGTGTGTGCACGCATGTGTGTGTGTGTGTGTGTGTGTGTGGAGAAGCACTGGGCCGCAGAGCGAGCGGTGAGGTGCCCCCTCACCTGACGGTGCTGTTGGGGCTGCAAGAACAGTGTCTACAAATAACACACCTCTGCAGAAATCAGCTCTAACAGTTATGATCACCTGACTTTCGACAAAGGTGCCAAGACAACTCAACGGGGAAAGAATATAGTCTTTTCAAGAACGGTGCTGGAACCAACTGGACAGCCACACACGGGAGGGAAAATCTGGACCCTACCTCTCCCACACACAAAAATTAACTCAAAGTAGGCTGCAGACCTAAATGAAAGAGCTAAAACAATAAACCCTTAGAAGAGAACACAAGAGGAAATCTTTCGGACTTTGGGTTAAGCCACGATTTCTCAGCTCTGACACCAAAAGTACAAGCAATAAAAGAGATTGATAAGCGAGGCTTCATCAAAATTAAAAACTTTTTTTTTTCCATCAAGGAAGTGTGAAGACAACCCACAGACTAAGAGAAAATATTAGGGACTTGTATCTAGAACACTTACAACTCAATAAAAAAAGACAAATAACCCAATTCTAAAAATGGGCAAAGGATTTGAATATAGATTTCTCCAAAGAAGATACACAATTGGCCAATAAGCACATGAAAGCATGCTTAATATCACTGATGTTGTTAGGTGCCATCAAGTCAATTTCTACTCATAGCAAGTCCATGTGACAGAGTGGAACTGTCCACAGGATTTTCTAGGCTATAATCTTTACGGAATCAGATGGCCAGGTCTTTTCTCCTGATGGGACACTGGGAAGGTTCAAATGGCCAACCTTTCCATTAGCAGCCAGGTGCTTAACCGTTGTGCCACCAGGTCTCCTTAATATCAAACATTAAACCCGTAGCCATCAAGTCAATTCCAATTCATAGTAACCCTGTAGCCATCACAAATGAATCCACTTCACACCCACCAGAATGACTACTACAATCAAAACCACGGACAACAAGTGTTGGTGAGAATGTGGAGAAATGGGAACTTTTATACACTGCTTGTGGGCATGTAAAACGGCACAGCTGCTCCGGAAACAGTCTGGCAGTTCCTCAAGATGTTAAACATAGTTACCATACGACCCAGCAATTCCACGCCTAGGTATTTGCCCAAGAGAAATAAAAACGTATGTCCACACAAAAACTTGTATATGAATGTTCACAGCAGCATTATTCATAATAGCCCCAAAGTGAAAACAACCCAGATATTCATCAACAGATGAATGGATAAACAGAATGTAGTGTATCCAAACAATGGAATATTATTCGGCCATAAAAAGGGATGAAGCACTGATACACGCTTTGACATGGATGAACCTTGAAAACATTTTGCTGAGTCGAAGCCAGTCACAAAATACTCCCTATTACATGATTCCATTTACATGGAATGTCCTGAAGAGGTGAATCCACAGAGACAGACTTGCCCAGTGATTAGTGTTTGCCAGGGGTTGAAGGGAGAAGGTAAACGGCAGTGACTGTAACGAGTACGTTTCTTTTGAGAATGATGAAAGTGTTCTAAAATAAGATTACTGTGACAGCTGTAAAACTCTATAAATACACAAAAAAAACACTGAATTGTACACTTTAAATGCATGAACTTTATGATGTATAAATTATATCTCAATAAAGCTGTTAAAAAGTGGTCCTCAGACTAGTTCTGAAAAGAGCAATCCACCAGATACTGTTCTCTGATCGTTTGCTCAGATTGCACAGTTGCAAAGGAAAATTCTTTCTGTCCTCTTAGTTTGAAAAGGAAGAAAACGGAAAGAAACTCTGCTAAGCAGTCGATCATCACCTGCAATAAGCAAACCAGCTGAGAGGTATGCCAACTCTTCACGACACCACAACCCAACGCTCAACTCCTGTGAACACAACAGAAAGGTATCTGTGTGCACCACAAAAAGACAGATGACGCTAGTCGTTAAGTGTAATGCTCTAAGGCTAATCAGGAGAGTTAAACAGAACATAATGGTCAAACAGAGTCTGGGTTGGAACAATGCAGAGAAGAAGCCGCTAACATCAAGAGCTAGAAACACAGTAATAGGGAGAAGGAAATATCACAAAGTTGTACATTTACATACAGGTTTGCCTAGCAATGATCCAATCATCTCACTAAAGGAGATGTACAATTACATCTACTCACCTAGCTTAGGGGATTCTTAACTCTACATCTCAACTGGCATCTACCAAGAGATACGTAGGTTACAGGAAAATCTTCAGAATACTAAACAAGCAAATCGCTATAGCACTTGCGGTTTTTCAACAACTGGAGACATGCTTTATAAAATAATGCCTCTGAGTAGTGGCTAAAGATCAAGATGAAATGGCTCTAAGAAATATTTCCAGAAGTCACTCAGTGGAAGTATGGAAGAGAAAAGGAATCTTGGTCTTTACATAAACGCTAATCCCAGAGGCGCCACTGGAGTGCACACAGAGCAGGCAGATCGTCTGAAAAGGCCCGTGGTTTGAAAATACAATTATTTCACTGTCCCAAGTACTCACTCTTCCTCAATCCCTTGTTTCACTATATTGAAAGATTTTGCCTATTCGATTTGTCAGATTACAAAGAATACGATGTCACATTTTATTGTAAGACCCCTTTCCCAACGCCCGCCGCACCCTCAAAATAATACAATACGTACAAAAAAATTCTCCACTTGGAATTCATAAGTGTATGGCTGTAAGGAGACAGACAGCTGCTCTTCGGAAGCTGGGGTGAATCGGACCGAGAAGCGGCAGTGCAGGGCAGGGGGCGGCTCCCGCGTCCACTTCAGCTCCCAGACGAAGAACACTGACTGCCGGCTGTGGACGCGCTGCAAGAAGAGCCGGCCGTCATTGGAGACCAATGCACCAACCCGCAGAGCAAACAAGAATGCCAGCTAGAGACGCATCCCACGCAAGGAAACGTGTGTGTCCACCAAGCAAGCCCGTGTCACAGGACGCCCGTCTGTGGGCGCTGGGGTCCTGCCCACCCACCACTGCCCAGGTCCCCCTGCCTGGCCTGGCTCCCCACAGAAGACTGCAAAGAGCTGGGAGAAACATCTTTACTCTGTATGATTCCATAAGCTCCACAGCACAGGGGATCATTAAAAAAGCTTAAAGAATATTTATTAGTATATAGGTATCCCAAAACAGGGGAAAATGTCGTCAACCAATTAAAAAGTACGTATTTACACCCATGCCAATTATTTGATATTGAATGTTAAGTTCCTTTAAAAACCAGCACCACCTAGCGAGTGGCCTGAACACCGGTGACAGGCTCGGGGGAGACTGGAAATTCGCCAAATACTAGCGGCGGAAAATTTCTGAAAATGCTCAAGACGCAGACATCCATTAACGCAACGTTTGATCTTCCAAACAGCATATCTCTCTAAAAACAATTTTTTGAAAATGCTGAAGACACTCAGCATGTTATCTCTAAAAAGACATGCAAACAATGAGGAGAAGCAGCCCCTTCAGGGTTCAGCCCGACAGTGAGAACACAACCACGACTCCTTTAGAGAACTCCACCATCACTTAGGAAGGCTGCCTTCTGGCCCATTCCGGGGTCATTACAGGCAGCACAGAGTCACCACTCCCACAGGGGGGGACAGCGTCCATGCAGTCAACACGAGATTCAAGAATAAACTGGTGTTTATATAAATCTGTGTATAGAATAGGACACATTTAAGACTGAATTCTTCTAAAGCTACAGCCACAGAATGGAGCGTGAACACGCACACTGTGCCCAGCAAAGTCCAGCTCTGGAGAGGTCTTCAGGAGCGTGAGCTCTTACTGATCACCAGTCAGATTTTTCTATACATTTAAAGGCTCAGTCTGAAAACGCACTCCGCCACACAGTATCAGAACACTGTGGACACTACAGCGTGGCGCTCTCGCCCTCCGTTTACCTGCTGGGACTGGGTGTTCAGCGGCACTAGCTGCAGATCAGCACCACCACCAGTATCTACGAGACTACTATCTGAGAGCCGGAAGTCCAGTTCTGACAAATTCTGGACACAGATTTGAATGTATTTCCTAAAACAGAAAAACAAAAACGTGTAATTTCTACATTTAAGAACTTTATTAAATACGTGTTGGCTTTGTTAAGAGGATCTTAGCTCTAAGTGTCAGAAAGAGTAAATCTCTTTAAACAAGGATTAGCACACGATCATAACAGATCTTTGTAAACATATTAATAGACTGCAACAGTTATGTAGGAAAGAGATATTAATGACAGAACTGCTTTTAAAAAAATGATTACTCATTGAGAAACTAAATGCAGATTTTACTTGAATTTCCATTTCATGTAAAGAAGTTCTGAAAAGCCAGCCTTTAATAAAGCATCTCAGGTTCTGTTACAGACTCGCCGCGTTTTTACCATTAATACTTCTAGATGCCAAGAGCATTTATCGGGTAGGTGCCAGGGATGCTGCTCAGCATCCTACACTGCACAGGATGTAAACAGGTGACGACCAAGAATCCTCCAGCCCTGAACGTCCAGGGTGGTGACCATGAGAAGCCCTGCTCTAGAGGTAACTGCCAAGGGACAGGTAACACAGGGCACAGAGGAATAGTTAAAACCATTTGAGGATATGATTCAGCCAAATTCAGAATGGCCCAGTGGTCCAAGTTCAGCGACAGGTCAATGGCTTAAAAAATGGGGAAGGTGGACAAAGGGGCGGGGAGGAGGGATGAAGAGAGACTAAGGGAGGTAATAACCAAATGGGGACTTTGCTTGGATCTCAGATCTAACCAACCAACCATAACAAGTCATTGGGCCAGTTGGGGAAATCTGAATCTGGATTAGGTGTTGGAGGATACCAGGGAATTGTGGCTCATCTTAACAGGCGGCCAACGGCGTTGTGACTGTGTAAGAAACCACCCTGACTGTTAGTAATGTGTGTTTACAGGTAACACGACATGGCAGGCGGCCGGGGAGTGCCCCAAAATACTTCCGGAAAAAAAAAACTGTTCAAATGCATCACAAGTTCATTTCTCCCTCAAAGTTTGCTTTTTTCTCACGGAGAAAGAAAAGCGTAAGCATTAAAATCATCTTTGTCAACTGAAAGCAGCAAATTCTAAGCAACAATGGACTGTGTATAACCACACAGTCCATCATCATTTTTAAAACAAAAAATTGGTGAAGACAGGCTTCTTTATTCTCTATATCCTGAGAGGTGGGTTAAGGAAATCAAATTATCCCGAGAGGCCCCAACCCCCCACCTAAATGTATTCTCAGTATTTGCGTCTTCCTTCACTAAAGCCAAGCTCTGAAAAACAAGAATTTCCACATAAGAGAGTCTCGGAGAAGAGTCCGGGGCTGCTACGGGGAGCCTCCTTACCGTGTTCCAGCTGACAGCAAAGAGTGTGTGGTCTGGAATGGCACGCTGAAGGTCAGCGCGATGACGGTCGAGTAGATGGACCACGGGCAGTCAATGGACAACTGAAGAGATGAGAGGACGTGTGTTGGCCACACAGACGTCACAGCCCACCGCCACCACACTGGTCCCAGACATTCTATTCCGCTTTTCCTGATCATCACTCATCAAGTGAAGCCCCCCTTAAACACAGGCACAAACTAACAGACGTGAGAAACTGGCCGAGAGCCCGTGAGTCCCCGAGAGGCCTCAACAGTACGGCACAGACGCGCAGGCCCAGCGGAAGGTCCACGGTATGTTCTCACATACGTGGCCAACGTGCTTTTAAAGTCACGTGTGTCGAGATTATGCTACTCAGTCATTAACCACTCCATAATCAAAAGCGTTATCTAAACATTTAATCCCTATGGGGCTGAATACAGTAACTGAGAACCAATCCCATCTGGGGGCGTACTACAGGCAAAGCTATCACTTCCTTTAAGGGCAGGAACCAGGCCTCAAGCTTCACTGTATTTCCCACGGGAAACACATGACTACAGTGAGTACAGAACATCCACTCATTTAGCACGGACTCTGGGCTCTTCTATGGCAATCAGTATCCCTGCCTCTGAATCTGTGTCTGAGGTAACGAGGGAAGAGACGTTCTCTGTCCATAGACTTTCAGGATATTACTGTTCTTTTGGCGTTGCCCTGTTTGACACTCCACGCCATGGTCTCACCCCCTCTCTCCCCTACTACTCTGCTTTCTGTGTTTCTGTCGTCCACACTCAGGTGCTCAGCAGAGTGCTCAGAGCTGTAACTGGTGAAACAAAGCACGGAGGCGCTCTTGCTCAACCGCGATGACGGCAGCACATTTCACGAGCTGACTTACTGAGGCTGCTGAACAAGGCCACACAGCTGTCAAATACCTTTCAACGAGGCCACCAATAAGGCAGACAATGACAAGGCTCGGCCCTTGCTAAGCTTGATCTGATGTTCAGCGGACAAGGACGGAAGCATGCCATTTCACTGCACGCTCTGGCCTCCTGCCTAGACATGCAGGCTGCTAATCCCAGTAACACCCCACCCCCCGGTCCTAAGCGTCCACTCCAGCCCTTACAACACCTCTTCTTTCCCTCTTGAGTTGGGGTAGAAGTCAGAGCCAGCTTCTGTCCCTGG
Source organism: Trichechus manatus latirostris (assembly GCF_000243295.1). NCBI lineage: Eukaryota > Metazoa > Chordata > Mammalia > Sirenia > Trichechidae > Trichechus > Trichechus manatus. The sequence goes on from NW_004444064.1 coordinate 5,003,356, forward strand.
AAGACGCACCTGCTGTACGAAGGGATACGCACTAAGCACAAGGAGAGCTGTGGTGTCAGGGATTAGGGACCCACAACTTCCCAGCGGCCATCCCTCATGTGTCGCCCCTGGGTCGCTAAGTGCTTCCCTACCAGGCCAACAAGTAGCAGCCGCTGCCGATGCCTTACTTTGTGGTCTGTGGTCACCATGCAGTGGCTGGCTGTCGGCTTCTCCGGACAGCTCCACCGGGCCCCTCTCTGGGCCGGCTGGTCGCTGTTCCCTCTAGCTGCTGGAGCCGAAGGCGGAGAGAGAACGTCCAGCTCAAACTCGATCAGGTGGTACGCGGGTGCAGCCGGCAGGCTGATGCTCGTCACCCTCCCTGAGGACTGAACCCTGAGTGACGCGTCTGAAGACTTCTCTGTGGGAAACAGAAAGAGCTGTTTCAAACCATTCCCTGTGCTTCAGGCTCTCTTCCTCAGAGCAGGCGAGGGCTCCAGCAGTGAGCTCCCCGCAGGGTTCTCACTGCTCCTGCTCCAGGAAGGATGAGTCTAGGAAGGGCTGAGGCGGGAGAAAAGAGGCAGGAAAACCAAGAACCAGAACCAGCCCAGGACAGGGCAGCCCCGCAGTAAAGTGGGACGGAGCAGCAGGCAGGAGCCCAGGCAGCTGTCACCGTTTGCAGCCAGAAAACAGAAAAGGGGCATTTCTCACTGGGCGGGCCACCCCCCAACCAGTCATCAATCACCCCAGAAAGGGAGCAGAGGGTCCCTCCCTCTCTGTGCCCCATGGCGAGGGACTCGGGGGGAAGAGGCTCCGAGGGTTAGGGCATGGAACCAGTGCCTCAAGCAGCTGACTCGTTCTTGTTTTTCGGTGTTGGTAGGGGAGAGGTGGGGAGAAGCTGAAGGTCAGCAGGCCCAGGTCACAATGCTGCGTCACATGGCCACAGCCACGGAGCACAATGAACTGCTCGTGGTCGCTCCCTCCCAAATGCAGTGCCACGCCCAGGTTCATCATCCACTATGGCACTCCCGGGATACAGTCACGGGGGAGTGGCCTTCAGCTGCCACCTGAACTACACGGGGCACAGGAAGGGCACAGCAGGCTGAATTCATGGGCACGGTGATGCCCCCGCGCCTGCATCCTCACAGGCCATGACAGTGTCTAGAGGACACTATGAGACTTCCCCACATCCGGACGCACTCAACGGCGGGGCCAAACGCCTTACCTCCTGTGTTAGAGTAGATGACTGCTCTGTTCTCTGCGTGACACAGGATGAGCATGGCTTCCGCATTGCTGACCTGGAGACTGTCCCCGTTTTTTACTGTATAGTGGCCAGTCGTGACAGTGAACTTGACCTTCTGAGGAATGCCAGCCAAAAGGCTATCTAAAGGGAAGAAGACGGCAATCAGCATCACCATCCCCTAGAAAACAGGATCAATGACCTACCATAAAGTTCAGGGTGCTCTGTTTCTTTCACTACTAAAGATACTCCTTGAATTCGCCCAATTCCCATTCCCTTCTGCACTAGCCTTTCACCTGACTTATGTGGATGCCAGGGTTATGGAAAGTGCTGGAACAAACAGAAGCCTGTCAGCCTGAGGGGGTCTTATCCCCACACTAGGCCTCCAGTTAATGAGAGGGAATCGGAGCATGAGGCTAAAGAACAGTCTACGAAGAGTTTCCGCCCACTTTTCCAGTTGCGGGCTCAGATCTTTGGTTCAGAAGAAGCTGGGCTGTAGCTATGGCTACATGTGCTCCTGAACAAGGGTGGAGGGGCCGGAAGGGTGGAGATTTCTGATAATGCTGCTCCAGGGAGGGAAGGCGGGGTGGGGCTAGAGACAAGAAGTGAGAAGGGGAGAAAAAGCAGACAAGAGGCCAAGGGATGAGAGAGGCAAGAGGCCTAGAGAGGTCCGGAGGCCACTGCACAGGACCGAGGTTACACAGGGGAGAGGTCACGCAGGGCCATGCCTCCCGGGCCCTGCAGGCACAGAGTACTGAAGGCTGGCCCTTCTGACAAAACGCTCTCTGATGAAAGGCTCCTTCGCCTGCCTGGTGTACTCAACATCTGAGGTCTAACCCTTGGCTGGTGGCCATGGGCCCAGCTTGAAAGCAGAAGAGTGGGGAGGATGGGGCGATTCAATAGAAAACATGCTTTCCTTGACTTTTTCCCCTAAAGGAAGAAACAAGCAAATGAATACATCACGTCTGTCCTTAACAATGGAGACTTTTACTCACTGGTGTTTTAATTCAATGTCATGCGGTCTTTAACCATTTGTTTACACAAATTCCTACTCTTCGGACCTACCAAAAAGGACAGCAGCTTTGAATTTCACAAATGTCTTAGCAGTGAGTTTAGTTTAATCAACGCTTTCAAAGGAGAAGGCTTCTGATCAAAAACTAGAACACAACGAATCTGGCGTTTAGCCTTTGAAATGGAACTACAAGCAGGAAATGATATATACTAAACTTTCTGCAGTTGACACAGCTGATATGTGGCCCATTTTTCTTATTTTCAGAGACACCATGCTAACTAAACCTAACAGTCGGCAATTACAGGAAAGCTAATACTCAGATGAACAAAATCCTGACAGCCGGTCAGTTCCGAGGCGAAGTTTCCACCATGCTAACCAACAGGTCTCTCAAAAGCACTGGGAACCCTGGCTTTTAGGACGCCCTCTCATCGCACGCCGGTCCTCCGGGTGGGGGGGAGCGCGACGTAAAACGAAGCAGCAGCACAAACCCTCCCTCCCGTGCCCAGGCCGACTCACCAGTGAGGGGCTCCACATGGAGCTGGGGCTCCTGCGAGTACACATCATACTGCACAATGGGGTAGACGTGAGGGAGCACAAACCATACGGGGCCCACCGAGGCACACAGCTGCCTGAGCGTGTAGGTTCCAGGTTCTCTGGCCTAGAGTCAAAACGCAGCATTTGGAAACATGTCAACCCTGTTAAAAGGATGAGCTCCCTAAGGGAGCACTGTGATGCTCAGAGTATCTGGGGTTTGGACTTCCCCTCTATCTATGGTCATCTGAGTAACTGAGGCTTAAATCCCGCCTTCAAGCTTCTAAAAAGGTATTTTCAATGTTAGCAACTTTATATGTAGCATTCGCTCCTGAATAAGCACTTAAGGGAAACGTTCAGTACGAGACTTAAGACCTGCTCTAAGACTAGACTCAAAACACATATCAACTTTCCACTGGCCAAGTCCTTGTGAGTTAGCGGAGCGCAGCAGTGCTGAAGACACGCTGCACTGGGGAAAGGTTTATGGCAGAGTGAGTCAGAAGCAAATGTCCTGACATCCAAGCAGCCACAAAAGGAAAACAAGGTTTAAGGTGAAAGCATGGCACGTATTTAACAAGCAAGGATGGTGCATTTTTAATACCCGGGGAAAAGGCTAACCAAATCCAGTGAGAGCAGACTTATCTACGGTAAGAACTTCGTTCAAACTTTATCAGCCTCATTAAAACTGCATAAATCAGAGGGGTTTTAAATGCTGTCTCTTGTTCTCAAGGGCACAGATATAAACCAGGTAAGAGAACAGAGGCCTCCCCCAGCTCTCGGCCCCACATAACTCTCACAGGCTCAGGGCCCCTGCCTCACTGCCTCCACGTCACTTCGCGATCGGACGCACCTGAGTCCTGAACAGGACCTTATTGGGCCCAGGCTCCAGCGTCACCCTGCTGCACCTGAGCGCGTGGGCCCCGTCCTCCAGAGCCAGCCCGGAAGGCACATCTAGGGAGGAGCCGCTCTCCTGCCTCCTCAACAGCATGTGGACGTTCTTGCAGATGATCCCCGTGCTGTGCAGGGAGTGATCGGACGGACTTCGCTCAGACATCTCGGACAGCTCCAGTGCCGGCAAGCTGTTCTGGGACGCGGGGAAGGGGGCAGGCTCCTGGGGAAAGGTGATGATGCCGTTGGAGGTTCTGTGCTTGGTGAGCCACTCGGCAGTCTTGCGGTGGTTGTTCTTCTCGATGCTGAAGTGAACGTTGGCAGCGATCTGCTCCACGTGGATGGGCACAGGCATCTGGCTCCAGAGAGTTATCTCAACAGACAGGACGCCGCCGACATGGACCACGGCATTAGACGGGTCGAAACGCAGACTCTTCAGTTGTGCAAAAGAATGCATCGGCAACACGATTTTATGGCCTGTAAAGACACAGTAACACGTTCTGGTTCCCAAGTACGGCTTCCAGCTGGCCCAGGAGCTCCCCTGCACGGCTAGCCCGTCAGTGGAAGGGTGCTCAGCGTGAGAAAGGAGAGCAGAGACGTGCAAAGACACTCCACAACTCCCTAACCTCACGCCATCTTCCCACACCCAGCAGAGTCATTCTGCCAAAAGCAGAATATAAACAAATGCCTAGACAACTCCTGGAAATCAGGAAATCTGAAGAAATTAAGGTTTCCAAATTCTGTTTTGGCAAACCTAAGAGAAATGCAGATAATTCACCTATCAATTTTAAAAATACAATTTGTAAGTAGTCCCCTTCCTAGAGTTGTCTCAAGGAATTCCAACACATTCCCACCTACCCAAAAAACCCTCAAGTAAAGATGCCCAAATCCCCCCTGGCATAATAGGAAACAACTCTGGTGTTTACAGTCCACGAAGCCAGCAACTGAAGCAAGGAGCCTGCCGGCCCTCCCAGGAGAGAGCTGAATCGTCCAGCTGTTACCACGAAGGGTGAACATCCCACTGCCCCTTCCAGGCCCTGCCTCCCTGACCTTCTACAAGCACCTAGTTTCATCTAGAAAACCCACACAGCTACAGACCCGGGCAGTATTAAGCAAATGGTAATCAACACAAGGACGTGCTACAGATCAGAATAAACAGTGGACAACTGCGGACGTGTAGGGAGCTCTGGAAGGAGAAGCGTAACTCAGACAGTCCCTCCACACACCAAATGTGGCCACGCACAGCACCGCCAGTGACCAGCCCAGGCACATTAAAGAGTCTGCAAAGGCAGACAATCACTTCACGACGCTCCTGTTGCTGAGAACCACACTCGCTCTACTCGCGGGAAATCCACCGCAGCAGCCAACGACCACATCAAGCTGGAGCCACAGCCCGTGGGAACACTTGTTCCAGGGTGGTTAGTGACTACTTTTAAACGAGCACGCTCCTTGGTAAACTAAATACAAGGGGGTAAACTTTACAATAAATTTCATCACACCACACAGCATCACCAACGAAGTACACTTGCCAAAATTTTTAACCTGAATCTAAGCCTTTCAGATCTAACTTCCAGTTAATGCTACAATGAGGAAACAATCAGACAAATTGCAGAACATGGGACCGTCTATCAGACCACTGGTTCAATGCCCTTAAAAAGTCCATGTCTCACAACCCAAGTGACCATCCTCTGGGAACTGGACAAACACAATGTGTGGTGCCGTCATACAATGGGTGTTACTCAGCCATAAAGAGAGAAGACATCCTGATCCATGCCACCACATGAATTAGCCCTGAAAATAGTGTGCTAAGTGAGAGAAGCCAGTCACAAAAGACCACTGTATAACTCCATTTATGGGAAAGTCCAGAACAGGCAAATCTATTGAGCTAGAAAGTAGGTCAGTGGTTGCCTGGGCTGGGGAGGTAGGGAAGAAATGAATATGGGGCTCTTTTTTGGGGTGATGAAAATGTTCTAACACTGACTGTGCTGAGGGCTGCACAACTGTGAGGATATACTAGAAGCCACTGAATTGTACACTTCAAAAGAGCAGACTGTATGGTCTGTGAACTACATCTCAATAAAGCTGCTGTAGGAAAAAACGTCAGTGTCTTGAGATATAGAAGAAGAGCAATGGGAAGAATTGTTTAAATTAGAAGACCAAATGCAACACGGGATCCTTGACTGGACTCTATTAAAAAATAATTTACAATAACATTTTTTGAGACAATGAGGGAAATTTGAAATATGGGCTAATTAGCAGACGACACAAGAAACGCGCTAGAATTCTCTGGGTGTGGTAACACTCGTGCGGTTAGGACAACGTCCTCACTTTTGGAAGATGCACGCAAACCTGTTTCAGGTGAAGTATCACAGTGTGGTCTGGAAGTCTCTCTGAAGTTCAGCAAAATGAAAAAGTGTAAAAAGAAAGCAAGCTATAGATCCATGTTTGTTGTGTGGCAAAATACTGACAGTTGTTGAATCTAAGTGATTGGTATATATTGTATTATTCTCTTCACTTTTCTGAATATTTTAGAAGTTCTATAATAACAAGTTTAAAACATCAGTCTTACCTGGGCTGTCTGTCTGCTGGCTGGCAAAGCTGAGGATCTCTTGGCAGAAGTATTTCCTTTCCTCATCTGTTAAGTGACAATCGCTGGCTAAGAGGCTACTGGTCTGCAGGTAGCTGAGTGGAGAGTTAAGGGCGCAGAACGACTTTCAAAGGCCCTTAGAGCCTTCAGAGCATACCCACAGGTCTTTCTTTTTTCCTTACGTTATTAGGAACCCGAAGGCAGATCAAGTATGTTGGTCAGGCATTTAATTCATACTATACACATACTACACTCTACACACGTGTACATTAAACCCACTGCCGTCGCGTCGGTTCTGACTCACAGCGACCCTACAGGACAAGGTAGGACTGCCCCACAGGGCTTCCAAGCAGCGGCTGGTGGATTCAAACTGCCGACCTTTTGGTTAGCAGCCGAGCGCTAAGCCACTGCACCACCAGGGCTTGTACACATGTGTACAAAGTAGTATTTTTAGTTATTAGGGGCTTGTTAAACACTCAACTGGGGGTAGTGTCGCTGTAAAAACAGAAAGCAATTTTCCTATTTTGTGAAAATATTAAAGGATACTTTTCAATCTGTCCAAGGTGTTTCTGACACTCGGCCAACTGCTTCCTGGTGTGCGTGACGGGCAGGGCCCAGCCCTCGGCCAGGTAGTTTTTCAATGCTCCCTGAAGGTACAGCTCTGCCTTCTGTGGAGACTTCTTCCTCCTTGCAAAGCCAACGAACAGAAGCTTTTGTCACGCTCACGATAATAACAAACGTAGACAGCATCTTTCCTGACTTCTTCTCCACCCTTTGTCACCCAACACTGTGATGGAGGTACCATCTTTAGACACTCTTTCTCTGCCTTTTCTTCCTTATCTGAGAAAGAATACTAACACAAAAGTATTTAATCTGACCCCGAGGTAAAGATCTCAGAACTGGGCCCCTGGTGACAGCCCTGCCTACCACTGCTGTCTGGCCTATATACCAGTCGAAGGACTTTCACTGCTGAATCTCACGATAAGGAAGTGAGGCCATAGCTCACGCTTTCATCTGACAGACAAGAAAGCCAAGAATAAAAGAAGCTGAAGGATCTGTCCACAGGTACATAGCGAGCAAGCTAGCGACGGAGCTGCGAAACCTGGGCTCAGTGCCATACTCATGAAGATGCATCAGCACAGACGCAGTCTCTGTGCCCAGCTGAGGGGGACAGCCGACTCTGAGCCCAGCAGAACATGGAGTGGGCTTCAGAGGCTTTCAGAGAGCTCTGCAGGATTAAAACAGCAACACACATGACCCATGAGACAGTCTCAGTCCAATTTAAACTCCGAAGATGCTCAGGATAAAAACAACGCAAAACTGAAAGCACAAGGTGGCAGGAGCTTGCCAGAGCCTGGGTGACAGTGTGGACTCTCACCCTGCCGGAAGACTGGGACTGCTAGCCTGTGGGATAGAGGCCAACACGAACGAGCACTCATGCTCTCTAGGCATCCTTGGAGATATCCCAGCTTCGCTCCTCTACTCACGCGGCAGTGAAAGTTTAAATCCTCAAATAAATTCTCAACTTAAATGTTTAAACCTACCAAACTACCTAGTTTTCCCAGATGTGCATGCCCTCTCCACCCGGTTTCTTAAAGGGGTTGGAATCTCTAATACATCTTCAGTTACTGTCGCCAACAAAAGGCCCATCAACCCTAGACCTGGAAGGGACCCCCAGGCACACCAGTGCCTCCCCTGGAGGCTCCTCGCCAGAGGAGGGAGAGCTGGCGGGCGTGTGGTCAGGCTGGGAACAGGGGCCCGTCTCTTCACCAGCAGCTGCGTGCTCCCTGCAGCTCGCTGCCTCAGAAACCGCTGCTTGTCCTTCCCTGCTAGTGTTCCCACGTGACCAGACTCTCGGCGCTGAAGATACGGTCCCTCTACTCCCTTAACCAGTAACTTATTCCTCAGACACACTAGACGGAGGCTCAGGAGGGCCAAATGCCAGCCCTGACTCTGCCGTTAATTAGCTGTGTGACTGGTTACCTGCTCCGACCACATCTGGAAAACTAAGGGTTCACTCAGACCACCCATGAGTCCCTTTCCAGCCCATTCCCACCAGTGAAAACAAACTAGGCCTTGTTTTATCTAATGAAATAACTATCAATTTCAGATTTCAAAATATTATTATTAAAAACATTATTTCAAACACATTTTGCATGAAAATTATTGCGTGAAAAATTTAAACAAACATCTTTTCTGCATAAAATTTATAAAGCTTTCCAATACTTTGAAACAGCCAAGGTTTCTTCGCTTAGACAGTCTTATTTTATCCAACCTGCTAAGAAGATGTGAAATTTCAAGTCTTTTCCCTGGACTGAAACTCCAAAGCTGGAACTAGAGTGGGAATATACACAGCAGTGGTACACATCCATCAGTCTCAGGCGGCCCCTCCCTCAGGCTCTAATGCCCACAGTTACTTTGGGCCTTGAGGTTCTCAATCCACCTAAGAAGCATTTTATATAAACTAGAGAAAATGCTATACAGTAAAATATGTAAGAGTCCGCACCCCACTTTCCTTGTCACTAATTAACCTCCTCAGAACTCTGACTAAATAAAAGAACCTCAAAGCCCAGTAACACTTGTCAAGAGCAACAAGCTAAAACCTCTCTATTTGGTTTTCAGACTAGATTTAAAAAAAAAGATGATAGTTAACAGATTCTACATTTTCCAACCTACAAATTTATGTACATTTTGTATCAACTCTATGCATAACAAACCCTCTCTTATCATACATGTGAAATGTTTAAGATTCAAAGAAAAGTTCAAGATGAATTACATGTAAAACTCTGCCAAATCCTTTCCGACGAACTTGGCTGATCGGATCCTCCCAATACTTGTGTACATTTCGATGGTGGCATGGGACAAATCCTGTGGAGAAGTAAAAACACATAATTAGATATCTGCATGTTTAATGCTAGACAAATCCTACTACACTCACTTACCCAAAGCGGAAGCCTAAGGCATTGTTATCAATGTAACAGTATTCTTCAATTTGCACCTATTTTTGTGTTATTTGAGTTCTTTAATTTATATAACAGTATATAACTTACATCAATTATGAAGTATATTAGTCAAATATACTTCATACTTTCAGAGAATATTTAACTTTTCAATGTACCTCCCAAGTGTGGGTCACCGTCCTTGATATTTTCCTCACCTGTTTGTGTAACAGTGACAGACTGTTACCAGCTACTTACTATTAAAGGCTCTGGAGTTAACCACGTGTCCAGAGCAAAGCTGACCCACCAAGCTTCTAAGAACACTGCTTCTGATCAAGCATAACAGCTCCGCTCAAGGACAAACTATTTCTTTTTACATAGAAGACTATTCACTATCCTCTCTTAGAATTTCTACTGTACTGAATGAGCAAACACATTTTGAACAAAATTATAAATATTCAAAGATGCTTTTGTGCCTGATTATGGCATCTTGAGCGCTTTTGTGCCTAATTACGGCATCTTGAGTGCTAAGAAACATTTAATGAACAATAATCACTCCACGTTTCATCTACAACTTCCCAGGGTACCAAAAAGGTTTAAAAGGCCAACAACACCAGCTCACTCCCAACCCCAAAGGTTCCATGCTACCCTCCCTAGGGATAGCATAAATCCCCAAGAGACGGCTTTCTCCGCGGTGGAATGTGACCCTTGTCATACTTACTAAGTAGTGTTTTTCAAAAGCTTCCACTGATGATAACGCTTCTTTGAGTTTCTTATAAGGACTCTGAGCTGTGTTGGCTTGAACAAAAAGAAGTAAGACTCCTTATTCATCTCCATTACGTACGCTCGGTCACATGAGTTTACACTGTGTGGGAGACGGCCTCATCTGACTAGGTTGGAGATCACAGACACAGCCATGCCTACTGAACCCCATTATTATCTATCTTCTTTTCCAATTAATATATTCCTGAAGTAGTCTAAGACTTTCATAGAACATTTTCTCTGATCTTTGACTGAGACTAGAATTTTTTTAAACACATATTACAAAAGCTCCAGTGAATCAAATTGTTTCCAAAATGCTTTGAGTGGTCTCAAGTTAAAATAGTGCAATCGAAACATACATTTGCCCCTAAGAATCCTGTAATTTAGTAGGAGCCCTTTCAGCTCATTAGGTAGTCTTTACAATTCTTTAGCACCAATTTTGCTAAATCATACTCTTATTATACTCATACCTAAAGAATTAGTAACATTCCTTTCCAAGTGCTTTATTATCAGGAGTAATTTATTGATCAAAAGAATTTGTCTGGCCAGACTGTTAGAAAAATAGATCGCCCATAAGTCAGAGGGAAACAGGTGGCATATAAACTTCACATGGAGATGTAGAAGGTCATGATCAGCTTAACCACAGGAGAAACTAAAATACATTTACAAAAAACCCTTCCAGTTTCTTAAACTATTTCTAACATTTCATTATGTTATTAAAAGGTAAAACATCTTATATATGAACGCGATTAGCTAACAGTGGGTATAATCTCCCAAACAGTGAATAAGTTCTTAGAACATCAGAGAAACGTGCTGGGTTACAACCAACATTTTCATCACTTTCCACGTCACCACTCACAGTTTGAAAAGTACCTGTTTCCGGTCGCTCAGCTCCCAAACCTGCCAAGAGATCAACTGTCCTCTTGAGGTCCTCTGAGTTGGGCCCTTTTTCTGATGCGAGTCCACACAGATAGCCCAGGGACTTCAACTGTTGCAAGAAACCCACAACTACAGTTAAATGCCATAGAGGAAGCAGAGAGTTCACAAACTGAAATGCACTTAAACTCTAGAAGAAATTTAGCTTTCAAATCAATATAATCCTTCTCTAGAAACAAACATGTATCGTGTAAGGATAATTTCAAACTCCCATCTCCCACACGATAGTTCCCCGCGTGGCTCTGAGGGAGTAACCCTCTGCTGTGCCATCCACTCGCACCCCCAGCACGCCCCAGGCCCAGCCGTCTGTCCCGCTGCACACCGCGGCACCACCCTCCGGCACTCAGTCAGAACCCACTCTGCGTTTCTACTCTCTGGTTCAGGCTTCGCCCCACTTTGCATCCCCTCTCACCCCCGACCTAGGCGTAGAGCCAGGCCTCTACCAAGTGCTTGATAGCTGCTGAATAAATTAATACACACTGGGAAACCACTTCTTCTAGGGCTGCAATTAGACAGGCCTTAAAAGTACCTACACCCATCCTGCTGTGATCTTAGTGAGCCACGCACGCCCTCGGGGCCGGCACGTACTTACCTTCTCCGTGGCGTAGCTCCACAGGCCCACAGTGTGAGCGATGTTGGAGTCCATCTGCGCCCGGTCACAGCAGCCTTCTATCCTCTGCAGCACCTCCAGACAACTCAGGAACACCCAGCAGTCCAGAGCCCCAGGGGGAACGGACACCTGGGAGGGCACACAGGGCCGCTATGCGGTCAACGCACTTCGGACAAAATACCCAAACGCACGTCCCCTAGTTTGCGTTTTCAGAGCTTTCAGACACTCAAGCAGCCACCCACCCTGACGGTGAGATGATCTGCAAAACTCTAGGAGAGAAAAAGGGAGAACTAATAATAATTACATAAGTCCAAACATGGGGAGAAAAGGCATGACCTATTCCAAATGTACTGTTGGCTTTTATATCTCTGATATGATAATGAGTGACTTAGCACGAGTATTACTTCTAATGATGTATTTTTAAAAAGCCCACAAGGAGGCCAACTCTCCTGAGAGGCCCTAAGTTTAAAGACTGATTCCGTCTCTGTTTGAAGAACAGATGCTATGAAAGGAGGGTAGAAGGATGCAAACTTTGACCTCAGATACCTGCCCAGTCATCTTTAAGAAATATCCTGTGCAATCGCAGATGTGTCAACAGAGAGTAGATATTAGACGATTTTTAGGAATTATGTGCTGTTAATTTTTTTTTAGGTGTGGTTGAGTTTTTTAAAAAGAGCCTTTGTTGCTTCGCGATATATACTGGAATATTTACAGATAATAGAGGACGTCTAGAATTTACTTGGAAGATAATCCAAGAGGTGAATGGGACTTAGATGAAATAAGAGACTGGCCAGAGCTGAGAACTGTTGTAACTGGCGACAGGTACCTACAAGTTGATTCTAGCGTCTGCTCTACTTCTGTATATATGTGAGTCTTTACACAGAAAAGCCAACCAAACAAAATAGAAATGTTATCAGAACTACAAAAACATATGCTCATCACAGTCCTAAAATGCACTGTGTCCACATTTCAGCATCTCTGGAACAGGGGCATGCCCGTAAAACATCTTACAACCAGAACTGGCAGGGTGAACTTGTTTCTTGGTGGCACCGGTATCACTGTGTGTCCCCCGACTGGTATTTAGCTTTGGCAAAGTGTGTTAATTGGCGCCATCCAGAAGGGAAAGTTAAGAGGTTAATTCTCACAGTGGACGAGTGAAGAGCTGCAGAAGAAACTGGCGGGTATCCAAATGATGCCCTCAAGACACGCAGGCACAACACTGACTACCTCAAGGCCAACAGCAAAGCATTAAGAAGTAACCAGAAAGAACCAAAGAGTGCCATTAAATGTTCCTACGAAAGCTAAACGGCAAACTCTCTGCATGATAATCAAACGAGCTACTTAAGTCTTTGGAAAAGAAAAATCAGCACAGAAAAAATTACACAAGCTACTTTCACCAAGGTGGGTAGTTTTCTCGTCCACACCAAGGACCGTCTCTGGGGCCCTGGACAGTGCACGGTCCTCACTCAGCTTCCTCGCCAAGGAGACGGGGTGGGCTCTGGGGTCAGGCAATCTGGGGTACTGCTCACCTCACAAGACACTACCACCAGAGGTGCCAATTCTGTGACAGCATCTGCTGAACGTGCCACCTCTCCTCAGGGACAGGGGACACACAGACCTCCTGGGAGATGGAAGGAAGTGCACTGCAGGACCGCATCCAGGGCTTCAGGGGACCACAGTCTTCTGACTCCGAAGAAGCCAAAGAGCAGGAAGCAAAAGCCCAAGAGTCAGAGCGAGGGGCCAGCTGCAGGGGAGAAAGCTGGACTTGGCAGGACCAGGCAGTGGTCAGGTTCAAGTTCACCAGGTTCCAGGAACAGGGTGCCTGCCCCTCTGAGCCGGGGGGCCACTCTCCAGACAACAACCAACCAAAAAAAACCAAACCCGTTGCTGTTGAGTCACTGCCGACTCATAGCGGCCCTACAGGACAGAGCAGAACTGCCCCATAGGGTTCCAAGAAGCGCCTGGTGGAGTCAAACTGCCGACCTTTTGGTTAGCAGCCGAGCTCTTAAGCACTATGCCACCAGGGTTTGCACAGACAACAACAGGAAGTGACAAGGGCAGAGAACAGAACAGCACTCTAACAGGATGGCAGCATATACACACTTGGAAAGAATCGGGAAAGACACACACCAGCATGTTCACAGTGGTAGTGATTACTTTGTGCTGAGATAAGGAACAAAAGTTTTCTTGGTACACTTGTTTTCTGCAAACAGCAAGGACCACTTTAGTAAGTTTGAAAAATATTATGTAAAAAATAGCATCAGTCAGGAGCAGCTTTTCTAGGGGTAAAAAAATTCTAGCTTCATCATCACCAGAGGAGATCAAAACCTGGCCAATGGGAGGCAGCAGCCAGGTCCCTGCTTGCTAACACATGACAGAGAGCACAGAGCACAGGCCACCACCTGTGACTCAAGTGAATGGGCCTGTCATCATGACACAAGATTGCCTCCCAGTAACTAAAAACTGAGCAAAGGCCTGCCGCATCCGTCTCCTCCTCAAAGCCCCGCTGGGCCCCGCTCGGCCGCCCCGCTCCTTTCTGGGAACGCACACCGGTCACCCTCCTTCCGTTCACACTGCTCTGCACTGGTCTCTGTCACCACTTCCTCTCAGGCACTTTAGTGCTTTAACTGCCCCTACTTTCAGAGTTCATTCCCACTTCTTACACGTCTTGTAACACAGCATTTAAAATTTAAATTTTTATTGAAAAAAAGACATGTACATATGAATTTGGTATAGCCTATGATGTCTTACGGAAATCCTGGTGGTGGAGTGGTCAAGTGCTACGGCTGCTAACCAAAAGGTCGGCAGTTCAAATCCACCAGCTGCTTCTTGGAAACCCCACGGGGCAGTTCTCCTCTGGAATCCACTCGATGGCAATGTTTTTGTTTTGTTGCTGTTTAACACTGTCTTATGTCACCTTCTGTAGTGTCGCCTACAAAACCAAAAACTCATTGCCATCAAGTCAATTCTGACTCATAGTGACCCTACAGGGCAGAGCAGAACTGCCCCACAGAGTTTCCAGAGAGCAGCTGGTGGATTCCAACTGCCGACCTTTTGGTTAGCAGCTTGGGCTCTCAACCACTGCGCCACCAGGGCTCCCGTGTTCCCTGCGGTGCTAGCTGACTTACACTGCTGACCTGTGCGTGCACCCCTCCTAGTGCCCATCTAAGCTGTGTTGTCCCAGAGGGGCAGCTGCCCTCCTCCTTCTCTACACAGTGAAAAGGCCCCAGAGCACTCACTCCACGGCAGCCAGACGTTCAGCAGCCGCTCACCTGTGATTCTCAGAAATGTGAATGAAACACGTTTACTCAAACAATGTAACTGTAGTAATACTTTTTTTGCTGCTTTTTAAAAATAAGGTACAAACACATACAGTGAGGAATGGCAAATCCTGCGTTTACAGCTTGATGAGTACTTAATGTATGTGACCCCCAAATCCAGAACAGGGCCTTTCCATATACCAGAAGGCTCCCTCCTGTCCTCTTTTCTCAGTCAGTACCCACCCAAAAAGGTAACCTCTGCTCTGACTTCTACCCCCATCAATGACTTCTGCCTGTGCTTTGACCTTTCTGTAAATGGAATCACACAGTATGTCCTCTTTTGTATGCGGCTTCCTTTGTTAACATAATGTTTGTAAGATTCAACCTTGTTAAGGCTGTCAGGAGGCTTTTTTGGTGGTTGTTTTAATTCCTATGTATTACACCTTTCTATGAATATACCACAGTTCATTTATCCATTCCCCTGCTGACGGGTGTTTGGGTTGTCTCCAGGGTTCTGGTCCAGTGGATAAAGCTATTTGCTGTGGCCACCAGGGGTCTTAGACTCAGCAGGCCCCACCATCCCCTGTGCACTAGTCCACTCTGGAGGATATGGGCTGTCCTGGGTCCCCTCCTCTGCAGGAATGTCTGAGTCAACTCTGGAGGACAGGGGCTGTCCCAGGTCCCCTGCTCTGCAGGAAGTCTGAGTCCACTCTGGAGGATAGGGGCTGTCCCGGGTCCCCTCCTCTGCAGGAAGTCTGAGTCCACTCTGGCGGATAGGGGCTGTCCTGGGTCCCCTCCTCTGCAGGAATGTCTGAGTCAACTCTGGAGGACAGGGGCTGTCCCGGGTCCCCTGCTCTGCAGGAAGTCTGAGTCCACTCTGGAGGATAGGGGCTGTCCCAAGTCCCCTCCTCTGCAGGAATGCCTGCAGCAGCTCAAATGCCGGAAGAGGAGACCTACCTGGGCAGGTACAGGAGCCACCATCTCCTTTACCCTACGCAGATGTGGTGGGAGGACCATCCCAGAGTGACTGCCCCAGGCAGCCCCAGATGGTGTTGCTGTCAGGTATTCAGTCCACACACAACCTTCTGGTCAAGCAGGATCTTCATGGCAAGCCATGCTGCCTGGAACACAGCTGCACTGACTTAATCCAGAGAGCAGAGCGAGAAACAACCCCAGGTCAGCTTCTCTCGTAAGCTCACAGCCGCTAGGAACACTCCGTGCGTGTACTTTGGTGGACTCGTTTTCCTTGGGTTTATCCCTAGGAATGGAATTGCTGGGTCACAGGGCAGGCATACGTTAAGCGTTAGCAGATGCCGCCAGAAGGTCCTCAAAGTGGCAGCACCAATTTACACTTCCGTCCTCACCAGATGAGAGTTACAGAAACTGGAAAAGAACGGTTGTTCTGTAGCCACGGTATCAAACAGCCACAGAACTAGGCTTAAACCCGTTCAACTAATCAAGGATAACTCACCTCCATGGACACCCTCTGCGAGCTGACCAATCCGTGTCGGCGCTTGCTTCTGAAAGGCAGCCCAGGAGGACATCCTGCCTCAGTGACGTGCCCCAGAGGGCCAAGCATGCCAAACAGTCTGCCCACCGCCCCGCTTGTGCAGAATGGGTCGACCCCAGGACCCGTCGCGGCCCACACCCTGCACCCAATCACAACTCTGCCCTGCGTGGAGAGGCCGTGCACCACCAGCAGTGGCGCGCGCTGCTTCTTCCCACTTAGCAACCGGGGGGCCGCTGGCTTCCAGGATGGGAAACGAGGGCCAGCGCCTTTCTGGACGTTTATGGCTGCCTGGATGTTCTCTTTTGTGAGTGAAGACTTTTAAAACTAACTTCTTTAAGCGCTTTTTTTTTTTTTTTTTTTAAGTTTTCTTAAACCTCCCCCACTTCCCCTGATTTCAGTGTCACTAGAAATGGCAGGAGCCATTTCCCCTTTTCCAAGCATAAAATCAGAAGCATCCTTTTTCTTCTTTCTTCTGATAAACTTACCTTGTGAATATAACACACGAACAGAAAAGTACATGAATCATAAGCGAGCCCCCCCACGCCCACCCCTGAACATGAAGCAGCCTTCAGGGGCTCTCTGCCAGTCGTCTGTACCCCCCACCACCGAGTCACTGCCTGGATGTCTCACACCAGGGGTGGAGACGGCTTCTG
The DNA here is from genome assembly GCF_000243295.1 of Trichechus manatus latirostris. Classification (NCBI taxonomy): domain Eukaryota; kingdom Metazoa; phylum Chordata; class Mammalia; order Sirenia; family Trichechidae; genus Trichechus; species Trichechus manatus. The sequence goes on from NW_004444064.1 coordinate 5,020,260, forward strand.
CTTATTTTGAACTTTATATACAGGGAATCAAGAAGCGTGTCACTGGGTCTGACTTCTTCAGCTCAACACTGTGCTGGTAAGACTCACCCAAGTTCTTGCATGTGGCAGGAGTTCCTTCACTTTATGGCTGCATGCTGCTCCACTGCATGAATCCAAACCAAAAACCAAACCATTGCCGTCAAGTCAATTCTGACTCATAGCGACCCTATACGACAGAGAACTGCCCCACAGGGTTTCCAAGGAGTGGCTATCCAGTCGACTCAGCACCATTTAGCGCACATATTTTTCTGGAATCCCCAACTGCCTCAGTTCAGAACCTCATCCTCCCCTCCGTGTATTACACCCCTCTCCTTGCCTCCATCCAATCCTTCTCTTTGCGAGGTCTCACCGGCCTAATACCTTTCATTTCAATTTCAAAGTCATCAGTGCTCCCCCACTATCCATACAATAAAATCCAATTTGATGCACACAGAACTTCAGAACCTCCCTTTGTCATCTAGCTTCCAATACCTTTGTAGCTTTACCTCCACGCCTGCCTCACCCCATAAGTTCTAGCAAGACTAAGCTTCTTTAAAAACCAAACCAACTGCCATCAAGTTGATTCCAACTCACAGAGACCACATGTACGTCAGAGTAGGAGCGTGATCCGTAGGGCTTTCAATGGCTGATTTTTTGCAAGTAGATCACCAGGCCTTTCTTCTGAGGTGCCTCTGGGTGGACACGAACCTCCAACCTTAGCGGCCAAATGTGTTAACCGTTTGTACTACCCAGGGACAGGCTCCTTCGGAGTCCCATAAATGTGCATCCTCTTCCCCACCTGAAGCACGCTCTCCCATTCGCCACGTCTGGCCCCATCTATCCAGAAAATTCTTTCCGTCCTACTTGTACCAGGAAATGCAAGCTCTACACGGTGGGCTTCGTGTCTGTTTTGTCCTCTGCTGAAATACAGTGCCTAGAACAACGCCTCCCACCAAAACAGGGCTCAGTGAGTATTTGTGGAATGAACCAACTGTTAAGCGGCCGCTCACAGGTGGTGCCCTCTGGAAACCTTCCCTGGCACATGCCAGGGGCTCAATAAGTGTTCAGTAAACTGCGCTGAAGCTTCACGCGGAACTGACATCCCTTCTTTATGTTCCTACCACATCTGGAACATTCTCCTATCACCGGCTGCAACGCTGTGCTCAAATGACCTGCAGGCAATAGTCTCAGGACACCCAGCTATGGGTTTCCTGAAGGGAAAGGGTTGATTCTTCTCTACTGGGTACCCTCGTATGAACCCAGGACTTGGCAGGCAATGCTTCCTGGGTGATTCCTGGCAGCACTTCAAAAAGAGCTTCTGCTCTCTCTGTGGCCCTACTTCTAGGGTGCCAGCTGTTACTGCTGGTCTTCCTCAGCACCACCTTTCACATTTGCCTCCTCGGGCCCATCCCGCTGCCCCCCGTGCAGGCCCTCATGACCGGAGGTCAGCAGTCACACACCCTCGCCCCGATGGAGCCTGGCACAGTGTCTGGAAGGTAGTAGGTGCTCGATAAAAGCTGGCTAAGTTCCCACAGATGCACTTCTGTTTCTATCCTCTGCCTAGCCATCCCTGATCGCAAACCTTTCCCACCTTCTCCGGGTTCACTGCAAAGCTCTGACTTCACGCGTCCCCTGTGCCAACTAGCTGGCTAATGACAATGCCGGCTCACGCACAGTTCTGGCCATCCCGCCTGCAGGGCTGGGTGACTCTCCTGGGGCCACCAGGGCCCTAACCCTCCTTGGCCGACCTTGTCTGTTAACATAACCAGAACCTAAGCCGTACGAGACAAGACAGCACCAAAGTTGTTGCTGCTGGCTGCTGCTGAGTCTGTTTTCAACTCACAGCAACCCCGTGGGATACAGTAGAATTTTCTAGGCCGTAATCTTCACAGATCCCCAAGTCTTTCTCCCGTACAGCCACTGGGTGGGTTCTAACCACCTACCTTTCAGTTAGCAGCTGAGCGCTTAACCAGTGTACAACCAGGGCTCCTCTAATACCAAGGTAAATGCATTAAAAAAAAAAAAATCATCTGGGCAATCACTGTAACAAAAACATCATAGTTTCTAGAAAACATCGTCCTGATATTGTTCTCACCTATCAGCTCGGTAGAGATCACAGCACGCACACACCTTACTTTCTCCTTCCCCAAAAGTGCAGGAAAGCAGGCACTACTGGTGTGACTACATATGGGAAGATCTTTCCGGAAGGCAATTTGACAATGTACATAGAAGTCTGAAAAGCACATGTATCCAGAGACCTAGCAATTCTCCCCGTACGAATGTCTTCGTAAAGATTTCGGTATAAGGCTACAGACTGCTGCAACTGTACGTATTCTGAACAACCTCAACAATCTCAACGCTCACCTGACTGACTAAATAAGGTACAGTGTATCTATGTCTAGAAAAGCTACAGACCAAACGGGACCTCGGGCTGCTAAAATAAGCAGTGACATTTCTTCTCTACATTTGTCTGAATTTTCCACATTTATATAGACAGAGTATATTCAACTCCATGTAAATGGAAGAGAAATTTAAAATTGTCAATAGAAGAAAAAAAAAAAACTCTGTCATGAAGTAATCTGAACTTGCACAGACTGGTACACTTTATGGGTGCTACCCTTTCACCCATAACAGCTGTATAAGGTAGATACAATGTCCATTCTTCCACATTTTCAAACAGAGCTTCAGTGGCACTGGGAGACATGCTGGCCCACAGTTAGTAATCCCCTGGGGCACGGATCCAGGTCAGAGGGGTTGGACTGTCTCCATCTCATCTGGCCACCACATTGCCTCCTCATCTCAAACAAGAACATACTTTAAACCAACTGGTGAATCAACCAGGAAGCTACCAGAACATGGTTTAAAAATCACAGAAGCAAATACATGGAGCATCTCTTGCTAAAGAAATCTCCCAATCAGATACACATAAAAAGGTTGCAAGACTTAGGCTCTGTGCTTAAAAAAGGATCAACAAACGTAAGCATAACCTTAAAAAGCCACACACAGCTGCCTGGCCCACAAGCAGACTGAGTCCCAGTCTCTTGTCTTCCTGGCTTCGCCTGACAGCTGGCAACAGCACCACTCTGCACCCTCTGCTCCATGCATTGGGATCCAAGTCTCACCACTGGCCTTCCGGCCACCATCAGGAATATGACAGACAATCCACCACAGAGCCAGCCCAGACTGCATAAACATGAGTCAATTTCTGAGAGCAGAATGAAATGTACAGAAAAAGTAAACAATTTTGAATCTTTTGAATAGCGTTTCCATAAAAATTTAAAAGAAGCTTTAAGAATTAATTTTTCAAGTTAATTGCCAACTGCAAATCTTATTCAAAATGTAACAACCCCTGCCCCCACCCCACCCCCCCCCAAAAAAAAAGACTAGAGGAAATACTCTTATGTCAGATGAAAAAGTTGAGAGAAAAATTTTGTGCTTGAAGTATTAGGATCATGCTACCAACTAAATCTGTCTGGAACTCTCAACTTCTGCAAGAAATACTCAAGCAGAACATCAGTAAAGACAACAGTGGTCCATGCTAACCCTCCTGAAGGGCCGCCTACGTGCCCAGCTCTGTGCCAGGCTGACCTTTCCACAATTACCTCACTGGATGCTCACAACCCAAATGGCAGCCACTACTCTATCTCCACATCATGGCTGAGAAAAAGGACGCGTAAGGGGTAACTAAGTTACTCAGGGTCCCCCAGCCAGTGGAGCTGGGTCTGAGGACAGGCAGCCTAGATCCAGAGCCCACACTTGCAGCCTCTGTGCTCCCGTCTTCCTAAAGCCTGATCCTCACAGAGAACACCTAATAATTAGAGCAAACCTGCACGTAGCAGAGAGAGAAGAGCTTCTGGAGCAGAAAAGAGGCTGCCAGGGCAGCACTGAAAGTGCGCTGTGTTTGTATCAGTGTTGATCAAATGTGGCAGCAAAACGTCCCAGGAGACTCGTGTGGGCTGATGCCTGTGAGGCAACAAGAGTCTGACTGAAGGAGGCCAGGGCCCAGCACAGGGACCCTGCCAAGGTACAGCACGGTCAAGAAGCCTCGCTCTCCCAGCACACCATCCACGTAACTGCGCAGGGGACACCCCAGCTACAGAGCACCCAGCTGGGCGGAGCAGTGGGCCACGGGGAAGGAACGCGGCTGAGAAGGTGAGTGTGGATGGCATGTCCTCACCCTGAAGTCAGCATGCAGCTGTGCTCGCCTCATCTCAGGAGGGATACAGAAGAACTTGAGATGGTCAGAGAGCAGATTGAGCGTGACAAGAAGCATGGGGACAGCCTCTACTCAGGACGATCGTGACGACAGTGACAATTTCATTCAGAAAAGGAAGAAGTATCACAACGTGTAAGACGGCCTGAAACAACACAAAGCACTGGGAGTGCCCTCAGAGGCCTCCCCAGAGCAGAGGACCAAGAGCCGAGACTCCACTGACATGGTGTCAACAGGCTCAACGCCTCCACAGACACTCCCAAGGAACCACAGAGCCAACGCCAACTACTGACTAGCTTCTTTCCCACCTACCTCTGTCACTTCTCCAACGGCCAGAGGACAATGAGATACTCACAAGCGCAGGTGTGAGAACTGACTGAGCAGGGTCCGTGAGAGCGAGCGGGCTCCCTTGCCCCGCAACCCCCTGCTCGGATGTCTGGATGCACCTGAATGAGAAGGGAGCCCCAGCAAGAAGAAACACGCTTGATCCACCAAGTCAGGGGAGGAATCCGTCACCATTCTCTATACCGTGTACCTCTGCCTTGCCCCCAGACCCACCTTCTACACCTCTGCCCTGCTTCCCGCCCTGGGAGCTGCGTCCCTCCACGGCCCCCTCCCACTCTCTCCTGCCAGCTAGTAATTATCCCCACCTCCTCTGCAGGTTGACAGCCATGCTATTACTAGTTAATGTCTCTCTTTCTAAGGCAAGAAAAGCCATCTGAGAAAGAGCCTTAAATTCTTGCGTTTGCGATTCAGCTGGGCTAAGCATTACCCTTGGTGGTTTCCCTAGGACCTGCCCCAAACAGTTAACAAGACTTGTAACAAGCCCTCCTGGAATTATCCTGATTTGAAAGGGCTGTGTGTATCTGCATGGACTATAACAAACACCTCAATTGTCCCTACCCCCCAATCTACTAATAAGACAAAAATCTCTAAACTGAGTAACATCCCTAGGCACACAAGAGCACAGCCCTGTTCTATTAAGGAATGGTCCCTGCCCACCAGAGGTTTGGGTGGAATCTTACCCTCACCCTCAAATCTGTACAGCTAGGTTTGAATAACCAAAACAGATTATACAAATCTATGTAATTATTGGTAGTCAAAAGCATTTTGAGGTAGAAAACGTTATTTTTCCATATTTGCTTAATTAGATGTCTAAAACAAAAAAAATAGTAATAACTTGAGAAAAATTCTTAGTTGTGATTCAGTTAGGCTAGGCACTAAATACATTACCTCTGAAATAATTTCCCCCTTAGACATTAACTAAGTTCTTTTCATTTGGGTAAGAGAAAAAGTTTAAATCTCTTAATGTTATTTCAGACTAAGTGTTAAATGTATTTAATACGCTATGTCACAAAAATAAAAGTTACTATATTACAAAACACTATCCCTATTAATGGTTCAGCCAATACAGTAAAAGTATAATCTAAGACCTTTTCTAATGGGCCTTGGGAACCTGAGTGGAGTAGGGCAGACAGGACGCTCCACTAGGACTTGGACAATCTGAACTCCGTAACTAGTCACGTGACTCTGGGTGAGTCACGGTGCCACAACCAGACCCAGTGTGTTTGTAAAGTTAGAAGCAGACCCTCGCTGAGAGTGTATAAGAATCCTCTGGAATTCTGTGGGATGTTTTGCACGCGCACGTGTTCATTTTCCTGGGTGAAGGGATCACTGAAACAGAGAAGGTGAGAACCACCAGGCTGGACCAACTTCAAGTCCCCTGGGTGCACCAAAACATCCCTGGTTCCACAGGCAGTACACAGTTCAGTAGTCCTTGGGTGACCAATCTTTAAAGGCAAGAATGTCACCATAGATGAGTAATTTAAAGCCCACTAACTGGTTTCTTTCACACCTGTGTGCACAGGCACACATACACATACTTATTCACAACGTATCTTTTGTTAAGCTTCTCACTACCAGCCAACATGGCACAGCTTGCTGTGGATCACTCCACATTGTCACCTGCAGGTTCACATGCAACATTATTTATCCGAAAACACAGTTCTATAATAAAATAAATGGCTATGAACAAAACCCAGCTCTGAGTGAATAATCAGGTGAAGACAGCCCAACTAGTAAAAGCCAATGTGATCTTAAAAAACTGTATTAAGCCCCTAAAAGGATAAAATACTTAGGAAGAAATCTAACCAGGAATGTAAAAGACCTATACTACTGCGAGAAACCAAAAGAGACCTACGTAAATGGAAAAACATACCATGCTCATGGATAGGAAGACTCAACACTGTGAAAATGTCAGTTCTACCCAAAGTGATCTACAGATATAATGCAATCCCAATCCAAGTACCAACGGCATTCTTTAATGGGATGGAAAACTAATCACCAACTTTATATGGAAAAGAAAGAGGGCTTGGATAAGCAAGCATTACTAAAGAAGAAGAACGAAGTAGGAGACCTCACACTACCTGATCTCAGAACCTGCTATACAGCCACAGTAGTCAAAACAGCCTGGTACTGGTACAGTAACAGACACATGGCCAATGGAACAGAATCAAGAACCGAGACATAAACCCATCCTCCTATGGTAAACTGATCTTTGACGAAAGACCAAAGTCCACTAAATGAGGAAAAAATAGTCTTTTTAACAAATGATGCTGGCAAAACTGGATGTTCATCTATTTAAAAACAAGAAACAGGACCCATATCTCACATCATACACAAAAACTACTCAAAATAGATTAAAGACCTAAATACAAAACCTAAAATGATAAAGATCATGGAAGAAAAAACAGGGACAACTCTAGGGTCTCTAATTTGTAAAAAAAAAAAAAAAGAAAAAAAATTCACTCTTGTTGCCGTCAAGTTGATTGTAGAACTGCCCACAGGGTTTCCAAGGAGTGGCTGGTGGATTCGAACTGCCAACCTTTTGGTCAGCAGCTGGGCTCTTAACCTCAGTGCCACCAGGGCCAAACCATAACTAACAATGCATAAACACCAGAAGATAAACTAGACAACTGGGATCTCCTAAAAATTAAACACTTATGCTCATCAAAAGACTTCACCAAAAGAATAAAAAGAGAACCTACAGGACAGGGAAAAATTTTTCACTACAACATATCTGACAAGGGTCTAATCTCTAAAATCTGTAGAATACTTCAACACCTCAACAACAAAAAGACAAATAATCCAATTAAAAAAGGGGCAAAGGATATGAACAGATAGACACTTCACCACAGAACACATTCAGGCAGCTAACAGACAAATGAGGAAACGCTTGAGATCATCAGCCATTAGAGAAATGCAAATCAAAACTACAATGAGATACCATTTCACGGTGACATTATCAGCAGTAATAAACAGACAATAACAAACGTTGGAGAGGTTGTGGAGAAACTGGAACTCTAAGGCACTGCTGGTGAGAATGTAAAATGGTACAACCACTATGAAAATGGTATGGCACCTCCTTAAAAAGTTAGAAATAGAAATACCATACAATTCAGCAATCTCACTCCTAGGAATACATCCTAGAGAAATAAAAGCCATCACATGAACAGACATATGCACACCCATGTTAATTGCAGCATTATTCACAATAACAAAAAAGATGAAAACAACCTAAGTGTCCATCAACAGATGAATGGATAAACAAATTATGGTACATACACACGATGGAATACCACACAACCATAAAGAACAATGATGAATCCAAAATATCTCACAACATGGATGAATCTGGAGGGCATTATGCCGAGTGAAATAAGTCAATCACAGAAGTACAAATACTGTATGAGACCACTATTATAAAAACCCAAGAAAAGGTTTACACACAGAAAGAAAAAAACAATCTTTGATGGTTATGAGGGAGTTTGAGGGGTGGGGAGGGGAAATCACTAACTAGATAGTAGACAAGTGTTAACTTTGGTGACGGGGAAGACAGCACACAATATTGGGGAAGTCAGCACAACCTGACCAAGACAAAGTCACAGAAGCTTCCCAGACATAGCCAAACACCTTGAGGGACCAAGTTACTGAGGCTGAAGGCTGGGGACCATGGTCTTGGGAGACATCTAGGTCAATTGGCATAATATAGTTCATAAGGAAAATGTTCTACATCTGACTTTGGTGAGCATCTGGGGTCTTAAAAGCTTGCAAGTGGCCATCTAAGATACATCTATTGGTTCCATCCCATCTGGAGCAAAGGAGAATGAAGAAAAAAAAAAAAAAAAAACAAAGACACAAGAAAAATATTAGTCCAAAGGACTAATGGACCACTTGAACCACAGCCTCCATCAGCCTGAGTCCCCAAGAACTAGATGGTTCCTGGCTACCAGTACTGACTACTCTGACAGGGATCACAACAGAGGATCCTGACAGAATGGGAGAAAAATATAGAAAAAAATTCAAATTCACAAAAAAAGACCAGATTTACTGGTCTGACGGAGACTGGAGGAACCCTTGAGACCATGGCCCACAGAAACCCTGCCGACTCAGAACTGAAGCCACTCCCAAAGTCCACCTTTCGGCCAAAGATTAGAAAGGCCTATAAATAAATGATAACACACAGGAGGAACAGGCTTCTTGGTTCAATCAAGTACTTGAGACCAAATGGGCAATACCCGGGCAAATGGACATGGGGAACCCTGGGTCTAAGGGGAAAAGGGGAGAGTGCTGACACATTGTGGGGATTGCAACTAATATCACAAAACAATCTGTGTATAAATTTTTGAACGAGAACCTAATTTGCACTGTAAACTTTCACCTAAATCACAATTTAAAAAAAAAAAATCATATTAAAGAAACTGATCTAAGAGGCTTGCTTTGGACCAAGATGAACTCCACTCTGTTGAGAGCAGAGATTACATTTTTGAGCAATTCATCAATATAAAGATAAATTGTGCAAATAATAGACTAAAAATTAAGGCCATGCAGGAAAAGAAGACTCTGCTAAGCCCAAAGAGTTGGCTGCCCGGAGCTTCCCTGGTGAACTGGGGGCAGGGGACCGACTCACTTCCAGCAGCTTCAGCTCCTGCACACAGCTGTGCAGCAGCTCCAGGGCACGCTGGGCCACCTCCCATGGCCGCTGCAGGAAGAGGAGCAGGGTGCACTGCCGGGAGAACAGGTAGCTGCGCAGGTCCAACAGGGTGGCTTCTTGCCTCTGGATCAGTTCCCGCTTGTCCATATCGATGGGCTTCCGGAGGATCAGTCCATTCCAACTCTTCACCGGCTGGCAGAAAAACGTCAGCCAGTTGGCACCATCTAAACAGACAGACGTGATGAACGGTGCTGATGGCGGGTACTTCACCCTCCCGCGATGCCTGCTCAGGACTGCGAGCCCTCAGATAAGAATGGCAGCGGGACAGCGAGGTGCACTGGCTAAGCACTGCCCTGCCCCATTCAGTTTGGGGTGGGGCTGGTCTAGAGGTGTGGGACGGGATGGTTGTTACGAGCGCGCACACCAGTGAAGGGGTGAACGCACGCAGGATTGGATGCCCCAGGCAGCCAGGTGCACCATCTCAGCTAGGCATGGCCCCTGCCCAGAAGGCATGGCGGGAGGTAAGCCAGTGAGCAGTAATGCAGAGACTGACTCGGGGGGTGAGGGAGAGTCAGTCTGCTCCGGGAGAAGGTGCTGGACCTGGCCGGGCTGGGCTGTGGTCCCTTATCTGTAGAGGTGCTCTCGAGGGCGGCCTGGCCACCTGACTAGCCTGGTCTTTTTGTCTCCTTCTTGGTATCCACGTCTTTCCTGCCTTACACAAGCCTCGTGCCTGGCCCTAACTCAACCATGTCAACTACATGAGGACAGGGCCGGGGACAAGGACGAATACACCAGGAAGCAGGGTGGGGAAATGCTTGCTTGTCAAAACTTTCCACCAAGGCTCCCCAATTTTAATTTATCACCCTAGGACTCAAAATGATCTTCAAATAAACATGAGAACCTACAATAACAAGTCATTCAATCTTTATAAAAAAAAAACCTGTAATCTATTTTTCTCACTTTAAAAGGGAGGTGCCATGACCAGTTCATTCCACATTCACATGAGGAAGAGGCTCAGTGCTGGCACACTGAAATTACTGAGTACTGAAGGGCCAAATTCAACTCACAGCAGCCCTCACCGCTTTGAACTGAACCTTAGAGACAGTTAAGAGCACACTAAGGGGGCTACCTAGTCCCACCCCCGGGCCCCTCCCTCAAATTCTCACGCTCCCACCCATGTTCCATTCAGGTTTCTGTTCCAGGCCGCCTCCTCGGGAGGCCTCCCCTGAATGCACCTATGGGCACTCAAGCCCCTTATCCTGTGTTCTCCTTTTCACAGCACAATTACTATCTGAAGAGCCCTGGTGGCACAGTGGTTAAGCGCTCAGCTGCTAACTGAACCCACCAGCCACTCCATGGGAAAAAGATGTGGCAGTGTGCTTCTGTAAAGATGACAGCCTTGAAAACTCTATGGGGCACTTCTACCCTGTTCTATAGGGTCGCTATGAGTTGGAATCGACTTGGTGGCACACAACATTACCATCCGACATTAAGTCACATGTGTACTTTTTTGTGCCCGTTTCACCTTCTAGAAAGTAGGCCCCATTAAGGAGGGGGTCTTGGTTTGTTCCCCACTGCACGCAGCACAGTGCCTGGCACAGAGCAAGCCCTCGGTGTTTGCTGAATGAGCCAGCACAGATGAGTAACTTCTCATTCACTGCAAAACTGCGCCCAGGCTTACTACTGGATTTTAAATTGTCCCAGATTTGTTTTAAAACAGAGAGAAGAAACAGTTAAAGAAATTATGTGTATTTACTATATAAAACAAAACAAAAAACCACACCCATTGCCATCCAGTCAATTCTGACTCATAGGGACCCCGCAGAACAGAGTAGAACTGTCCCAGAGGGCTTCCAAGGAACGGCTGGTGGATTCAAACTGCCAACCTTTCAGCTAGCAGCCATGCTCTTAACCACTGTGCCCCCAGGGCTCCATATTAACTATATGAGAAATATAATTTTATCTCCTCTAAAACCTGTATTTAATAAATGCTTAGCTTTTAACGACAGGTTTGCTTGTGCATCTTAGCAGGTCTGGAGCAGGTGACAGTCAGTGACGCTTCACCCTTATTTCCAGGGGAAGACGGTACCCCCAGCCAGAGCGGACCGTCCTAACACATCTTCCCAAGGGTTTCTGACAGACACTATAGTTCCTTAAATCGCTGCTTCTTTAGACACTGTGACAAGGGTTCTCTAGCAGACACCCAACAAAGATGTTCATTACTGCACTGTCTGAGGTGGCGAGAACTGAGAACAACCCAAATGGCCAGCAACGGGGTGGCTGAGCAAACTGTAACGAACCCACACTGTGAGACACTCTGCTGCTACCGACAAAAATAAGTCACAAGTCCATCTGGTAACCTGCAGAGATGCCTGGAGCAGACAAGCTACAGAGAAGCATCTGGACGACATGAGGCCATTTCTAGCAAAATAAATGTCGACCAGAAAACAGTGAGGACAATTAGAACCTTCCTTCTCAGTAGATGGTCTCACTGCGCTAACTTCATAGTTTTTTGTTTTTTTTTTTAAATTTAAGACATTGTTTAAAAGTTACCAAAAAAAAAAGACCAACTCATTACAATGGTGTCATAAAGTCCACTGTAAACAGCGAGTACTAAACGTTACAGAGACGCCCTCAACAGCAGAAGCAGAGATTTCCACTCTTATCCTAACAAGGAGGCACAGAAGGGAAGCATCACTAGCCAGCTGCTGGGTTGTGGAAATGACACTCTACATCCGGCAAAAAAAAAAACTTTTAAAACGCTTTTATACTTAAGATTCTTCTAAAAGTGAAAGTGATTGATTCTTAATTCTCGTTTCATTTCCAATAGGAACATGAGAATACAGCCTATATAATCTGTATAAAAATAACAAAAGGTGATTTAATCATTACATAAATCAATGGCAGCTCCAGCGGGAAAAACCGACTTACCGCCAGCACCAAAGTTGACGACATACTGAGAAAACAGGGCGTCCAGCTCGTCGTACTGCACCAGGGCATCCTCGAACTGCTGCAGCATCTCAAACACAAAGGCAAGTTCCTCCTAGTCACCCGGAAGACGTGCAAAAAAGCAAAAGTGTGAATCAACTTCATGAAACAGTACACAGTTCTCTTTACATAACAGTAGAGAAAAAGCAGGCCACACTGTGAACAATGCTGAAGCCGTGTTAGGTAAAAAAATCAACGCGACTGTCATAGTGTGTCCACACTTAACACATGCAGAGGTGGGGGCTGGGAAGGAACAGGAAAAAGCCAAGCTGATTTCTGGAAACCCTTCTTGACCTATCAGCAGCATTTACACAACTGGTGGCTTTCTGGTCCTGGCCAGGACACATGCCTGCCTAAATTTCTCTTTCCCACTGTGGCTCCTCTCGGCTGGCTGTGCTGGCCCCTCCTGTGGCCCAGCCACTAACACCCTCTAGGCTGGGTCCTTGGACTTCTCTTCTGTAACGCCCTCTCAGCCGGGCCCTCAGACTTCTCTTCTCTAACGCCCTCCCGGCTGGGTCCTTGGACTTCTCTAACGCCCTCTCGGCTGGGCCCTTGGACTTCTCTTCTCTAACGCCCTCTAGGCTGGGCCCTTGGACTTCTCTTCTCTAACGCCCTCTAGGCTGGGCCCTTGGACTTCTCTAACGCCCCTAGGCTGGGCCCTTGGACTTCTCTAACATGCTCTAGGCTGGGCCCTTGGACTTCTCTTCTCTAACGCCCTCTAGGCTGGGTCCTTGGACTTCTCTTCCCCCACCCACTCCCATTCAGTGCTCTTCGTTCCCCAGCCTCATGGCTCTCCACACCATCTATGCATCACAGTGGCCAAGCATGTGACTACACCTCAGGCCACACCTGTGCACTCAACTGCATACTCGGCACCCTCACTTGGATGGCTCAAATTTAACATGTGCAGACCAGAACTCCACGACTGCCCCCAACACGTCTCTACCCAGTCTTCTCCATTTCAGCCATGGCTACTCCCCCATTCAGGAGTCTCCCAAGTCCTTCCCATGATTTCCCAGGCCCTACAGGACCCGTCTCCCTACCCCATCCCAGCGCTAGCTCTGACTGCAATCACACACTCTGCCACAGTGGCCTGCTCCCCCTTCCTCAAACATGCCAGGCACCTCCCGCACTGGCTCGTCCCTCAGCCTAGAACACTCTCTTCACTCTTTCTCCAGTATCCACATGGCTGGTTCTTTAACCTCCTCAAGTCTCCGCTCGGATGTCACCTGCCCGGTGAGGCCTTCCTTAAACACCCCACCCCAGCACTCCATCTCTGCATTACTTTGCTTCTTGCACTTTTATTCTAATCTTCTGTACAGCTGACTTGTTTACTGATTCCTCATTATCAAGTTGTGGGCTGGCAGGGCCCCAACACCTACAGGAGGGCCTGGCCGGTGCAGGCGTGCAATAACATTGACGAACAAGAGAACGTAAACAGATGGATCACAGGTGACTGCTTTCTTTTCTGATTTCCATTATTTCACATTAAAAAGAGCGGGAGGCACACACAGGTGCACAAGTCTACACATGGACAATATTCGCATATTTGGCACCAAGTTCCACCACATGTATTTGTGGACTTCAGAGACCCCTGCAGGCCTGGGTGCAACCCCGCTGGGTGGGCGCTGAGCACAGGCTCGGAATGCCCACTGCTGGTTTCCGGTCCAGATGCCACCACTTCCTAGCTGTAGTCGTGTAGGCTGGGCAAAGGACTAAACCTACCCATGCCTCAATTTCCTTAACTGTATAATGACGCTCCCCTTGCATACGGTTTTTGCGTGGTGATTAACTTCTGTAAAATGCTTAGGAAAGTCCTGGCACATGTGAGCCGTCACTGAGTGTTAGCTAGTATTTTCTCCTCCAACTACTACCCAAACGGTAGGGCAGAAACATTTCAGCTGTTTCCTCCTCAGCCCGAGGGCTCCCGTAAGCTCTCTTTGGATCTTGTTTCCTCTGAAAACACTGGGGTTTTGAAGAGAAATTGCTTCCTTATGAAGCATTTTCAGTACTTAAAAAAAAAAGGTTTTTTTTTTTAATTTTGAACTGATTTTAAACTTACAGAAATGTTGCCAAAAGGAAAAAAAAAAAAGTTTTCATACAGCCATGACTCGGCTTCCCCTAACGTTCCCATCTTAAACAATCACAGTACAAGCATCAAAACCAGAAAATTAACATTGGTGCAACACTGTGAACTAAGCCACGGTCCTGATTTGAATTTCACGGCTGTCACCACTCAGGGCCTCTTTCCTGTTCTGGGATCCTACCCAGAAGCCCACACTGCACTGAGCTGCTGTTTTTCCTACACCTTCTCTAGTCCGTAACATGTTTTCAGTCTTTCTTGTCTTTCCTGACCTTGACAGTTTTGAAGAGCACTGATCATGTTGCTTTGTCTGAAGTCCCTCAGTTTGGGCTCACTTGGTGTTCTCTCGGTATCGGTATGTTAGGTGCTGTCAAGTCAGTTCCGACTTAGCGACAGTGATGGTCAAGGTTGTGTGTCTGCCTGGCTAGGCCACGATTCTCAGTGGTTTGGCAATTATGATGTAGTTGGGCAGTCAGATAATGATCTGCTCACCTGTGTCATGGACGGAACTGTGTCCCCCAAAAATACCTTCCATCTTGGCTAGGTCATGATTCCCGGTATGGTATGAATGTACACCATTTTGTCATGTGGTGTGATTTCCCTATGTGTTATAAATCCTATCTCTATGAGGCTGATGAAATGAGATTACCAGCAGTTATATAAACTCAATCTACAAGATTAGATTATGTTTTAAGTCAATCTCTTTTGAGATATAATAGAGAGAAGCAAGCAGAGAGACGGGGGGACCTCATACCACCAAGAAAGCAGTTCCAGGAGAGGAGTGCATCCTTTGAACCCAGGGTTCCTGCGCAGAGAAGCTCCTAGTCCACAGGAAGATTGAGATAATAAACTTCTGCTTGTTAAAGCCTTCCACTTATGGTATTTCTGTTACAGCAGCACTAGATGACTAAGACAACCTCCATGGTGAGATTTGATATAATGTGATCGCCTCCATGATGGGATCTGATGGGAGTAGCCAATCAGTTGAAAGGAAGTTTCTTTGGGGGGGGTGTGGCCTGCATTGAATATAAGTGGACTTTCTGGCAAGGCTCACAGGCTTTTGCTCACTCTGGATCCTACAGCTGGCTCCTGTTTGTCTGACCTCCAGTTCTTGGGACCTGAGCTAGCAGCTTACCGGCCGTCTTGCCTGTCGATCTTGGGATCTGTCAATCTTCGCAGCCTGTCAGCAAGAGCCCTGCCGTCTAACCTGCCACTCTGGGGTCTGCCAGCCCCTGTGGCTACATGAATCAGAAGAGGCCTCTCTCCTGACCCACGGACTTGGGACGTTCCAGCCTCTACAATTGCATAAGCCATTTCCTTGATATAAATCTCTCTATATAAATATTTATATGCTCTACTGGTTTTGCTTCTCTAGAGAACCCAGCCTAAGACAGCAACCCTAGGCACAACAGAACAAAACAGTGCCCAGTCCTGTACCATCCTCACAATCACTGCTATGTTTGAGCCTACTGGCGCAGCTACTGTGTCAATCTATCTCACTGAAGATCTTCCTCTTTTTTGCTGACCTTCTATTTTACCAAGCATGATGTCCTTCTCCAGGGACTAGTCTCTTCTGATAACATGTCCAAAGTACATGAGAGGAAGTCTCACCATCCTTGCTTCTAAAGAGCATTCTGGTGGTACCAATGGGGAAGAACACACATGCTCAGCATTGCTCAAGCTGAAAGAACTGAGGAAAAAAATCCAAGCCTTGAGCTGCAATACTGAAGGATTCTATGGGAAAATATTGAACAACGCAGGAAATATCAAAAGAAGATGGAAGGAATAAAAAGAGTTACTGTACTAAAGAGAACCGATCGAGTTCATGTCGTAGGTATGTCTTATCACTGGTGATGTTGACCTTGATCATGTGGTTAAGGCGGTATCTACTGGGTTTTTCCACCATCAGGTTACTAGCATTCCCTTTGTAGTTAATAAATATCTTACAGGAGATACTTGGGAGACTATGCAAATTCCATTTCTTCTCAAACCTCTGCCCACTGATTTTAGCCATCCATTGGTGAATCTTGTCTGCAACAATTATTGCTGTGGTGTTTGCCTGACAGTGATTTTCTATTTTTTTTTCCTTCTACACTTATTGAGATTTTTCTGTATGAAAGAGCTGAATCTTCTCTTCCAATTACTTATTTAATAAGTAAATTTATCTATTCCTATCAATATAGATTCATGGATATGTATTTTAATCCATGGGTTAAAATCCAATTCTATCCTTATTTCTTTTGTTGCTCAAACTGTTCCAGCATTGCCACGAGGAAGTGCCCTCAGGTGGTCTCTATGTTCTATCAACATGCTCCATCTTTTTTTGAACCCTTCCTTACTTTCTGGGTCTGCAAGATATTCCAAGTTCATCTTATATTTTCCCTGCCCCAGCCCTGTAATCAACCAGTTCTCCAAGGAGCCCTAGTTCCTTTTATTCAAGACTGGAGTTTAGAAACCAAGATCTTGGCACTGGGTGTACTAACTGCTATAACGTATCACTTTTTCTAGGCTTTGTACCGGACAGAACAAGGAAATATATGTGTGTACTAGCCATCCATCCATCTATACATCCAACCATCCAACCATCCATCCATCTGTCCACCCACCTATCCAACCATGGGTTCACACTGATACCTCAGACCCCAATCCAACACCACTCGGTCCATCTAGTGTTCCCCATCCTTGTTTGTAACTCCTAGAAACTTAGCTTAATGAGCTTTAAGGGTGGAAAGGCAGAGTAGTCTGAAAGGTCTGCAATAAGTCTATCCTACAGAAAATTATTAACATACTCAAATTCCCTGAAATGTACCAAATTCAATCCACCAAATATCACTAAAACATAAGCATCAGAATAAGAAATAAAAATCAAAATTTCTAACCAGAAGTCGTCTTTTATTTATTCACATTGTATCATTTCTTCACTAATTCATGCACAAGTAATATTTAAACATGAAAATCATGCTTTTTCAGTCAAAAGATGGTGGGGCAACAACAAGGAATCCTGCGAGCAACATTCTTGCCACTCTGCAGTGTTAGAGGGGCTTCCCCTCCCCCAAATTAACTGAGTCCACATCCCTTTGATCATTTAAGACATTTTTTCTTAAAAGGGAAAAAGAGCTGCTTGTGAACTACAATTTCAAAAGCTTAAACATTTTTAAAAATGACAGTAAAGAAACTCACTTAAGGTGATCTATCAGAGTACCAGGTCATAAAACAAAACTCTCCAGGAAATGGCTCCAGGAAGCCTAAGTTAGTCACCGTGAACAGCGTGTGGTGAACATTCAATAAAGTGAAGTTACTACCACCAGGATCATCGCCCACCGCTACGGCTTCTCTGTCTAATTCATTTCCACAGTACATAATCCAAAGGCCCCTCGAGACTAACAAAACCAAAATTACCCCGAGGACAAGGCTACTTCAAAAGAAGGCTAGCTGCCAAGCCCCCAAGCAGCAGGGGAGCGAATGATATATCACCCAGGAGACCATCTCTGATTTTCTGCTTTAATTGCCAAGACCCTGAACCATCTACTCTAGCTACTACATTTGCCACATAGAGCTGCCTCATTCAGAAAGAAAGAAAAAGAGAGGGAGGGAATAGGAAGGAAATAAGGAAATGGTTTAGTTCTGTGATTAGTCAAGTACCTGAACCATGAAATATTCACAAAAGCTCCAGCCTGGCTCAGTCCTCTTCTCCCTCAAGGTTCTCATGTCATCTTCAAACTTCCCTAAGTTTTTGGTAAAAGACATGAGAAGCAACGTCCTGAGTTTGGTCAGGAAGGCATTCCAGGATTCCTGAGTTCGGGAAGAGTCCTTCAAGGGGTCAGACAGCACGACACACCTGCAGAGACATAAAGGGCTTACTTGGGAAACACTCCGCCAACAGTACGGTGGCTCTTCAGTTCCCGTTTTCTGGGAGCGCAAATGTATTTCCTTCCTTCCCTCCCTTCTCTCGCTCTTTCCTTTCTTCCTTCTTTTAACTAATGAAAAACTTAGGCAGGCAGCGAGAAACCAGACTAGGAATAGGTGCCGTCCTAACCTGGCCTGATGCCATATGAGCAGTGAGTGCTAGAGAAATTCCAAGAAGACTTTGCTATAGGGTAGGCTGGAAGGGGCAGAAGGGACTTAGGCTGAGTCTCGAGTAGACCCTGCCTCCAGGATTCTTTGAAAAATAAGGTGATCACGGACTCAATACCCAACCCTTATTCCCCTCGTCCCCTTCAGAAGCCTCTGTTGGCTCCCTGTAATTGACAGCGTTGAATTTAGATGCTTACCATGCTCACAGGGAAATTACAATATGGATCCAACCTGGTATCTTTCATTAGCTCTTGCTATCCCCAGTTCCAGCCCACCGAACTCCTCATTCTCTCCCCTCTTTTCACCTAGCACATTCCTACTCACCCTTCACAACCCCGCTGACATGTCTCACCCTCAGTGAACCTCTCCCCCAGCTCCCCCCCAGCTGCTCTGTGCTCCCTGCTCCCACACTGATTTATAAAATGCTTTTTCTCTCTTTGAGTCTGTCTCCCCCATGACATTATGACGTCCTCAAGAGAAAGATAAATAACAAATAATTAATAAATCAATGCTTAGAGCATAGATTAACATATAGGCATGAGACAATTTTACTACAAAAAGACTTTGTACTCATACTGTAAAAATATCAAAGGCATAAAATTACAAGAAAGTTTCCAGTGGATTTAGAAAAGGCAACAAGGTCATCCAACAGGTTAGAAAAGGTAACTTCCTTTATCCTTGGTAATGTTAATTCAGAAAGAATATGGATAAATCTCAACTCAGAAATGATTTTACAGTATTCAT
Source organism: Trichechus manatus latirostris (assembly GCF_000243295.1). Lineage (NCBI taxonomy): Eukaryota > Metazoa > Chordata > Mammalia > Sirenia > Trichechidae > Trichechus > Trichechus manatus. The sequence goes on from NW_004444064.1 coordinate 5,039,373, forward strand.
GCTGTGAGCTTCAACACTTTCCCTTAGTAAATATTTTACCTGAATTATCAATAAGGAGCAAAACCAACTGCTTCTAAGTTTTATTTTCCCTGTACCCAGCATATCCTTTGAAAGAAAGGCTAGCTAAATCTAGGAGATTATAAAGCAGTGGACAAAAAGGGTGAAGCAGTAAAAGGTCTAGCTGCTCTACCAAGTGAATCATCAGTACCAAGAAAAAAATAAAAACACTGAGAGCTGGCAGTAATTCCTATCACCCCCTCCCTCCACACCACTTCTTCACCTGAAGACAAGGGAATCACACCAGCTCATTTCTACGGGCCCCTGAAGGACTAAAATTAACTTATTGTTTACCATATGAGCTGCTAGAATCTACCAGTTCAGCGATTTATCAGTAAGGCACAGACTTCTCCTCCACGCCACCAATGAAGTGAAGCTGAGACGGCCACCAAGCCCCAGAGTCATGTCCTTCCGGGGCCTGTGCTCTCACCAACAGGAAACTCATGCCTTCATCAGTCAGCACTACACTCGCTTCATTCTATCACTTCTTTCATCCCTCAGCGTGTCCTGCTTCTGGATCTTCAACTGTCCCATTTAAATAAAAAATAACTATGCTCCAGAAAGTCACATTAAGCCTGGATCGTTAACTCGGGGGCCAATGTCTGCAACACTCACACATCTTCAGACAGAGGCCCCAGAGCGGCTGCGAGTGAGATGCCGCGTGTAGCCAGCAGCTCCGAGCTATCACCACTCCTGCCCAGTTAGAAAGTCGGCCCTTGGACTTGGAGACGCTTACCAAAGCCTGAAAAGTGTGCAAACCTTTACCAAGTAATTTTCTTTTTAGGAATTTATCCTAAGGAAACAATCAAGGATGCATGTAACATTTCAGCTAGAAAGATGCTCGTAAACATTGTTTATAATGATTAAAAATCAGCAATAACCGTAAGTCCAGCAGAGGATTGTGATACATGAATACTAGGGAATATTCCATGCACCTTAACAACAATGGTATAGAAATACATTTACTACTAGTGGACAAGTTTCTGCAATATATTAAGTTAAAAAAGCAAGTACAAAGCATTATGTATATTACTTCAAAATACGCATACATACATGTTTGTGTGTGTGTGTGCATTCACCTACACAGAAAAAAGTCTGGAAAGATACATATCAAAATACTGAGTTAATATCCATTTTCATTCTGCTCACTGACTTTTTCTAATAATTCTACAATGAACTTTTAATGTCTATAATAAGAAAATAAATATAAGTTTAAAAAATAGTAAGCCACTTTAAGGCCAACTGTTTCAATATGTTCAAAGGCCAGAAATTATACTGTAGAATAAAATAATTGTTAACATGGACTTTACTAAGTTCAAATTTATGAAAATCTGATCTAGCTTTTTACATTAAAAATCTATATAGATTTGCTAAAGATGGCTTTGTAAATTAACAAACATCAAAACGTTTAACCTACTAAAGACCAAATGTTAAAAGTGTGAGAAGACTTCAGTAAATTAAATTTTACATATAAAGAATGATCATCAGAAGCACCTTAACTGTAAGTGGGCTCAGCAGAAAGATACTTTTGGCAATTAGAAGAAATGACCACCTAGCCTTGCAAGTAATAAATAAGCACTTCGAGAAAATTATTACAGAATTTGGGCATTTTGAAAAGTCAAACTAACATGCGCCATAACCCATTGCCATAGAGTCGATTCCGACTCTTAGCGACCCTACAGGACAGAGTAGAACTGCCCTACGGGGTTTCCAAGGAGCAGCTGGTGGATGTGAACTGCCAAGCTTTTGGTCAGCAGCTGAGCTCTTAACCACTGCGCCATCAGGGCTCCAACACGCCCTATAGCACCAATTACAAGATTTTACCTAATAAAATCTCAAACAAACACGATCTGCTGTATTTTAAAAACCTGAGAGGCCGTTTGGTTTTGACGCCTGGCTCTGTCTCAGTGTTCAGCGCTCAACACTCGCCCTTCTACCACTAGGCTGTGTAACCAGCTCTCTAGCCTCAGCTTCAGGGCGGTTACTCTGCTCTCAGACCCGAAAGCGTCCACGTAACTGAATCCTGGAGAAGGCAATGCCCTCAGTCATGTCGCTTCTTGTTAAAATGTTCAACGGACTCCTTCTGGACGACTAATCTATGAATAATGACCAACCAAAAGAAAAAAAAAAAACCCCTCAAGTCTACATTTCATAAAATTTCTCTATGCTAAACCATAAGCTCAAAAATCTAACATTTAATTCAAACTATAAATAAATCAAGTTCGAGGACTACTGTGTGCCCAGTATTCTGTGTACCATGGGAAAAAGCCGTATGTGGTCCCTGCTCTGAGGAACTGGCTGACACCCACATGTGAAGCTGTCACATACTAACTCCAGCAACAGGGTCAAGTGCCACTGTGTGGTTGGCACTTCAGGCTCTGGACACAGAGGACTTCCTTCCCATACTCGTTCCTTAATTCCTTCTCATCCTTTATTTCTTAGTCCAACCAGCACTTTCTCAGGAAAGCCTTCCCCAGCCCCTGCAATAGGTTGAGGACTCCCCCCACACCCCCACCGTTCCAGGGTCTTGCAGCACTTCCCACAGTGGGATGACGACCAAGACGCTGTGCTGTGCCAGAGCAGGGACCATGCCTGTCCCTGTCACCCTGACTCCCAGGGCCTGGCACAGTGCCTAGAGCACAGCAGTCCACAGGGAACACTGGGTAAGTCAGAGTGCTGAGCTCTGAGATGCAGACCATGAACTCTACAGGAGCTGAAAGATACGCCAGCCAGTGCGCTCTCTCATCAGAGAGAGAGAGGCCAGGGTAAGACAGGGGAAAACAAGCCTATGAAATAAATGAACTGTCAAAGGTCCAGGGTTCCTTCTAAAGTTCCTGAAGGAGATTTTTCAGTTACCTTTTATAACTTCTGTTCTGAGGAACTATTACACAAAACACAGGGTTCCAGAGCTAAAGTTTAAGGAACTCTGCTTTACACAGGGACTGTAAGACTTCTCAAAGTCCTTCACCTGCTAAAGCCCATTACTCACCTTCAGAAAGAGGGTCCACTGTGTGAGTGTCCCCACAGTCACGTGACGACAGCATCCTCTCCTCCCAAGTCCCACACCTGGGCAGTGACCATAGTCTTCCACCTGCCCCACCAGCAACTTCATGAGGCCGGGGACCTGGTCTTTCAGCCCTCCCCACCGGCTGAAGGGTCAGGCACAGTGCAGCTGCTCACAGAAGCGCAGCTGAGTATACGCGGGAAGTCAGCAAACTATACCATCCACAGATTATAGCCAAATGAGGTAAAAGTAAACATACACTTACCTGTCACTCTGTTTATTACAAAAATCATTTCTTATTTTGTCCACAATAGACGTTCGGGGAAGGATGTTGGTTTTGTTTTTTTTCCTGGCATCATTCTCAACCACTACTATCAACCAGTCCACAGAGCTATGAGCTTTCAGAACATTCTGCCATTTGGTGAGGTCATCTTTTACTGCAGCTTTGTACACTTCAGTATCCTAGAAAATGAATAAGTCACTGTGAAAGCGTGTTAATCGATGCCCATTAGCTACTCGACAAGACTGTCTGATAACAGAGAGCTCAGCCCCGGGGCATGAGGCACGGCGAACCACGGCAGGAGATACCGGCAACCAAGTGACTGCTGCTGGCGGGCACGCTGTGCCAGGCCCAGTGCCAAGCCCTTCAGGTGCGTTATCTCAGAATACAACGCTGAGGCTCGAGGCCACTCCAACTCTACAGGCTACAACCCTGAGGGTTAGAGAACTCAACTGCCCACGGTGACAGAATCTGTTAGGCAACTTGGTACTTGAGTCTACCTCCAAGGCCTCTGTGCTCAGACACTCAACTAATACAGCTCTTCACCTCCGAAGACCAACCCTGTGCCTTCCACGTGGGCTGGCTGCTCACGTGGGCTGGCTGCTCGCTGTGCCCCAGCCTGGCCCGCTTCCCGGCGGCCCCTTACCCTCCCCTGCAGTCAGCTAGTTCCCGGGGCTACTCTAGCCTGGATGCCACCTGCCACCGAAGGCCACAGCAGGGACCAACAGGGAAGCTGTACTGGCTATACAAATCACCACGCTGCTGGCTGCTGCCAGGGGGAGGTGCCCTGCCGGGGAAGCCCCTTCCCTCCCCACAGAAGGGCAAACCAGTGCAAGCCCCAGCTCTCTTCAAAGCCATCAGCATTTCAGAGAGAAGCAGAAAAACAGACAGTTTACTTATTTGTAACTTTATAACTGGCATTATGCTCCTTAAGTTCAAGTAGCAGATTCAGCGTGAAAATCAATGTTCTATAAATAAACATGCAACAGTAACTTAACGGAACGTTGCATATTTTCCATAGAACAGCCATTTTGGAGACCTGAACTGTAGATTGTGGCATGTCGATGTGACATCAGCTCTCCTAGAGTCCCGGGGGTATTCTGCCTGAAGAGTGAGACCAGGGGGCAGGCGGACCTGGCAGCTTCAGACTCCAGAGAAATAAAAGATCAGATCGGAATCACAACGCTCTGCTCATCACGGGTTACAGCCAAGAAGAGAGTGAAAAGCTCTCTGTGAACAGCAAACGTCCACTAAAACGCCTGGGGGCAGGGACCCCTGCCCCACGAGAGAGCCCGGATCGGCACACTGAGCCACCACGATCCACACAGGGAAGAGCTGCCTCATCCCCCGGGGGCTTACAGGGACTCTAGGTAAGAGACCTCACTGAGCAGAGGGACAGAAAAGACAGAAGTTTCAAAAGTCCTGAGGGAAATCAGGAGTAAACACTTAGAGCAAGCAACTGAAGCGTCAGAAGAAAGAACCAGTGGGTCTTAAGAAGGGGACCAAGCTGAGCCAACAAGGCTAACGATCTATAAAGAAACAAGTTAGTACAAAGCTCCTTCAAGAAGAAACAGAGAACCTAAATAGCCCTATTATCTATTAAATAAATTCAACTTATAGTTAAAAATCTTCCCACAAACCCAACTCCAAGCGCAGATGGCTTCACTGGTGAATTCCAAACTCTCCTAGAAAATTAAAGAAGGCAGACTTCACGACTCATTCTATGAGACCAGCATTATCCTGATACCAAACCCAAAAAAAGACATTAGAAAACTACAGACCCATATCCCCCATGAACACAATGGAAAGAATTCTTAACAAAAATTTTGGCAAATCAGATACAATGTTCTGAAAAAATAAATTAATTAACACACTGTGACCAAGTGGGCTTTCAAAAGTTATTCAATATATTTTTTACTTATTGTAATTTAATATATTAACAGATTACAAAAGGAAAACCATATGATTATCTCAATAGGTGCAGGAAAAGGATTTTAAAAAAATCCAACATCCATTCCTGATTAAAACTTTGAGAAAACCAGGACTAGAAGAGACCTTCCTCGTGCTGATGAAGAGCACCTACAAACACCCACAGCTCACATCACTCTTCATGGTGACTCATGCTTTCCTCCTGAGATCAGAGGCAAGACTAAGACGTCCACTCTCTTACCAGTTCTTTCCAACATTTCACTGGAGATTCTAGCCAACAAAATAGGGAAAGAAGAAGAAGAAAAAAAAAAAGGGCATCTAGATCAAAAAGGATAAAGTAAAACTCTTGAGCTGTACACTACATGACCGTCTATGTAGAAAATCCTAAAGAATCTACACAAAAGCTACTAGAATAAGTGATATTAGTAAGATCACAGGGCACATGGGCAATATACAAAAATCAGTTGCATTTCTATAGGATAGTGACTTACAACTGGAAATTTAAAATAAAAAATAAAACTACTTAAAATAACATTAAAAATATTAAATACACAGTGGTACATTTGTCAAAAGAGTGCAATGCCTATACACTGAAAACCGCAAAACACTGCTGAGAGAAAACAAAGCAGACCAAACAAAACGGAGAGCTCGATCTTGTCCACACATTGGAAGACTCGATACTGCTAAAATGTCAGTCACCTCCAAAATGACCTATACATTCAGTGCAATCTTAATCAAAATCTAATCTGACTTTTTGGTAGAAACTGGATTCTAAAATTTATATGGAAAGGCAAGGGACCAAAGATAGCAAAATATATCAATGAAAAAGAACCAGAGAGTCTAGAAACAGAACCACGCATACCATATTCTTACACAAATAATGCACGCCTTCTATGCTTGTTTGCCAACTGCTTGCTCCCTCACACCTCCCTAACCAACTATTTTCATAAGAACGCTATGCTAATTTTATTTTACAGCAACATTAAAAGCATTTGGCATAGTGGCGCACTTATGAAAATACCTCGGGCGCGGGGGGGGGGGGGTAGGCGGGGAGAGACTGACAAACAACGGACAAGGCGTGCGTTATTTGCGTAAGAATACAGTATATGGTCAGTTGATTTTGATAAAATGCCAAGGCATTTAAAAGAGGAAAGGGAATTTTTTTTTAAAAGGTGCTGGAATAATGAACTTCAATGCATATCTTGCACATTAAACAAAAATTAATTCAAAGTGGATCACGGCACTAAATATAAAACCTAAAATTATAATACAAGCCTAGGAGAAAATCTTTGTGACCCTGAGTTGAGCAGTGATTTCTCAATTTTTTTTTAATTTATTAAAGTGTAATCCGTAAAGAAAAAAAATGACAAATTAAACTTCATCAAAATTAAGAAAAGACAATGCTAACAGAATGAAAAGACAATCCACAGAATGGGAGAAGATATTTGCAAGTCCCATATCTGATAAAGAACATTTATCCAGAATACATAAAGAACTGCCAAAACTAAATATTAAGAAGACAAACACACAATTTTAAAAATGTGCAAAAGACCTGAAAAAACACATCACAAAGAAGACACACGGATGGGAAACAAGCACCTGAAAGGGTTCAACATCACTGGTCATAAATACGTTACAAGAATATTCAAAGCAGCTTTATTTGTAATAGCCCCAAACTAAAACAACCCATGGGTCCATCAACAGGTGAACGGATAAAGAAATTGTGCTATATTCATACAATGGAATGTTATTTGGCATTAAAAAGGTATGTAGTGCTGGTACACATTATAACATAATAACCAGACACAAGAGAATAGATACTGTATGTTTTCACTGATATCTAATTCAAGGAGAGGAAAAAATCTCCTAGAGTGTTAGAAATCAAATCAGAGGTTAAACGAGGTGCGGACTGCACAAGGGAACTTTCTGGGTGAATGGGAATTTTCTATATCTTGAATTGGGTGTTTATTACATTAATACAGACATTTATCACAACTTGTGGAACTGTTCACTTAAAACATACCCTTTACTGTATGTAAATTTTACCTAAAGTCACACAGTAAGGGATAATATGCAGTCAGGATCCAAAAGTATGCACTTTTAACCAATCCACTATACAGCCTCTATAGATTTTATGCCAACAAATTTGAAAACCTAAACGAGATGTTAACACCCGACTAGATTAAGAATTAGAGAAGAAACTGAAATGCTATTCAAAGAGCTTCCCCTTGAAAACATACCAGGCTAGATACGTTTCGTGGAACCATGTCTACTTTAGTTAGAATGTATCTTAAAAGAGAAAAAAACTGAAGCATTCCAATTTAAACTGCCTAGCTGACAGAATCATAACAAAACAAAGACAGCATTAAAAAATACTACAGACCAGTATTCCTTTTAAATATAAAATCCTACACATTATCAACTTACTCCAGAGACTACATTTAAAAAAAACGATGATAAAACAGGTAATAAGACAGGGCCAGAAGATGAGCCCCTCAGGTTGGAAGGCACTCAAGAAACGACTAAGGAAGAGCTGCCTCCTCAAAGCAGACGGACTGGGCCTTAATGATGGGGGTGGAGTGAAGCTTTGGGGACCTTAATTTGCTGATGTGGCACAACTCAAAATGAGGAGAAACAGCTGCAAACATCCATTAATAATAGGAACGTGGAATGTACGAAGTATGAATCTAGGAAAATTGGAAGTTGTCAAAAATGAAATGGAACGCATAAAGATAGATACCCTAGGCGTTAGTGAGCTGAAATGGACTGTATGGCCATTCTGAATCAGACAATCATATCGTACACTACATACTATGCTGGGAATGACAAACTGAAGAGGGAACGCGCTGCATTCATCTTCAAAAAGAACATTTCAAGATCTATCCAGAGGTACAACGCTGTCAGTGATAGGATAATATCCACGCGTCTGTAAGACTAGTTAACACCACTATGATTCAAATTTACGACCAACCACTAAAGCCAAAGATGAAGAAATTGAAGATTTTTACCAATTTCTGCAGTCTGAAATTGATCAAACATGCAATTAAGATGCACTGATAATTACTGGTGATTGGAAAGCAAAAGTTGGAAACAAAGAAGAAGGATCGGGAGCTGGAAAATATGGCCTTGGTGACAGAAACGATGCCGGAGAGCGCATAATAGAATTTTTCAAGACCAATGACTTATTCATTGGAAATACCTTCTTTCAAAATCACGTGAACCTCACCGAATGGAATACACAGAAATCAAATCGACTACAACTGTGGAAAGAGACGATGGAGAAGCTCAGGATCATCAGTCAGAACAAGGTTAGGGGCCAACTACGGAACAGACTATCAATTGCTCATATGCAAGTTCAAGTTGAGGCTGAAGAAAATTAAAACAAGTCCATAATGCCAAAGTACGACCTTGAGTATATACCACCTGAATTTAGAGACCATCTCAAGAACAGATTGGACACACTGAACACCAATTATCAAAGATCAGACAAGCTGTGGGATGACATCACAGACATCAGACATGAAGAAAGCAAAAGGTCATTAAAAAGACAGACAGAAAGAAAAGACGAAAAAGGATGTCAGAAGAGACTCTGAAACTTGCTCTGAAACAGAGTAGCTAAAGTGAATGAAGAAATGATGCAGCAAGAGAGAAGAATGGAAGATTTCAATGGGCGGCTCAAGAAGACAAAGTATTACAATGAAATGTGCAAAGACCTAGAGTTAGAAAACCAAAAGAGAAGAACACACTCAGCATTTCTCAAGCTAAAAGAACTGAAGAAATAATTCAAGCCTCGAACTGCAACACTGAAGGACTCTGTGGGCAAAATACTGAACAACGAAGAAAGCATCAAAAAAAGATGGAAGGCATACAAAGAGTCACTGTACCAAAAAGAATTGGTCAACATTCAATCATTTCAGGAGGTAGCATATGATCAAGAACCAATGGTACTGAAGGAAGAAATCTAAGCTGCACTGAAGGCTTTGGTGAAAAACAAGGCTCCAGGAATTGATGGAATACCAACTGAGATGTTTCCAGAAACAGATGCAGTGCCGGAAGCACTCACTTGTCTATGTCAAGAAATTTGGAAGACAGCTACCTGGCCAACCGACTGGAAGAGATCCATATTTGTACCCATTCCAAAGAAAGGTAATCCAACAGAATGCGGAAATTATCAAACAATATCATTACTATCACACATGAGTAAAATTTTGCTGAAGATAATTAAGAAACGGTTGCAGCAGTACAGCTACAGGGAACTGTCAGAAATTCAAGCCTATTCAGAAGAGGACATGGAACGAGGGTTGTCATTGCTGATGTCAGATGGACCTTGGCTGAACGCAGAGAATATCAGAAAGATGTTTACCTGTGTTTTACTGACTATACAAAGGCAATCGACTGTGTGGATTATAACAAATTATGAATAACATTGCGAAGAATGGGAATTCCAGAACACTTAATTGTACTCATGAGGATCCTGCACATAGACCAAGAGGCAGCCGTTTGAATACAACAAGGGGATACAGCGTGGTTTAAAATCAGGAAAAGTGTGCGTCAGGGTTATATTCATTCACCATACTTATTCAAACTGAATGCTGAGCAAGTACTCAGAGAAGCTGGACTATATGAAGAAGAATGTGGCATTAGGATTTGAGGAAGACTCATAAACAACCTGCAATGTGCAGACAACACAACCTTGCTGAAAGTGAAGAGGACCTGAAGCACTTACTGATGAAGATCAAAGACCACAGCCTTCAGTATGGATTACACCTCAACATAAAGAAAACAAAAATCCTCACAACTGGAACAATAAGCAACATCATGATAAATGGAGAAAAGACTGAAGTTGTCAAGGATTCTTTTTACTTGGATCCACAACACCCAAAGAAGCAGCAGTCAAGAAATCAAATGACGTATTGCATTGGGCAAATCTGCTGCAAAAGACCTCTTCAAAGTGTTACAAAGCAAAGATGTCACTTTGAGGACTAAGTTGCACCTGACCAAGCCATGGAATTTTTAATCACTTCACATGCATGCGAAAGCTGGACAATGAATAAGGAAGACGGAAGAACTGATGCCTTTGAATTACGGTGTTGGCAAAGAATACTGAATATACCGTGGACTGCCAGAAGAGCGAATAAATCTGTCTTGGAAGAAGTACAGCCAGAATGCTCCTTAGAAACAAGGATGGTGATACTTCATCTCATGTACTGTGGACATGTTACCAGGAGGGACCAGTCATGCTTGGTAAAGCAGAGGGTCAGTGAAAAAGAGAAAGACACTCAATGAGATGGACTGACACAGTAGCTGCCAACAATGGGCTCAAACACAGCAACGACTGTGAGGATGCTGCAGGACTGGGCAGTGTTTCGTTCTGTGGTACACAGGGCTGCTGAGCCCGAACCGACTCGATGGCACCTAACAACAACAAGAGTTTTTTTTAAAAGGATCCCTACTAGAAAATGTAATTTTAAGAAAAGATTGTATTCATAATGGTCACAAAAACTAAACCTAACAATAAAAATGCAAGACTTTTATGAAAGATGCTATGACACATTTTGAAGGACATAAAGGAAGGCATAGAGAATGGAGAACCATGTCAGGCTCCCAGGTGGGGAGGTTCATTCTGATTAAAATTCTTCTCCAATCAATCTATAACTTATTCAAGACAATCCCAGTCAAAACACCTCCAGTCTTTCCCTTTGAACTGATGTTCCAGTTATCTACTGCTGTGTAACAAACCTTTCAAAATGTAATGATTTAGAAGGATATTTATCTTGCTCACGAATCTACAATTGAAAGAGGATTTGGTAGAAACAGTTCGTCTCTGTTGTTAGTGCAGTGGCTTGAAGACTGGGAACTAGAACTCACCCACGTCTGCTGGTTGGTGCTAGCCTCTTGGCCAGTTCTCAGCTGGGGCCTGGCTGAACACCTCCACATGGCCTTGCCACAAGGCTGCTGGGCTCTATCACAGCATGGAGGCTGGGTTCTCAGAGTACGCGTCCCAAGAGGACCCCGTGGAAGATACATTACCTTCTATGACTTGGTCTCAAAAATTACACAGTGTCACTTCTGCCACTGTGAGGGGCCCACCCAGATTCAAGTAAAGGAAACACAGACCCAACCTCTCAATAGAGTTCTGTCTCTCTCACATAGAGAAGGACACATGGTGGGCTAAGCTGGTACAGCCATCTCTGGAAAATACAATGTACACACTTGACAATCTGATTCTAAAACTTGTATGAAAGAGAAAAGGTATAAGAATAGCCAAGAAATTTATTTTAAAAAAAAAATAGGCACTGCTACATACCATAAAAATATAAGAAAGATTATATTAGAAATTATTAATATTCTCAGGCGTAAAAATGGTATTGCAGTTATAAAGAAGAATGTCCTCATTCTTAAGATATGTGATAAATTAAGTATTTAGGGTTGAAGTATCATGCCTGCAACTTACTATATGCATGCGTGTAGGTGTGTGTATATATATATACATGACAAAATGTTAATTTGAGTTCATTTGAATTTATTACTGTACTATTATTTCTTATTTTCTGTATATGTTTCTCAAAATAAAGAAATTTAAACAAAAAATATACAATAATTAAAAGTGTGATACTGGCATAGACTAGACAAGGATCAAAAGAACTGAAGTGTCCAGAACAGAGTGCACAAAGAACATTGTTTTAAAATAAAGGTAACACTTGCAATAATTAGGGAAAAGATGCAAAGTTATGAAACAGTGTTGGGCAAATTAGACCCTCAACCTCTCATAACTCCTACAATACAAAAATATGCCTTGAAGCTATACAGAACTAAATGTAAAACACAAAATTACAAAATTATTAAAATCGGTTACCATCCTCAGGCAGACACATTTCACTCCATAAACATTAAAGAGTTCTGAGCAGTAAAGGAAACCTCAAAGTAGAATTCCGACCAAAAGGAGACAAAAATAAGCACACTTTAAAATGCTAAAGCCACAATTCACAATGAGACATAACAGTTATGAATACCTATGCTCCAACAAATACACCAACCATCTATACAAAAGTGAAACTATAGAAGATGCAAGAGAAACAGAAACCCACCAATAACAGACGACTTTAACACACCACTGGTAGTTAAACATAGGTCACGTAGCCAAAAGAGCAAAGGTAAAATATAAACGACCTAAACAACGTATTCAGGAAGGTAGATCTCGTGGATAGATGTGAAACACTACACTCTGACATCAGAGACAACAACTTCTCAAATACACACGGAACACTCATAAAAACTGATCATTTATTAGGTCACAGATGAAAAACTAATAAGTTATACAAAATGGAAATATAAACAACATTGACCACAATGCAATAAAACAAAAATTTTTTTAAGTTCTTTCTAGAAATTAAAAAACCTTCTATTTAACAACTCTAGGGTAAAAAGTGAAATACAAACAGAAAATACAGAATTTCTGAAAAATGACAAAACCCTATGGGACACATTTCAAGTAGTAATCAGAGAACTATCCACAGCTTTCAAGATCTATATTAATAAAACTAAAAGACTGAAAATAAACGAATTCTCAACTCAAAAAATTAGAAAAAGAACAAAATAAACTATAAGAAAACAAATGGAAGCCCCAGACACCCTTTTAACTCAGTACTGAAGTCACTCCTGAGGTTCACCCTTCAGCCAAAGATTAGACAGGTCCATAAAACAAACAATAATACACGTAGCTCAACCATGTTTATGAGACTAAATGGGCAGGCACACCAGGCCATGGGCAAGGACGAGAAGGCAGGAGGGGACAGGGAAGCTGGACAAATGGAAATGGGGAACCCAACGTCAAGAAGGGGAGAGGGTTGACATGTCACCGTGTTGGTAACCAATGTCACAAAGCAATATGTGCATTAATTGTTCAATGAGAAACTAATTTGCTCTGTAAACCTTCAGCTAAAGTACAATAAAAAAAGAGAAATTTAATCCTTGTATAGAAAAAGAAAATAAATAGAAAGAAATAATAAAACTTAGAGCAGAAATTAATGAGATAGCCATATAGTAAATGAGATTAATAAGTAAAACTCCTGGTTCTCTGAAACAAAGACTCAACAAAATAAGCAAACCACTAGCCAATTTACTCAAGGAAAAGGAGAAAGTACACAAATACACAAAATAAGAAATGACAATAGGGAAATAACTATTGACATTTATTATGTTTTTAAAGTCACAAGAGACCATTCTGCACACTTCAACAAAAATAAATCTTTGAAACTTTGCTGAAGTGGATAATTTCTAAGGAAAATACAGTTTATCAAAACTAACAAATGGCTGGGACAAACCAGTTTTCATGGAAGAAACAAGAAAGTTATGAAAAAACTATCCCACAAGAAAGCACCACCGGGCTGGCAAAACTGGATACCCATCTGCAAAAAAAATGAAACAGGACCCATACCTCAGGCCATATACAAAAACTAATTCAAAATGGATCAAAGACCTAAATATAAGGCCAAAAACTATAAAGTTCATAGAAGAAAAAACAGGACTAACGCTACAGGCCTTAATACACGGAATTAACAGGA
>NW_004444064.1:5055940-5057224 GCF_000243295.1 Trichechus manatus latirostris
AAAAACTTTTGAGAAAACAAGAAATAAAAAGCCCGGGCACTGAGTCTCTGAGGAGCTTCCCTGGTGGACAGCACTTCAAACATGTTGTCATAACTCATTGTTGGGGTAGTTAAGCATGTCCTCTGTGTGACTCTGCTGGAAAAGGGCTCTGGAAGCTTGCACCTGGTTTCCCCAGACTTCACCCCCTGTATCTTTTCCCTGTGCTGACTTTGTGCTGTGTCCTTTTGCTGTAATAAATCATATCCATGAGTATGACTGTATCCTGAGTCCTGTGAGTCCTCTCAGCAAATCATCAAAGTTGGGGGTGGTCTTGGGGACCCCCGACACAAGGGTAGATGGACATCATCATGTGTCTCCAGATGTGAGACTCAGACAAGGACACAATATCACTTTTGTAGGATTCCAGCTGGGATCCATGCTTGAATCTAATCGTGAGGAAACATCTGACCATCTCAAGTTGAGGGACAGTCTAGAAAATAACTGGCCAGGATTCTCAAAAAATGCTAGTGTCTTAGAAGACAAAGAAAGGCTAAGGAACTGTTCAGATTAAAGGAGACCAAAGAGATATGACATCTAAACGCAGTACGTGATCCTGGAGTGGAACCTGATCTGGAGAGAGAAAACGAGACACTTGACAAAATTTGATACAGACTACAGATTAGAGTATTGCATAATGTGAAATTTCCTGGATTTGTAAATGTACAAATCTGTAATTTAACTTGTACAGATATGTAGGTAATATCTTTGCTCTTAGGGAACATACACTGAAGTATTATGGGACAAAGGAGCATGATGTAAGCAACCTATTCTCAAATGGCTCAAGGAATTATGTAACAGTAATATATGTGTGTGGTGTGTGTGTTAAGTATATTTAATCAATAGAGGATTAAGATCCAAAACAACTTGTAATCAATGTTACCAAATGGTACATGCAGAAACTGTTGAATTGGTGTATGTTTTGCTGTGTATATTCTCAACAACAAAATAAATAAAATTATATTATAAAGAATGCATAAAGTAAAAAAAAAAGATCCAAAAGAACGTTTTAAAAATCTACCAAACAAAAAAAAGGAAATAACCTAATTGAAAAGGGACAAAGGATATGAACCATAAAAGAAATACAAATGGCCAGCACCAATGGGAAAAGCTGTTCCTTCTCACCAGTAACCAAGGAGAAGATGTTAAGTGGAAACTGGTGGAGCCTTTCTGTCAACATGTGTCAAACCAGAGACCTAGAATGCCCGCTTCCTGAAATCTTTGAAAACAGCACATATACTCAGATAT
>NW_004444064.1:5059195-5060361 GCF_000243295.1 Trichechus manatus latirostris
TATTCAACCTCACAGCCAATAAAAAATTCAAACTAGTAATGAGAATTATTTTTGCCCATCATTCTGGAAAGATTTTAAAGATTAGTAATATCCACTGCTTGTAAATGTTTGTGGAAGTATAAACTGTACCAGCTTTTTGGAGACTAATCTGGCAGTATCTATTAAAATTCTGAAATGCTCAATCCTTTTGACTATTTTCACTTCTAGAAATGTATCCTACAGCAATACGCCCGTTAAGTCCTTAGAGAGAGATACACATATTCAAGAATAGTCACTGCATCACTGTTAGAGCAAGGGACTGAAAACAACCCAAATGTCCATCAACAGACGAGCAATCATACTGTCCAATAAAATTAACATAAATGAGTTACTATATGTACTAACATAAAAATATTTCCAAAATTACGGTTAAGTGGAAAAAAGTAAGCTGCAGAATAGTAGGTTTATAATTCAGTTAAAAATAACAACCATAAAGAGGTACAGGAAAACAGTGCAGAGAAACATGAATCAGACCACTGAAAGTTTGTCTGGAGGGGAAAGGAGTGGGAAGGACTGTGGCGGGGGACTTGTACTTTCTACTGCCATTCTCCTATGTTTTAATTATGTAACCAGAAAAGTAATAAAGGTATGGTTTCAAAGCACATCTGATACCCAGATACATCTGGTATGTCTGTACTAATTTTTCTTTTTTTTACTGCAGAAGACCAACGGCATGAGAAAAGCCTGAACCGACAAAAGCAGTGAGCACAACCAGACCTCCTCCACAGGTTCCACTCCCTTCCTCGGCCCCCTGCCAGCCCAGAGCGCTGAGTCCAGTCTGCGGACCTACCGGCCGGCCAGTCCCTGCTCCGTCCTTCCTCCCGCAGTGGACCACACAGCCCACCTTGTACAGCACAGCATCCTCCAGTGGCCAGGGGTTCTTACGGGTCTGTCTACATCATCAGAGCAAACCACAGCCCACACAACTCCTTCATCAAGTAATCCTGCTAGTTCAAGCCAGGAGTGACTATCAAGTCCTACAGGAGTTCTCGGCACATTACACACAGACACGTACACACGGACATATACACATATGTACATATATATGCATGTATCTCCATCAAAATTACAAAAAACTACTTCTGCATCCTCAGATGAGGTACAAATGTCACAACATAAAATGAATT
>NW_004444064.1:5060758-5062582 GCF_000243295.1 Trichechus manatus latirostris
CAACAAGGAGTTGCAAGGATGAGAAGTGCATCGATGGTGGATGCAGGGTGTGATGAAAATGAAACTGAACGTAACTATTGAAAATACAGCTGAACCAATAAAACACCAGGGCCCGCTAGGGCAGCGGTGAGGTGGCTCACCAGCGCCTGAACACAGGCATCAGGATGTACTCGGTGACTGCTACCAACACAGCCCCGGAGCCAGAGCAGAAGCACGCAAGGACCAAGCCAGGTGTCTGGCTGAGGAACGGAGGAAAGAGAAGGAACACCACAATACAGAGGAGTTTTAAAAACTATAGTTGTCTTAATCACAAAACCTAGAGCTGTGAACTTGTCATCCCACTCCGAGACACTTCCTCGTAGCTCTTCCCGTAGATGAATACTTACACAGCATTCTGTCCAATAAATATGAAGGAAGGGGAAAGTGAGCAGAGCTTTGTTTCCGTCTTTGGGCAGCAGCTCCTCCTTGAACTGAACAAAGTTAGACTCCAGGTGGATCATCTTTGGAGCCCGGCCATAGGACCTGTGAGCAATTTGTAAAAAGTCACTGACAAAAACGACTAAAAAAGGAAATGACAACAATAAATGATCTAACCACACCTATGAGTTCAGAAGTATATATAACAGTAATATTTTGTCCAAAACTATTTTACAAATTATTTTAAACACAGCTCATAATTACATGTCGAAGCTTCCTCTCCATGAAATCTTTCATTTTATTCAATGATGCATGCACAGCATACATTAACCCACGTATTCACTTGAACAAACCCGGCTGTTCCCAACAATACAAACTTCTGAGAACAACAACTTTATTTACTGCAGTGTTTCCCAGCTCCCTCCACATCACGGCATGCAATGAAAATAATATCTGAATGGCACACACGGCTTTTTGCAGCCAGAAGTGACTGATCAGGACCCCTGTTCCAAGGTCTAAGAGCAGAAAATCTCCCAGCATGCCAGCATCTCACTCAGACCCAGGAGTGGGAAGCTCTCATTTAGTCTTCGCTCTTAAATGGCAGTCTGAGTGGGTACAGAAATCTAGGTTCAAGGATACTTTCCCTCATTACTTTGAGAACACTGCTCTGAAATGTATTTTGTGATGCACTGTGACGCATTTTAAATGTTGCTGTGAGGCTGTAAATTTGCTTCTCTTTCCTTTTCTTTTCTCTCTGCTTAGTAGCGTGGATTTTGGTTTGTTTTGCCTTGTTCTCATTCTGCTTGGCATTCAGTGAGTTCCTGCAAACTCCTGGTTCTTCACTCCTGGGAAAATCTTGACTGTTAATTAGTTCTTCCAGTAATGCCTGCTCTCCATCCTCTGCACTGTCTCCTTCCGGAACACCTACTAGACAGCTGTGGGAACATCTGAATTATCCTCCACACCTCAGCCTGTCTTTCATGCTTTCCATCTCAAGTCTTGACACTAATCTCAAAAGCTGCTAAGCTCAATCTTCCAACTCACTAATGTGCTCTTTAGCTATACAGTTACTCATTGCATCTAGTAAAGTTTACGCTTCCTTTTTCTTATTTCCAAGATCTAATCATTTTTTTATCTTATATACATACTTCAAAATGTCAAACAGTACTACAAAGCTTTTAACACACACACACACACACACCTCAACAGCAGTTGTCTACACCATCCGAGGAAAACTGGAAGTTGTCAAAACTGAAATGGAATACATAAAGATAGATATCCTAGGCATTAGCAAGCTGAAATGGACTTGTATTGGCCATTTTGAATCAGACAATCATACAGTCTACTATGCCAGAAATGATAAAGAGAAATGGCATTGCATTCATGTCAAAAAGAACATTTTAAGAT
>NW_004444064.1:5063387-5064965 GCF_000243295.1 Trichechus manatus latirostris
GTCAAAGAGCTGAACAGAAGATTTCAAAGGGTGGCTCGAGAAGACAAAGTAAAATATTATAATGAAATGTGCAAAGACCTAGAGTTAGAAAACCAAAAGGGAAGAACACACTCAGCATTTCTCAAGCTAAAAGAACTGAAGAAAAAATTCAAGCCTCAGGTTGCAATACTGAAGGATTCTCTGGGAAAAATACTGAACGATGCAGGAAGCACCAAAAGAAGATGGAAGGAATACACAGAGTCACTGTACCAAAAAGAACTGGCAGACGTTCAACCATTTCAAGAGGTAACATATGATCAAGACCCGGCAATAATGAAGGAAGAAGGTCAAGATGCACTGAACGCAGTGGCGAGAAACAAGGCTCCAGGAATTGATGGAATACCAATTGAGATGTTTCAACAAATGGATGCAACACTGGAAGCTTCCACTCATCTACGCCAAGAAATCTGTACAACAACTAGCTGGCCAACCAACTGGATGGAAGACATCCATATTTATGTCTATTCCAAAGAAAGGTAATCCAGCAGAATGCGGAAATTACTCAACAATATTATTAATATCACACACAAGTAAAATTTTGCTGAAGATAATTTAAATATGGTTGCAGCAGTACACTGACACGGAACTCTCAGAAATTCAAGACGGATTTAGAAAAGGACGTGGAATGAGAGATATCATTGCTGATGTCAGATGGATCTTGGCTGAAAGCAGAGAATACCAGAAAGATGTTTACTTGTGTTTTATTGACTATGCAAAGTCATTCAACTGTGTGGATCATAACAAATTATGGATAACATTGCAAAGAACATGAATTTCAGAACATTTAATTGTGCTCATGTGGAAAACCATACACAGACCAAGAGGCAGTCATTCAAACAGAACAAGGGGATACAGCGTGGTTTAAAATCAGGAAAGGTCTGCATCAGGGTTGTATTCTTTCATCATACTTATTCAATCTGCATGCTGAGCAAATAATCTGAGAAGATGGACTACATGAAGAAGAACACAGTATTAGGATTGAAGGAAGATTCATTAACAATCTGGGATATGTAGATGACACAACCTTGCTTACAGAAAGCAAAGAGGACTTGAAGCACTTACTGATGAAGATCAAAGGCTACATACAGCCTTCAGTACAGATTACACCTCAACATAAAACAAAAATCCTCACAACTGGAACAATAAGCAAGGTATGATAAACCGAGAAAAGACTGAAGTTGTCAAAGATTTCATTTTACTTGGATCCGCAATCAATGCCCATGGAAGCAGCAGTCAAGAAATCAAACGACACATTGCACTGGGCAAATCTGCTGCAAAAGTCCTCTTTAGTGTTTAAAAGCAAAGGTGTCACTTTGAGGACTAAGGTGCGCCTGACCCAAGCAATGGTATTTTCAACCACCTCATATGCATGCAAAAGCTGGACAGTGGATAAGGAAGACAGAAGAAGAACTGATGCCTTTGAAATAAGGTGTTGGCGAAGAATAGTGAATATACCATGGACTGCCAGAAGAATGAACAAACCTGTCTTGGAAGAAGTAGAGCCAGAATGATCCTTACAAGCAAACATGGTGAGACTTC
>NW_004444064.1:5066056-5078876 GCF_000243295.1 Trichechus manatus latirostris
AGACAGTCCACATTCTGTGTTTCCTTTATTACTGAATATAAAAGCACTGTTCACTAAAGAAACAAGGAACATGTTATTATCATGATAGTTTTACAACGTAACTTTCATTCTTCTTGGAATGGATGTGTGCCTCCATCTTTTTCTTTCACTGTCACCAATTTAATTCTTCCAAAACTCCCCAACAGAATTGTAAGACCCTTGAATACTAGCCGGACAGTCAAAGCATCAGGTGAATGATCAGTTTCTTTTCCCCCCAGCAACAGCCCTCTGAGGCCCACAGTCCACCTGCTCCAACTGGAAATCATTCCCTTTCCTAAGCCTGATGGAGCTCATCCCCCGGTAGTTTCCTGAGAAAGGGAGCACAGTTGATCTTTTCCTCAGGCTGCTCCATTTCTCCAGAGATGAGTTCTCTACTCTCTTGCCTGGGGAGCATGGTCTGTCTGCAGAGTTCCTGGATCTGAGCTGTACAGGGCAGTGGGGTTCTCACTGTTGGGAATTTAGACTTGCACCTAGTCCCTGCTTTTAGAACACCATTTCTTTCCACTTTCTGCTGTTCCACAGTCACTTCCCTACACAGATGGAGTGGGGGCCCTCGCACCTGCCTTCTCCCCATTCCAGCCTCACTCTCGCCCCAAACTTCCAACACCCTGAGCCTGGCCCTGCTGCCTAGCTTCAATGGCCTACTTCTCAAGAAGCCACTGCTGTGGACACGTGGTATCAACTTTCTCAGTTTCCCTTCCCGATTCCCTGTCTTCCTTGGCTCAGCTTGTCTGCTGTTGACTCCTCCCCTTCCTCTCTGTCCTGAGCCTGAATGCCTTTTTAGTCCTTTATTCTCATTTACTGGGGGTTCAGGCAGTTGAAGAAATGATTGCCTGCATTAAATCTATGCCGTTTCTCTACTCAGTTTTTTCACATAACCCCCTTTCTTGTTTCATGAATACACTTTTTTTCTTTTATCTCTCTGAATATTTAAATAATATATACTTATTTTAAAAGCCTTTTCAGACTATTCCATTTCTTTGGGTATTAAATTCCTCCATTTGTTGACTTTGCTTTCTCTCTTTCATAGCACTGGGCTTCCTCAGATGTTGAGCAATCCTCTGTAAGAGAATTCTCCCGCACTCTGTACACTCTTTAATTCAGCAAGAGTCAGAATTACATGGACATGAAAAATGACATGAAATGTTCTATGCACCCTGGTGAAAATCAGATTACCTTTAACAAGCCAAAATCCAAACATTTTCTACAAATAACATCAAATCTTACCAGAAATAAGTTTTCCAATAGGATAATTCAAAGTCATCTGTTTCCTCTAAACAAGTCACTAAATGAAAAATTACATGCATACAACAGGGCAACTGGGATTGTGGATCTGGTTTCTCTTTCATTCTATTCTTTGCTTCTAATTTTTAAATAACATCTTTCCGTCTACTTCATCATCCTTAAGTGAAGAGCACAGGGCACAGGCTGGGAAGAGGCTCCTGACAGGCCTACAGATACATTCCTGTCTTCTGTTGTAAGGTAGAGTCTGAGTGAGTAAATGGCTCCGTTCCAAGCTGCCTCTGCTTTAAGACATTACGAAGAATGTCTTCTTAGTCATGAAGAATCCAAAGTGATTCCTATAAAAGTGGGTCTTTTAACTCAAAAAACGCATCCTGTTTCTACCAGCCTCATGTCTCCTTAAAACAATCATATTTCTTAAAGAACAAGACCCACAGATGCAATGCCATTCAGTTTATTTCTAACAGACTTTAGAACTCAAGCTTTAACTTTTACTACTATAGCTGCCCATACAAATGTCTAAAATGGCAACAGGGGTCTGGTCAAAACCCAAGCGCACCCACCTCCTCCATTCCATTGGTTCTCTTGGAAGCTGCTGGGAAAGTGTTGGATAAATAGAGGTGAACAAATTCTGATCACCGGCACCTGCAGCAGGGAAAAAGAGAAACTCAGTTACAGCATTTTCAGGTGAAGAGACAAAATGGGCTCTAAAATCTATTAAATTAGTATTTCTATGTCATTCTATATTCAGAAAAATGACATCACAAAACAAGATTTTTGTGTACCTTTAAATAGCGTCACTGTGAGTCAGAATCAACTCAATGGCAACAAGTTTAAATAACTAATCTCACAAAGCTGGCATGATACACGGCCTAACTTGACCCTCCTGGCACCTCCATGGGGTGAGTCTAATTACCCCCTGGAAGAAGATGAGGCCCAGGAAAGCTGAGTGACCAGAGATGGAGTCAGCTCAAGTCCACCCAGCTTTGCTCCCAGGGCCTGGGCTCTACAACCATGCACACTGCTTCCTTCAACTTACAGAGACCACCCCCAAAAACTCTATGCAGAAAAGGAGGCCCGGAAAAGTGAACATGGACTTCCTCACCAAAATAAACTCAATTTTCACTGAAATGCCCACAGGAGCTTAAATGCAGAGGACACACCCCGTGTGCACACACTTTGCAGGCACCCACATGCCTTCTCATTTATCCCACACAGTAATTCCTGGGGCCAGGGGGCAGACGCGACCCTGTCTCACAGCTGAGGAAGGCAAGCTCTCTGAGAGCCCGATGAGTTCAGACGCGCGTCACGAGCCCAGGTGAGTCTGACTTTCCACTGCACACTCAGTTTTAATTCAGCTCTGTATCCTAATTTTAACAAAACTGAAAAATCCATTTATTTCTCATAAAATGATAGTTTTAACTATATTATACTTAAAGCTAAAAGAGAACCTTTTAATATAGATGACTAAAATTCTTATACTCAGAAGATCCTCTTAGTTGAAGCAAAACCATTTTCTAAATGGCTTTTATACTGATCTTAAGAAGTTATTGGGACAGGGCAAACCTAGGAGCCCTAATTTTTGGCATGAACAGACAATCAAACATAACTAAAAAAGCACAAGGAGCAACAGATAACTAGATGATTGGGACCTCCTGAAAATCAAATACTTAGGCTCATCAAAAGACTTTTCCAAAAGAGTAAAAAGAGACTCCACAGGCTGGGAAAAAAATTTGGCTATGACATATCTGACAAGGGTCTAATCTCTAAATTTTATAGAAAACTTCAACAACAAAAAGACAATCAACCGAATTAAAAAACGGGCAAAGGACTTGAACCGACACGTCACCAAAGAAGACATCCAGGTGCCAACAAATACATGAAGAGATGCTTAGGATCATTAGCCATTAGAGAGACGCAAATCAAAACTACAAAGAGATACCATCTGACACCGGTAATAATGGCACTGATCAAAAACAGAAAACAAGAAATGCTGGAGAGGTTGTGGGGAGACTGGAATCTCAGACACTGCTGGCAGGCGTGTAAAATGGTACAACCACTATGAAAAACAATATGGCACCTCCTTAAAAAGCTAGAAATAGAAACACCATATGATCCAGCAATCTCACTCCTAGGAATATATCCTAGAGAAATAAGAGCTGTGCATGCCCACGTTCATTGCAGTATTATTTACAATTAACAAAAAAAAAAAAAAGGTTAACAGCCTAAGCGCCCATCAACAGATGAATGGATAAACAAACTGTGGTACATACACACAATGGAATACTATGCAACAACAATGAATCCATCCGCAAAACATGTCACAACATGGAAGAATTTAGAGGACATTATACTGAGTGAAATAAGTCAATCACAAAAGGACAAACGTTGTATAAGACCACTATTATAAAAAGTCAAGAAAAGGTTTTCACACAGAAACATTCTTTGATGGTTACCAGGGATGGGAGGGGGGAAGGGAAAACCACTAACTAGACATAGACACGTACAAACTTTGATGTACATGCTGCAAATATACCCATGTATGCAACAGTGCACACAGGGGACACAGACATGAAACTTCTTAGCTGTTAACTATACATCTCCTAGGACTGAGATAATGGACTTAAGGGCTAGGGACCATAGTCTCGGAGCACGTCTAGGTCAATTTGCATATCATAACCCATATAGACAATGTTCTACATCCTATCTTAGGTGAGTAGAAACTGGAGTCTTAAAAGCCTGCAAGCAGCCATCTAAGATACAACAATTGGTCTCTTCCTGCCTGGAGCAAAGAAGGGTGAAGAAAACCAAAGACTAAAGGAAACAATTAGTCCAAAGGACTAATGGACCACAAGAACCACAGCTGCCACTAGCCTGAGACCAGAAGAACTGGATGGTGCCTGGCTACCACTACTGACGGCACAGGTCACAGATAGAGTGGGGCAGAAAGGGAGAACAAAATTCAAACTCATAAATCAGACCAGACTTACTGGTCTGACAAAGACTGGTGGAATCCCCGAAACTATGGCCCTTAGACACCCTTCAAACTTGGAACTGAAATCACTCCCAAAGATCACATTACATAGCCATACAATAGACAAGTCTATAAAATGAACAGTAATACCACTGACGAATGTACACCTCAAAACAATCGACTATACGAGACCTAAAGGGCAGCATTTGCCCCAAAGCAAGGTTCAAAACGACGGTAGGGGCAGGAAAGCTGGGCGAATGGACATGGGGAAACCAGGGAGGAAGGGGGGAGAGTGCTGACACATTCAAGGTTGTGCAACCAATGTCACGAAACAAGCTGTGTATAAACTGTTGATTGGGAAACTAATTTGCCCCGTAAAGGTTTGCCTAAACCACAATAAAGTGTTCAAAAAAAAGGAAAGAAATCACTGGGAACTGATGTGAGCCTTTAACACATTTGTTTATTCTGCTATCATGAACCTAAGAAAAAAGCTCACTAGAGAACCATGTAACAATGTCAGCTCACTGCTGAGAGTACCGGAGTTCTGGTCCGCATAGCTGTAGGTCACAGAGGCAGGGGGCACAGTGGTCAGGCAAGAACTCGGGAGGCTGACTGCCTGGGTTCAAGACTCAGCTCCACCATTCACTAGCTTAATCATTCTGGGTAGATCATTTAACTTTCCTGTGCCTCCGTGAATTACATGTGAAATGGGGAAATAAAAATGCCTATCCAATAGGGGTGTGGTGAGGATTGAGTCAATCCACATAAATAACTTTAAACAAGGCCTGACACACACTAGATACTTACAAGCGTAACTTACTACATTTTACTTTTTGCTAAAATAAAAACAATTTTTATGCTTTACCCTATCACTTCTCATCTTGTTCATTCATTTGGTAGTTACCAATGTTATTAAAGTAAGAAAATCTTCAGTTAGCTTCAAGTTTTTATCTTCAATAGCCAATTTCCATTATCTAATTAAAGGCTCCAAGATTAATATATAAAATCACTACTTTCTGCTAAATGGAAATTAGGGCAACTACCAGGAAACTCCTCCTTGGTTTTTGTATAACACTAACACATGGTCCTTGCAAGGAAGTCTCACATAAATGCACGAGCAACACATGTACACAAAGTAAAAATGGAAATGTCCCCCACAGCTCCAAGCCCATCTTCCACAGGAAACCCAGCCAGACCGTGGGTGGACTTATATAAATGGAGACTCTAACAGGAACCACTGTTTACACTCCATCATGGAATCAACCTCTAATCTGTGCCCTAGATTTAATTTTAAATGGTTGTAGGCCAGTCAGCACATCTGCTGAGGACAAAGATGCCAGCTGAGGTAATTAGGGATTTAACCTGTGACCGGTCCACCTTGGAAAACCAAATTGTTCTAGCCTACTGAAGCTCCACACTAACTGGGACAAGAATATAAAGAAAAACCAGTGTGGTTTTCTCAGACTATACAGCTATTACCGGTTGTAACACCCTCAAATCTTTACACCAAGTATTAAGAAAATCAGAGATGTTATTTGAAGATGGGCACAAGAAGAGAAAAGAGAAACAGCTTAGGTGTAAAACCTCAAAAGAATTAAGTCTCGCCTCACGTGACAGGTGTACGGTAACGCTATCCAGCTATATGCTTCCCCCTCCTAATGGACGCAGCTTTGCTCCCCCGAAGCATGCTGGGGATGAACTCAGCATGAACTCGGACTAACGTACAAGGCCGGGACTGGCGAGACTGGGTCGGTGGCCAAGGCCAAGGAACAACTTATCAACTAAGAGAAAAACATCTGAGCCTGGATGTATAGTCCCTGGAAGCACTCGCCCTAGGACTGGGAAGAAAAACAATAAACCTTAGCCCCAGCTGGAACTGTCCATAACCTCATGTCCCTTGCTAAGTGGTAGCAGAGCGCTAACCTGAGTCCAGCCGACGCCCTGGACGGTCCCGTACGTAAGTTCCCCAAGTAAACCATATGTCCCAGTCACTGGTTCCAGAGTCTTTCTTTGGTCTCTTGGCTACTCGCCGACCCCGGGTCCTGCTGCTGCTGGGTTGTTACCCAACACAGGTAATTAAATGAACAACATATACACAGTTTCCTGAAATAGCCCAACCATTAAGTAAAAAAAAAAAAGTCATTAGCACTCTGATGCCTGAGCTGTAAGTGTAGAGCAACTTCCAGGCGGATTTTCACTGTCATCCCACAGGCAACAGAGGGGTGAGAAAACCAGGAAGGATTCCACGGTCCATTAAAAAGCTACTAAGAGCAAAAAGGACGCTTAAAATTGATTCATCCACGTTCAGAGAACCCTGCTCAGAGAATCACCATGTTTAGTTTCCTGACTCAAGAGGTTATTAAAACAGTCAACTCAGACCATTTATTTCCTTCAACAACTAAGATTTCTGTTTTTGGTGGGGGAGAGAGAGATGCATAAAAATAATTTATAAGAGTAATTCAAAGCATAATCCATTTACATAAATCTCTCTCCGTGTGTGTGTGTGTGTGTGTGTGTGTGTACACACACATATGCTGCCCAGTTCTCAACACTAACAAGCGAAGCACACAGGGGATATGAAGGTGTGGGTGAGTCACGGAAGCACACCATGGTCCTGAGATGGTCTCCTTAAGACTTGAGTGCACCCCGCACCACCAGGGAGCCCTAGATGTGGTGAAATCCATGTGAAATTGTGCACTACAAATTAGTAAGTAAACACAATTAAGCCCGTGCATACCTTTCTCACTGCTTAATCCACCCCCAGGTATGGGGCTGGGTTTGGAGGTGCTGCCCGGAAGTGCGGGGCCTCCCCCCACAGGCTGAGGATGAGCCCCAAGCTCAAGAGATCCCAGCTCCAAGGATCACCCAGAACGGGAGGCTGGGCCGTGGATTGCCAGTTCTGTCTTCAATAAGTCTTCTTATTTACGCCAGCTGCATTTTCTGTTACGTGCAGTCAACTGACTGACCCAGACTTCCATTATTTTCTGATTATATTGCTGCATTTTCTGACATCTTTACAAGTATATATGCATGTGTTAATTGTGTAATTTAGAACATGTTGTGTTAAAAGCAGGTAAGAATTAAGTGCAGGGGAAAAAAATTCAAAAAAACAACTTCAGTGATTTAAGCATAATTAGGTCATATCTCAACAAATTCATCTTAAAGATTAAAAATATTTAAAACATAAGGACTTAGGACTCAATTACAAAGAAAGTAATTAGTAACTTATATCAACATTAAAAAGACACTAACATATGTCCAATTTACAAAAGATAAACAAGATTACTAAAGGGTATAAATGGGCCCCTTAGAGTTTAGATCTCCAACAATAAGATAGTAAAGATACGGCCATTTTTTCAAAAATTCTAATTTTTTAAAGACATTGATTGATTATAAATAAAAATAGAAACCTGTAGGCTAGACAGTCTGTTTTTCAGACCCAAGATGCCATCATTAAGCTGAGAGTCTGACCAAACCTAGTAAGCATGCACGAGACGAAGCCGATGAACTGTGAGGCTGTGTGGGCCAAGGTCTGGGAAGGATGAGTCTGTTGTCAGTGAGTCACAAACTGATTAACTTTGACATCACTTGTCGTATATATCATTTGGTTTACCCTCCTTCTACCCAAAGAGCAAAGGAAAAGTTTGCTTTCACTCGTTTTATGCACGAACCTCTTTCTTTTATGGTCCATTAGAATTGCAAAGTCATAAAATTATTTAGTGTCAAAGTATTTTTAAAATTCAGATTTTTGAGTCACAGTCAACAGCAAACAAAACAGAATCGCTATTAAATTGACACTTGAAGAGTAGAAGAGTTTCCTGCTTTGTGTAAAAACGCCCAAACTAGACAGGCAAACAACCAGTGCTTCACACACAGGGATTTAATCTATGCCCAAACCAAACCCTCCGCCACGGATCTATGTCGGGGATGGGATTACAGGGAGGTTCACTTTCTGCATTACAGGAATATATAATGCCTAAACGAAATTCAAATAAAGGCATGTATTACTTTTTAACCTAAAACAACGTTTATGTTTTAAAAAGCTGTAAGTTTGTTGTTGCTAATGTTTCTATAATGTTTACACAATAATTTTAAAAGATTTTAGGAAGAGATTATGACATAAGATTGCATTTGGCATTAAATAGTCTACAGAAGAAAGTAGCATAAATCACTCAATGTGGTTTGAATGCTCCAGAGGTACTGTGTAAAATGCGCCTTGGGGGAAGCAAAAGAGTAAACTGAAAAGTTCCCTCTAACCAATAAGGGCACAGGGTTTTCATACTTGTAGAATCACTAGTTCCTATGATTTTTTTTTTCAGGCATGAGTTAAGAGCACTGAAAAATCTACCTAATATCTCTGATCCGATTATACAGGCCTCTTGCTAAGCTCCAGAGGGCTTGGCAGCAGCTGGAGGCAGAGAGAAAGTGGCTAGCTAACAGGAAAGGCAAGAGAGGGCCACCTGTTCACATGGGCCAGGCCCTGCCCTGAGCCCTCTGCACACAGCCCGAGCAGGAACTCAGGCACAGAGAAGTTCCAGAACTGGCTGAGGTCAAGCGACTGGTGAGTGGCAATGCTAGGATTAGAACCTCAGCAGCCCTGCTCTGGAGTCAACACTCTCAGCTACCACTGTGAGCTGCTTCTCTATTTGTTGATTGTATTACGTTTACAAACTAATCTGCAGCAGCTGTGTTGACATCAGTTAGTTGAAAATACAAGTTCCAGAAAACCTCCACTTTCTGTCGTCTGCTTTACATGGTACCAATTCTTATACATAGCACTGAAAGTCTTAACACAGAGTATAAAAGGATCAGGATATATAATCATGAGAAAAGGGCAAAGAAAAACAAAATGCTCAGCCAAATGTGCAGCTGGTGCTCAGCTTTCCTCAATACCTGATACCGTATACTCTCAAGATCAGCACAGTCCTCCCCCAGTATCCGTGGGGGACTGGCTCCAGGAAATGCCCCCCCCCCCCCATGGATACTGAAATCTGAGGATACTCAAGTCCCTCATATAAAATGGCGCAGTATTTGCATATAAACTACGCACATCCTCCCGTATACTTTAAATCATCTCTAGATTACTTATAATATCTACTACGATATAAATGTTATTTAAATAGTTGTTTCATCACAACTGAAGACTTGTTCTGGAAGGCAGCCTTTCTCTTCTATGAGTTTCTGGAGCTCTTCTGGGAACACTGAAGCTGCCTTGCACCAGCTGATGCCAATTCGCCCGTGACCTTGGCGTTCTGGAGGCTGCAGTGCTTTCCACAGCCAACCAGCCCTCCCTTACTAGCCTGACACTCCTTCCTCTCTCCTCCACCCTCACACTCAGCCTTAGAGGGACTGCTGTCACCACTGCGTTGCTTTTTAGGAGCCATTTTTTCACAGAAACAAAGGGCGCACACAACAAAAGGAGCAACAAACGAGACGCGAGGCGAACAACGTTCAACGAGTGCTGGAGAGAGACTGAGGACCTGTGAGGTGGCAGGAGGCTACAGCCGGGGATGCCTACATGTCACTTCATTCGCGCGGATTCAGTTTGGTGCTCCATGTGCAGCAAATTCAAGTTTTGCATTTTGGAACTTTGTTTTCTTTTCGAGTATTTTCTATTCCCAGTTGGTTGACTCTGCAGATGAGGAACCCTCTGATACAGAGGGCTGACTATTTTTTATTTGGAGATTTATGTTGCATAAAAGATCTCAAAGGTTCTAATATGTGTTAATACTCTCATACAGTATAATTATTCATCAAATTCTTTAGTATAATCTTAGTAAAGGCAGATAGTAACGTTTCTGATAAAACACATCTCTCATGTTATCTCTTGGAGATGAGGAATTTGTTAGCCCATTAACAAGACGGCTCTCTTTACCTCTCTAATGGGCTATGTCACATTTATGAAGAAGGGTTATATTTAGTCCGCAGCGCTCCACACATGGCAAAGACATGGGATGAGCTTTAGCGCACCATAAAGAACTCTGGTCTACGATGGGAGGGGCCTGCATTTGGGGGTGCGGTAGGTGTCACACGTCTGGGGGCTCTCAAACACGGGCTAGATGATCTCCCAGTTGGGAGGGACTCTGTAGAGTCTTAAGCAGCAGCTGGGTGCCTGGACTAGGACTCTCGTTGTAGTTAGCTACTGTGGAGTTGCTCCCTGACTCATGGTGACCCCCACACAACAGGACTCGACTGTTGTGTTCAATAAGGTTTTCACTGGCTGATTTTCAGAAGTAGATCACCGGCCTTTCTTTCTAGTCTGTATTAGTCTGTAAGCTCTGCTGAATGCTGGTCAGCATCACAGTAATACAAAGCCTTCAGACGGGTGGTGGCCGCACGCGGTACACTGGCCAGGAATCAAACCTGGGTCTGCTGCACCGAAGGCGAGAATTTTACTACTGAGCCACCAGTGCCCCTTGGACTAGGACTAGAAAATCTAATTTTAAGGACCCTTCCAAGGAAGAGATTTTATGATTCTATTTTTGAACAAAAAAGTCAAAGGAAATATATAATTTACCTAACATTTGCTTTACAGAAAGTTTTGCCGAAACAGCTATTCCTTAAGCATGCTGTTAACAAAGGAAAGCTACAATCCACTGTGAGGCAATTCGTTCATATTTGAAAACTCTGGAGGACACTGTCGTTAAGCATAAGAATGCACATGCTTGCTTGCCTAGACCTTAGATTAATTAATTTCTCCTCAATGGCTTTTGGTGGAACAAATGTTCAAATGGATGATAAAAATGTCCAAGGTCACAAACTGGGAAGTCATCTCAGACTGTTCAGTAATGTGTAAAGCATATTCATTATAATTTATGTATAATGCCAATGCAGTAATGAAAATTAATTAATGCTTCTAAATGGTAGCTAAGGAGCCCTGGTGGCGCAGCGGTTAAGCACTCGACTGCAAATTCAAAGGTCAGCAGTTTGAGCGAAAGAAAGATGTGGCAGTCTGCTTCTGTAAAGATTTAAAAATCTCATTACCATTGAGTTGATTTCAACTCATAGCGATCCTATGCCTTGAAAACCCTATGGGGCAGTTCCAGTCTGTCCTAAAGCGTCGCTATGAGTCGGAATTCACCTCCACGGGAATAGGGTTTAATTGGTAGCTCTTTCTTGGGGGAAAAGATAAGATTAAATGTATAATCGTGGAAAATGAAATTTCCCCAGTGGTCCGTCCCAGAGTCTCTGTGTATGACAGGCTTTCACATTTCAGGGATACAGGGCAGGGGGTGAAGGTTAATGAGAAACGAACCAAAAAAAGGATCTAGATGTTATCCAGATTCCATAAGTAGAGAACCAGGTTTGGCTCACCCCTAAAATGGGTAGGCAACTGGGTCTCATTTCCGTGCATAAACACTGCCCTCCCCCTACTGGAAGGCATGCATTTGAGAAAGTAAAGCAAATGAACACTCCCACAGCTTTTCATCTCAAAGGCCAAGTTTAAAGAAAAATAGTTCTGACAGAAACATGATGGGAATTATATCCTTTTGTCAGCTGTCACAATCCTTCTGTACCAAAATGACGGGATCTGAAATCAGAACTCTGTATATTCTGCCATTTCCTTGCTGGCATTAATTTTAAGCCCCTTCCCTCCAGTGTTCTTTCTGGCCATTTCTGTGGCCTCCATCTTTACTCCTCCAAATCCTCGACCATAAATACACACAAGGGCGCCCTCTCACTGTTTTTCTCACTCTCTCAGGACCCAGTGTCTATATAACAATTACTACCATCAGCAAGTGTGGTCAAAGGGATCAAGTTTCACACCGTGGAATTTTGCAGAAAAGAAACCACAACCAGTGCAATGAAGACTGGTCACAAGACGGAAAGGAGCTGAAAAGCCATCTTCGCTGAAATCCGATTTTTCTGAAGTCCCAAAGTCTTTTAATTTTTTTTTTTTTTTTTATTTAACTTAAAAGACAACACAGATGCCAATAATGTTAAGACGCTGAAGCAAAGACTTCTAACCAGGGAGACCACAGTCACCTACGTGAGCGCTCAGAGACTAGAGTGGACTTAAAATTGAACAGTTTAAGAAAAAAGAAATTAAGATTGTATCAATGCGTCTAAATACAAGAATACTGAAAAAACACCCTGAACAGTTTATATATTTTTTAAAATACAGGAATACGAAATCACCCAAAACACTAATAAACACCACAGAACCCTAAGAATGGCAAGTTTAAGGAGAAAACAAGAGCCTTCAACAGAAGGTCCTCTCCCATCTCCAAGATTTCTCGGATGGTCAACTCCCTTCTCACAAGATCTAACTGCGGTTTCCAAATGGTACAAGCCTTATGGTTCTCAAAGAGGGTCCTCAGGCCGGCAGCAGCAGGGTCACCTGGAAACCTGTCAGAAATTCTCATTCTCGGGCCCCACCCTAGACCTAGTGAATCAGAAACTCTGGGAGTGGGGCTAGCAATCTGTAGTTTTACAAGCCCTCCAGGTGATTCTGATACACACTCAAGTACAGAACCACTGCTCTAATTCTATCAACCCCAAGGATCAATGAGAATTGGGATTTTCAGTGTAGAAGAAAGAAAACATAGAATACAGAGCAATTAA
>NW_004444064.1:5079616-5081522 GCF_000243295.1 Trichechus manatus latirostris
AGAAATATCCAATTCCTAGTTCTGCCCACTGAAGAGATCTAGCAGCAACTAGACACCCTAGAGCATGCAGACTGTGCTCTCGAAATACCACTCTCCACTCACAGGAACCGGGGCTCCTCGGAGAAAGGGCTGCCTCCAGGGCCGGGGCAGGAAATACACCAAATGACCTGGAATATTCTGTCACACCAGAGAGTAAAAAAATTAACAAAGATTCCTACAACTCAGGGGCCATCCTGAAAGGGCCTCTCCCTGGCCACACATGGAATAATCTGCACAGCAATAAGGATAATACCTGCAATGGACTGACACATAGTAAGTATATTTAAATCTTTATGTTCACACTATTACTTTAAAAAAAAAAAAAAAAAGCTAACTGATCACCATTAAAGGATGCTAGTGAACCAACTCATTTTGAAAATAGTTAAGGAAAAGAACCAAGCATTTAGCCTGCCTCTCCTATCCCAACTATACCACTGGGTAACTAAATAATACAAGTACTATATATGTATGTATATTCATATACAGACACACTCTTTACAGAAATATTTCAGCTAATAAATGAAGAAGAAATGGTAAAATCAGAATATCACTCTTTTGTAAGTCATAATGAATTAATGGATGTGAAAATAAATGGCTGCTAATGTCACAAAAAGAGGGACAAGCAGACATCATGTGCTTCAGGATGGAAGATCACACCACCACCTATGAAGCCGTCTTGCCAAAAACGTCCAGCCTGAATCTGATCAAGCCTCTAGCGCCAACTGCCACGTCACAGGAAATACAGAGGGCACAGGACGGTGTGCTAAGTGACACAAAGGGGAAACAGTCACCCAGTCCAGACGGAGGGAACCTCTGCAGGACAAACAATTGGGGTTCCGCAGCACACTGCAAGGAAGAAAAGAGAGATGGAGGGAATAGGGATTTTAAGAGAGACGTGAAAGATTATGTAAAAACCTTATCTAGATACAAATTCAAACAGTTCAAAAAATTACGACATTTAACAGACACTGGAAATTTAAACACTGAATATTTGACAATATTAAGAAATTACGGATTTTTTCAGGTGTGGTAAAGGTTTTTTAAAGTTATGTTTTTTAAAGTCCATATCTTTTAGAGATACATACATTATGAATAAATGGTATGATGTCTGGGATTTGCTTTAAAATAATACAGGATTGGGGTGTGGGGTATAGATAAACAAGACTGGCCAATTCACCCGATTACTGAAGTTGGGTGATGGGCTCATAGGGTTTCTTTATACTACTCTAATTTTGTAGATATTTGCAATGTTCTGTTACAATTCTCCCAGTTTCCTTATCCTTTCTCTTTCTTCTCTTCTCCACAGCACTTATCACCTAACATACTACACAATTTACTCCACGTGTAGTATCCATCTCCTCTTGCTAGAATAGAAGCTCTAAGAAGGCTGTGATCTTTGCTCACTGATGTCATTCAAGCACCTACAACAGTGGCCAGCTCAAAAGAGGAGTAAGTCACTATTCGCAGAATGGAGGCTATGGCCCAACTCCTTCATTTCTACATTACAAAACCCAGGACTCCCAAAGGACAGGGCACCCTACAGTAGAAGTAATGTGCAGCCAACACTGCCCAGTCCTCGGAATCTGAGTTTTAGAATAAGTAAGATTCTATTAAAATTTCTAATGTGGCTGACTTGCTCGGTTCTCAGAATGCTAGGCTAAAGGAAACTGACATTTTTATTTCATTTAACTCTACAACAAAAGCTTTTTCTCAGGGATAATTTTAGGGACAAACCTCCCCTTCTATTTGGACAGCTGGCATCTGACTTACGTAACCACTTGGTAAAGCCACTGTGGTGTGTTTGTTTTGTGGTGTGCCATCAAGTCGATTTCGACTCATAGCGACCCCATGTGACAGAGCAGAACTG
>NW_004444064.1:5082849-5084224 GCF_000243295.1 Trichechus manatus latirostris
ATAAAGGCATTTATTTCCCGAGGGGAAAAAGTAAGGGAAAGGAGAGTGCAGAAGAGGTTCGGCATTTTCTAAGAGACCGTCCCACCTTGCACTCAACATCTAGAGAGAGTCCAAAAGCCCAGATGCCAACAGAATGTTCCCTTGGTCAGGAGCACAGCGAGGACAGCCTCACTACCCTTTACAGGCAATTACTGAGCTATTTCTATCTTTCAACACTTGTTTTCCATATCTCCAAAGATAAAAGAAACAATATAAAACCACAGACACAGGCTGAATGCCAGCCAATATGTGCAAGGTGGACAAACGCAGACACTGTGGTGTATTGGGCTAAACAGCGGTCTGCAAAAAGATAGGCGATCGTCCTGACCTTATCTGGAAAAGGGCCTGTGCAGATGTATTTACATTAAGGATCTTGAGAGATCATCTTAGATTATCCAAGTGGGCCCTAAAGCCGATAACAAATGTCCTTATAAGAGACAGAAGAGAAAAAGGACACAGACACAGAGGAAAAGGCCATGTGAAGACTGAGGCAAAAGTTGGAGCCATGGGGCCACAAGCCAAGGAATGCCTGGTGCCACCAGAAGCTGGAAGCAGCGAGAAAGGATGCTCCCTTAGAGCCTTCA
This sequence comes from Trichechus manatus latirostris, assembly GCF_000243295.1. NCBI lineage: Eukaryota > Metazoa > Chordata > Mammalia > Sirenia > Trichechidae > Trichechus > Trichechus manatus. The sequence continues at coordinate 5,083,473 of NW_004444064.1, forward strand.
GAGAGAGCACTGATTTCCAACTTCTGGACTCCAGAACCGTGAGAGAATACATTTCTGTTGTTTTAAGCCACCTAGTTTGTGGTAATTTGTTATAGCAGCCCTAGGAAGCTCACACATGTGGTACAAAATACAAAAATAGAATGTGCATTTTTTTCCCTAGTAGTATTCCAATTCATCTTTTAGACATGTTTTGGCTCTACATCTTAAGGGTCAAAAGAAACACAGATGGACAGATAATCCAGAAGAGGTTAAATTACCAATAAACACATATAAAAAGAAGACCACTAATAATCAAGTAGAGTCCCTGGATGGTGCAAACGGTTAAGTGCTCAGCTACTAACCAAAAGGTTGGTGGTTCAAACCCACCCAGAGGCCCCTCAGAAAACTGACCTGGAGATCTGCTTCCACAAGATCACAGCCACTGAAAACCCTAGGGAGCACAGTTCCACTCGAAAACACATGGGACACCATAAGCTGGAATCAACTTGACAGCAACTGGTTTTAATAATCAAGTACACTAAGACACCAATGATAATCCTAGGTTGGACAAAGAGTTCTTAGATACGTCACCAAGAGCACAATCCATAAAAAAAAAAGTTGATAACTAAATTTCATCAAAATTAAAAACTTTTGTGCTTCAAAAGATATCACTGTTGTTGTTAGGAACCATCGAGTTGGTTCCAATTAAGGGTATGAAAAACAAGCCACAGATTGGGAGAAATATTTGCAAATCCTATATCTGATAAAAGACA
>NW_004444064.1:5084909-5085898 GCF_000243295.1 Trichechus manatus latirostris
AACTGCCAACAACTACAGGCGAATTTCTGGGGGGTGATGGGAAGGTTCTAAAACTGAATTGTGGTGATGGCTGCACAATATAAAAAATTTACAATCAGTCATAGAATTGCACCCTTACAATAAACAAATATTACAGTACATAGATTAAAGCTCAATAAAGCTATTTTTTTATTATGATTGATTTTTTCCATCCATAAGATTAGCAAAAAAAATTAAAAGATTAATCCTATCTGGTGTAGTGGAGTATAACTTGGTACAGCTTTCCATGGAGTGATTTGGAAGTGGCTTTCAAAATTTAAAGTGCTCCCACCTTTTGACCCAGCAATTCCACTTCCAGATTCTGTTCTTCATAATACAAATGCATTCGTATTTTATTTACAGATTTTAAGGTTTACAGTTTAGTTTTGAAAAGTTAAAAGTATATCTACTTTCAAGACTTCATTCAAATGCCAGGTTGATTTCATCCTCAGTCCTAAATGCTCTACTTCAGAAGCCAAATCAGGTATCGAAGAATGCCTTGGTTGGATAGAAGTTAAATTTCTATCAACTTGTGGTAAAGATATCCTATCTGAACACAACTCAGAATCATTTTAAAGAATATGGGCCCTAGCATACCAAAATCAAACCCACTGTCTTCGAGTCGATTCCAACCCATGGCGACCCTATAGAACAGAGCAGAACTGCCCCATAGGGTTTCTAAGTCTGTAATCTTTACGGAAGCAGACTGTCAAATCTTTCTCCCACAGAGCAGCTGGTGGGTTCGAAGTGCCAACTTTTTGGTTAGCAGCCAAGTGCTTAACCTCTGAGCCACCAGGGCTCCCTAGCATACCAGTTAGCTTAATGGATTAACATGTATTTTCTCAATTCAAAAAGTCCAAAGAGCAATCACTAGCCATTAGAGAAATGCAAATTAAAACCACAATGAGATACCATCTCACCCCAGCATTACTGGCACGAATCAGAAACACTGGAAATAACAAATGTTGGAG
>NW_004444064.1:5090497-5091511 GCF_000243295.1 Trichechus manatus latirostris
GTGATAAAAAGCAAAGTAGCATGAAAAACAGTTAGAGGATCACTGAGGTGTGAGAAGCTATGCAGGACCCAACACATGCACATGTCCCATTAGTAAGTACTTGTGATTACTTCAGAATGAAATAAAAATATTTTTTTCTTGCAGTTTATGTATTAGTCTTTTTCACACAGGCACTAAGTTTTTAGGACAGAAATACTTAATCAATTACGTGGACCTAGCGACTCCATACCCACCAGCAGCTCCACAGGAGAAACATGTGACTTTCTGCTTCCATAAAGATTACAGCCTTGGAAACCATATGGGGCAGGTCTACTCTGTCCTACAGGGTCAGTTTGAGTCAAAAATGACTCAACAGCAATGGGTAACCACTTAACAAATGGAATTACAGGTAGTCTCTGACGTACTATGGGGTTCTGTTCCAACGACTCCATCATAAATTAGTCATAATGTAAGCTGAAAATCTCAGTTTTTACTTTTAGTTTTCATTATTATTGCCTTTTATTATCAGTATCTTTATAAATCTGATCTTTATTCGTCTTTGGAGGTTGGAACCATAACATATAAACTTACAGATATATTTTAACACTGTATGTAGTACTTATCACTAATGATAAGATGTACCAAAAAAAAGTCTCAAGTGTGGTTCGTGGAAACTCCAGCACGTCGCGAGTCAGGGACTACCTGTATTAGATATTCTCTTTGGCCTCAAGTCACCATGAGAAGATTACTGAGATACTAAAGCACAGTGAACAGAGAAAGGTTAGGAATTTTTATTAGTAGCTACCATTTTTTTGAGCGTTGAACAGTCAACAGCTTTCAATAGTTCCAGGCACTATTCAGAGTGCTTTACACATATTCATTCTTTTAATCCCTAGACCAACCCCGTATGATTAGTACAACTATCCCTATTTCACAGATGAGGAAACTGAGATCCAGAAAGATTACATAATGCCAGGATCACACATATAAGACATAAGTTTTTAAATGTGCACATGTAGAAATTACATATAAAGC
>NW_004444064.1:5092775-5094441 GCF_000243295.1 Trichechus manatus latirostris
GAGCTATTTTGGGTATGATGCCTGTCAAGGATTGAACTGTGTCTGCCAAAAATATCTGTCAGCTTGGCTGGGTCATGATTCCCAGTATTATATAATTGTGTACCATTTTGTAATCTGATGTGATTTCCTTATGTGCTGTAAATTCAATCACTATGATCTAACAAGATGGATTAGCCGCAGTTATACTGATGAGGTCTACAAGATTGGATACTGTCTTAAGCCAATCTGTTTTGGGATATAAAAGAGAGAAGCCAGCAAAGAGACTTGAGTACCTCATACCACAAAGAAAGCAGTACCGTGAACAGAGCGCGTTTTTTGGACCTGAGGCTCCTGCGCTGAGATGCTCCCAGACCAAGGGAAGACGGATGTATCACAACAACCTTCCTCCAGTGCCGAGAGAGAGAGAAAGTCTTCTCCTTGAGCTGATGTCCTGAATTTGGACTTGTAGCCTACTGGACTACGAGAATAAACTTCTCTTTGTTAAAGCCATCCACCTGTGGTATTTCTGTTAGAGCAGCACTAGATGATTAAGACAATGCCGAATAGTCAGCAAAGAAAAGACACAAATAAATGACATGCCATTTGTGTCCACTGAATAAAATAGCTGAAAGAGGAACACTTCTTTCCTAACCTATCCTTGGATCAGATACCTAAGTCTTTGTTCTAAAGCAGAGAACTGACCCTCTGGTCAGTTCTAAGCTAAAATTTAAATTTAGACCAAATGGATCTGCTGGATTTGTTTCAGTTTCACTGGGCATTTTTCATGGTTAATAAATTATACTATCAGTATTCAAACTGTTATGACGAGGTAATGCATCACCCAACCTCATAGCAGTATGAGAATCACTAGCTGTTTGGCTGAAGACTCTTTGCATTTCAGATATATTCTTCAGTATTTACAAACTTCAAACTGTCTTAGGTTTAAGTAGATCCCTATTGAGGTAACAAGCCCATCTTCCCTGGAGATCGGGCAGGAGGTTAGGGAACTTTTGACTATGGATAAAAATCCATTAAAACTTTTAAGTAGCTCCAGAATACTATTAAAATAATTCAGCAGGTTTTTCAAGCAGTAATCTGTGAGACTCACTCCGGGGATTTTTCAATCCTGTCATGTCCATATATAAATAGTTCCTAAATTTACCCAAACTACCAAAACCAGCTGCCATCGCGTCAACCTGACATGGTGATCCCACGTGTGTCAGAGTAGAATTGTGCTCCATAGGGTTTTCAATAGCTGATTTTTTGGACATAGGTGACCAGGCCCATCTTCCAAGGCACCTCTGAATGGACTCGAACTTCCAACCTTTCTGTTAGCAGTCCAACATCAACTGCTTGCACCATCGAGGGACTCCCTTACCTAAACTAGTTACATTCTGTATACAGGTAGTCCCCAACTTGTGACATATTCAAGTTACGATGAACCACCCTTACGAACGTCTGGGTTTTTTCTGTACATCTTATCATTAGTAATATGTACTACATACAGCATTGCAGCATGTAATTTGCTAATCTTCTCAGATGTTCACTTGCAGATGTTCAATGTTATGATTTATAAAGATACTGATTATAAAAGGCAATAAGAATGAAAACAAACAAAAATAAGGTATCCAACCTACATCAGAACCAACTTATGACGGAGTCGTTAGAATGACCTCATCATAAGTCC
>NW_004444064.1:5095756-5097096 GCF_000243295.1 Trichechus manatus latirostris
GGAAAGCATTACGACTCTCGCGTGAGAACCACACTGAGCAGGGCTTCATCTTCCCTTGGGGATTCAGAGTGCACTTCACAATCGCAGCGCATCCAGCCATTTCTACACACATCTGTCCCTCAGACTGACGGGCAGAGTCTTGGGTAAGACTTGCAGCTGATGAATATTCTGAGGAAAGCTACCCAGTGATTGCTGAACTATTCAAGTTTCCCAAATTTCGATGAGACACAGTCCATTTCTCTGAGAAAGTTTCTCCTCTAATGATGAAGCAACAAACTTAAAACTTTAAATACACAACTTCTCAGGGATCTGACAAGAGAAAGCATACAAGGTGCATGGCCATTAATGAGAAAAAAGAACAAAATGGAAACAGTGCTCCTACAACCTCAGTGCCTAGATTTTGTGTTTCCTCTCCAAGCACGGATCATTTGAAAAAATAAACTGTGTAAATTTATAAAGCTACAGACCACTGTTGAAGGTCAAAAATTCTTACCGTGAAATACCACTCTGCAAGTCATCAAAATGTCAGCCAACACCTCCACATTCCCATAAGCTCAGTGTTTTAAAAAGTGTTTAATTCTAAAGTCACGCTCGTAAAACTTAGAGGAAAAAGTTCCTTTGAATATGCATTAAATGCGACCAAAACAGAAAAAGTCAACACCCCAAACAAAGTAAGAGGCAGCTGTCTAGCGGCCAAGAATGTGGACCTGCAAGTCAGACTGCTTATGGTGAGGCAGCTCACCTAACCTCCCTGAGCCTCGGTTTTCTCACCTGTAAAATGGGGTTTTCTCAGGTGTCAACTGGTCTCAGGCGCTGACTGAGAGGACTGCGGGGAAGATTCAATGAGATAATGCGTCCTGGCTGGCAGTCAGCGCTCAATCAGTAAGCGCTGTCATTCGCATCAAAGTGCAGTTTACCAATCGGATCATGTGCACGGCTCTATTTAACACTTCCTTCAAGTACCAGTCTATCAATTCCAGTATAATAAATGCATGCAAAATTCGTCAACGCTTGCAACTCTGAAGGCCAGGAGGACCTTCCCAGAGAGAACCGAGTGCCTGGAAGGAAAGCACCGGCCCCACTAAAAACAACCGCCCCCTTTGGTCGCCGGGAGCGCGGCTGGGCCCCCACTGCTTGCCCTCGGTGTTGGCCGTGCGCCCGCGTCCCCAGCGGGGTCGAAGCGGGTTCTACTCGCTCCATGACAAACCGCACCGAAACCCCCCGCGGGCCTTGCTCGAGGGTCGGAGGTCACCCGGGGTCAGGGCGGATACTGCCCTGACTCTGTCAAACTGCACCGAAACGCCCCGCGGGCCCTGCTGGAGGATCGGGGCGAGCCGCTA
>NW_004444064.1:5098017-5099076 GCF_000243295.1 Trichechus manatus latirostris
ATATGAGTCGGAATCGACTGGAAGGCAACCGGGTTTTTTATTATTATTATTATGTTGTGCAGCCACCACTCATAATTGTTGCTAAATTTAAGGGAGTTTGGTTTTGCAAAGCATTCCCTGGAAAAGTTCCTTCTTACCAGAAGTGAATTTCCACGTGCACCACCTGTTACTCGTTGGAACTGAAGTTCCTCCCATCTTGGAATCTCCTTTTCAGCTAATGGGTTTTAGGATCAATTTTATTTTCATAGTGCTACTCACAGAAAGACCACATCTCGCAACTGCTATACATTTTACCGCTCATAATAGCTTACCCCCAAAATGTACGTAACCACTATTTTTAACAGCACATTTTCGAACAATTATTATATTTGAGTTCTGCCTTTCTGCTTGGACTGTACGAGCTAGAAACTGCTGCCACCTAAAGACAAATATTTTCTCTCAGGACCAAGAACCAGATGACGTGTTTTCCCTTTGGGCCAGAAGCAAGATCACGCAGCAGTATGTCAGCTCTCCTCCCTTAAAAATCCACAGAATCGAATCGGCTGATGGACGCCCATTCAGGGCAGTGAGGGGAGTGAGCTTGCTATGAAACCAGGGAGCTTCCTTTATGATTTTGCACCATCCCGGTGGAGCCACACACCCAGCTGGTCAATAACATTGATTGATGATTTCCCCATTGGGCCTATTGCCCGTTTATACTGGTTGCCTTTCAGATTCCTGAGGGAAATGGAGTTCCCAGGCAGCGGCACCAGGCTTCACTGGCAATGGCCAAGTGTGGACACAGCTGGAAAAGAATTTCTTATTCTGTGTGGATTCCTGTCGCCTCTAGCTCAACTTTGTGATTTTTATCTGAGGCTGGATGCCCCAAGGAGGAATTAGTTAAAACATTGGGTTGGTTTCCACCACTGGGTTGATGGCAGTTACCCTTATGAAACTCTTGGTGTCCTCTTTGCTTGCTACACTGCTGTCTGAGTCATCTAGTGCTGCTATAACAGAAATACCACAAGTGGATGGCTTTAACAAAGAGAAGTTTATTCTCTCACAGTCCAGTAGGCTAGA
>NW_004444064.1:5099453-5107058 GCF_000243295.1 Trichechus manatus latirostris
AATCATACAATACTGGGAATCATGACCTAGCCAAGTTGACAGATATTTTGAGTGGACACAATTCAATCTATGACAACTGGTTTTACAAAATAATGTTGCTCCCATTAAATAGAACAAGATTATATATCTTCTCACTACCACCAGACAACCACTAAATAATAAGAAGGGCCCCTGTTGTTGTTAGGTGCCATCAAGTCAATTTTGACTCATAGCAACCCAATGTGACAAAGTTAAAGTGTTCCAGAGGGTTTTTCCTAGGCTGTAATCTTTACGGGAGCAGATTGCTTGGTCTTTTCTTCCAAGGTTGGGTTCGAGCCACCAACCTTTCAGTTAGCAGCCGTGCACCTAACTGTTGCACCACCAGGGCTCCTTAGAAGGTCCTTTACACCACCTAAATTCCTCCTCAAGGCTCACCTCAAAGCCAACTTCCCACAAAAGCTTCCAGTCTTCCAGTTGGAGTTTCCATAGCATGCTGCTTACACTCCCTTTAGCACTCATTTCCTGTTTGCACGACACTGTAAAACTCTTAAATGTACGTACTGCCCCAACGCTCATCCATACCCTACCACTCTTTCATTGACTAGGAAGTGATATGCATTTTGGGAATGCTACCAAACAAAACATAACTTTGAACTGCATAGAAGTTTCTTGTGGAAGGAAATCAGGTTTGGGGTAACATTTGCAAATGAAATAAAGTAAATGTATGTGTGAAATCTACCACCTATCTGCCAGTTTGTCAAACTGTAGTGGCTTGCATGTTGCTGTGGTGCTGGAAGCTCTGCCACCAGTATTTCAAATACTAGCAGGGTTACCCATGATGGCCAGGTTTCAGCAGAGCTTCCAGACTAAGTCAGATTAGAAAGAAAGGCCTGGTGATCTACTTCCAAAAATTAGCCAATGAAAACCTTATAGATCACAACAGAACATTGTTCCACTTCCTTGCTTTGGACGCATCATCAGGAGGGATCAATCCCTGGACTAAGACATCATGTCTGATAAAGTAGAAGGCCAGCAAAGGTGAGGGAGACCCTCAGTGAGATGCATTGACATGATAGCCACAACGATGGACTCAAACATGCTGGCAATCATGAAAGTGACACGGGACTGAGCAACGTTTCTTTCTGCTCTACATGAGGTCACCATGAGTTGGAGTCAACTCACAGGCAGCTGACTATCCACCTATCTATCTAACAAATAGTTTAGCATGAACATAGGTGCTAAATATGTGTGTGTGTTGTGTGGCATGGTGCATCATAGCTGTGTAAGGAGGCCAAGATCAGAGTTCGTAGCAGCTGAAGCATGTGGAACCTGTGAGACAGAAAGCTGGAGAGTACGGAGCTCAGCAGGGATGGGGAACCAGAGCCTATGTGGGATTCTCCCAAAGTCCTTGGCCTGGGCCGGACTAAGCATGGGTAGGATGAGACTACACGGGGCTTACAGGAAGTGGCCACAATAGAGTTGACAATAGGTCATTCAGTGCTTGGGAGAGACCTTGTTACTACTTCACCAACACCCAGCGCCTTCATTTGAGACACTAGATTGAGGCCCATTCCTCCAGGGGTCAGCAAACTTTATCATAAAGGCCAGATGAGTATTTTCGGCTTTGTGGTCCACATGCAGTTTCTGTCTCATATTTTTCTTTGGATTTTGTTTTTTGTTGTTGTTGTTGATTTGTGACTTAAGAGACCCCATGTGATACAGAGTAGAACTGTTCCATAGGGTTTTCTTTGCCATAATTTAACAAAAGCAGATCACCAGGCCTGTTTCTTCTGCAATGCTGCTGGGTGAGTTCAAACCTTCAACCTTCGGTTACCAGCTAAGTGCAAACCATTTGCCCCACCCACGGACGTTGGTTTTTTGTTTTTCCAACAACCTTTTAAAAATATAAAAACCATTCTTAGCTCAAGAGCATATAAAAACAGGCCATGACTGGATTTCACCCATGAGCTATAGTTTCCTGACCTCTGCCCTACAATAAGGCCTATTCTAGACCTGCCTTAACAAAGCCCAAAGCAAAACCTTGGCAAGATCTGTGAGGGAGATTGACTAGAAGCTGAGTATCGACAAGCTAGAGGGGGTTGGGAAACACTGCACTTGTCACAGATCCAAACCAATAAAGTATAAAACTAAGCCAACACAAATTTAAGGTGGTAGAAATATAACTGAACTTCCAACTAGAACAAAAATCAAGACCTTCAGAGGAAGATAAGAATTTAGAGTCTCTATGACTTATTATTACCAATGTCCAGTATACACTAAAAAATTAGAAAATCACAAAGAAATAGGAAAATGTAAACTATATCCATTGCTATCGAGTAGATTCTGACTCATAGCAACCCTATAGGATGGAGTAGAACTGCCCCATAGAGTTTCCAAGGAGTGCCTGATAGATTTAAACTGCCCACCTTTTGGTTAGCAGCCGTAGCACTTAACCACGATGCCACCAGGGTTTCCATGTAAACTATGGTCAAGACAAAAGCAATCAATAGAAACCAACCTGAAAATGACCCAGATGTTGTATTTAGCAGACAAAGACTACAAAGCAACTATAATAAATATGTTCAAAGAACTAAATGAAAATATAGTCTAAATGAGTAAAGAGAGAGAGAATCACAGCAGAGAAATGGAATCTATTAAAAAAATCAAATGGAAATTCTAGGACTGAAAAGTACAATAACTGAAATGAATAATTTACTGGATTGGCTTAGCAGCAAATTGGAGATAGCAGAAGGAGTCAGTGACATTGAAGACAGATAAATGAAAATGTTTCCACCTGAAGAAGAGAAAAAAGATTGAATAAAAATGAACAAGCTCCCAGAGACCTATGGGACCATATGAAATGGCCTAAAGCATGTATAATGGGAGTCCTACAAAGAGAAGAGAATAAATATAGGGCAGACAAAATATTTGAAAAAAATAATAACCAAAAATTTCACAAATTTGATGAAAATCATTTACAGATCAAGAAACTCAGCAACACCTGAGTAGGATACAAACAAAGAAAATCTCATATCACATGCAGGCACATCACAGTCAAACTGCTGAAAATCAGAGATGAAAAGAAAATCGTAAAAGCAGCCAGGAAAGAAAGACATATTGCCTTCAGGCGAACAATACTAAGAATTCTACTGACTTCTTACCAGAAACAATGGAGGCTAGAAAACAATGGGCTAACATCTTTAAAGTGCTGTAAGAAAAAATCCTGTCAGCCAGAACTATATCCAGTAAGAACATTCTTCAAAAATCAGAATGAAAGAAAGACATTTTCAAATGAATGAAATCTGAGAGAATTTGTGGCCAGCAGGCACAAAAAAATGCTAAAGGACATTTTTTAGGGTGAAAGGAAATAATATACCAGATGGAAACTTAGATCTACAGGAAGAAAAAGCTAGCTATGGAATGATAAACAAATGGGTAAATATAAAATATTATGCCTTCTTCTCCTTCTCTTCATTTACTTAAAAGACAACTGAATATTGAAAACAAAAATAATAACTTCATGCAGTGTATTCAATTCCTAGGGCTGCCATAAAAACTCCACAAACTGGAATTTAGTCAGTCGCAAAAGGACAAATATTATATAAGACTACTATTATAAGAACTCAAGAAAAGGTTTAAACAAAGAAGAAAACATTCTTTGATGGTTATGAGGGTAGGGACGGAGGGAGAGGGGTATTCGCTAACTAGATAGCAGACAAGAATTATCTTAGGTGAAGGGAAGGACAACACACACTACGGGGAAGTCAGCACAACTGGACTAAACCAAAACTAAGAAGTTTTATGAATACAACCAAACACTTCGAGGGACAGAGTAGTGGGGCAGGGGTCTGGGGACTGTGGTTTCAGGGGACATCTAGGTCAACTAGCATAACAAAGTTAATGAAGAAAATGTTCTGCATCCCACTTTGGTGAGTGGAGTCTGGAGTCTTAAAAGCTAGAGAGCGGCTATCTAAGATGTATCAATTGGTCCCAACCCACCTAGAGCAAATGAGAATGAATAACACCAAAGACACAAGGAAAGTATTAGCCCAAGAGACAGAAAGGGCCACATAAACCAGAGACTTCATCAGCCTGAGACCAGAAGAACTGGATGGTGCCCAGCTACCACAATGACTGCCCTGACAGGGAACACAACAGAGAGTCCCTGATGGAGCAGGATAAAGGTGGGGTGCAGATCTCAAATTCTAGTAAAAAGACTAGACTTAATGGTTTGACTGAGACTGGAGGAACCCTGGAAGACATGGCCCCTGGACTCTCTGTTAGCCCAAAACTAAAACCATTCCTGAGGCCAACTCTTCAGACAAAGACTAGACTGGACTATGGGACATAAAAAGATACTCATGAAGAGTGTGCTTCTTAGCTCAAGTGGATACATGAGACTAAATGGGCAACTCCTGTCCAGAGGTGAGATAAGAAGGCAAAGAGGGTCAGGAGCTGGTTGAATGGACACGAGCAATCTGAGGAGGAAAGGAGGAGTGTGCTGTCACAGTATAGGGAGAGCAATTAGGGTCACATAACAATGTATGTGTAAATTTTTGTATGAGAGACTAACTTGAATTGTAAACTTTCACTTAAAGCACAACAATCAAAAAAAAAAAAGTTCCACAAACTGGGTTGTTTAAAACAAAATAAATTTACCCTCTCAGAGTTCTGGAGGCTAGAAGTCTGTAATCAAGGGTGTATGCTCCCCCTGAAGGCTCTACAGGAAGATCCTTTCTTGCATCTCTCCTAGATTCTGGTGGTTGCCAGTAATCCTGGACATTCCTTGGCTTACATCTGCATCATGCCAATTTCTGCCTCCATCTTCACACTGTGGATTGTTGATTGTGGATCCAAGTAAAATGAAACCCTTGACAACGTCAATCTTTTCTCCGTTTATCATGATGTTGCTTATTGGTCTAGTTGTGAGGATTTTTGTTTTCTTTATGTTGAGGGGTAATCCATACTGAAGGCTGTAGTCTTTGCTCTTCATCAGTAAGTGCTTCAAGTCCTCTTCGCTTTCAGCAGGCAAGGTTATGTCATCTGTATAACACAGGTTGTTAACGAATCTTCCACCAATCCTGATGCCACATTCTTCTTCATATAGTCCAGTTTCTCAGATTGAATAAATGGAGTGAAAGGATACAACCCTGACACACACCTTTCTTGATTTAGAACCATGCAGTATCCCCTTGCTCTGTACGAACAACTGCCCCTTCGTCTATATACAGGTTCTGCATGAGCACAATTAATGTTCTGAAATTCCCATTCTTCTCGATGTTATCCATAATTTGTTATGATCCACACAGTCAAATGCCTTTGCATAGTCAATTAAATATAAGTAAACATCTTTCCGGTAGTCTCTGCTTTCAGCCAAGATCTGATATCAGCAATGATATCCCTTGTTCCACGTCCTCTTCTGAATCAGGCTTGAATTTCTGGCAGTTCCCTGTCGAAGTACTGCTGCAACCGCTTTGGAATATTTTCAGCATAATTTTACTTGTGTGTGATACTAATGATATTTTTGGACAATTTCTGCATTCTGTTGGATCACTTTTCTTTGAAATGGGCACAAATATAGATGTCTTCCAGTCCGTTGGCCACATAGCTGTCTTCCAAATTTTTTGGCATAGACGAGTGAGCACCTCCAGCACCGCATCCCTTTTTTGAAACATGTCAGTTGGTATTCTGGCAATTCCTGGAACCTTGTTTTTGCCAATGCCCCCAGTGCAGCTTGGACTTCTTCCTTCAATACCATCAGTTCTTGATCACATGCTACCCCCCTGAAATGGTTGAAAGATGACCAGTTCTTTTTGGTACAGTGACTGTGTATTCTTTCCATCTTCTTTTGATGCTTCCTGCATCATTCCAAATTTTGCGCTTAGAATCCTTCAAAATTGCAACTTGAGGCTTAATTTTTTTCTTCAGTTCTTTTAGCTTGAGAAATGCTGAGCATGTTCTTCCCTTTTGGTTTTTTAACTCCAGGTCTTTGCACATTTCATTATAATATTTTACTTTGTCTTCTCTAGCTGCCCTTTGAAATCTTCTGTTCAGCTCTTTTACTTCATTATTTCTTCCATTCGTGTTAGTTATTCTACATTCAAGAGCAAGTTTCAGAGTCTCTTTTGACATCCATTTTGGTCTTTTCTTTCTTTCCTGTCTTTTTAATGACCTTTTGCTAATCTATGGTGATGGAAATCACACCGATGTTTACCCGGTTGGGTGGCCTTGGGGAGCCTGACAGGAGTAGCACATGGGAACTTTCTGGGGTGATAGAAACATTCTATGTCTTCATTGGGGTGGTGGTTATAAGGGTGATTACACTTGTCAAAAGTCATCCCGTTACACTCTGGCTACATTATATTTTATGCAATTATCCCTCAATAACATTGATAAAAATTTAAAAAACAAAAAACACAGGAAGGAAAAAAAAACCCAGTAAACTCAGAGTGCTAAGTAGAAAATATTGAAATGACAAAATATGTGGGTTGGAGAACAAGTGCTGTGGGGCGTCAGAAATGAAAAGACTCTGGATTCCTGGATATTTGCAGGAATATCACTGCCCGCTACTGTAGGCCCTGTGGTTCCTGGGCACCACAGAGGACTCAGAAATACTTAGCCCCAAGTCCCTGGAAGGTGGGCTGCAGGTCCACATCAGCTTCCCATGGAGGTGGCACTTGCTTCCAGGGCAGACCTTACAGAGCCAGAAGCATAAGCAGACCTCCAGAACTTAGCCAGCACGTTCCAGGGCCTCTGGCCCAAGTTAAAACAGTAGGTAAAACAACAGCTATAAATTGGCTTTGGTTCCAACTGGAATGCTCGGCCACATGAGACCACACAGTGTCACAGAAGTGAGCCTCACGTTTGAGGCATAGTCTGAATTGTTGACTGCCAGCCCTCTGAGTTCAGGGCAGAATGACAACCCTCCTAGCGGACAGGTCAGTTCCCAACACCAAGCCACGGAGTGGGTAGGAAGCCCTTGTTGTCCTCCGTTAGTTCTTAGAACCTTCACTCCCAAAGTGCCACGGTGTTAAAGTGGTGGGAGAAGAGAGGTGAAGAAGATGATAGACATCACCCACCACAGTCCTGCAGGAGGGCCAGGGAGCCAGCATAAGGGAGACCTAGACTTTAATCTTCTACAAGTTTCCTAGGGAAAATCTTTAAACTGTCAGGTTTTTAAAATAGCCACTATAACTTTTGCGCTGTTGGCATCTGAAACCATTTTTACAATTTGTTAAAGGTTTTTTTCTCCATGTTCAGAGAGCGCTTCCAAAATCTGACTTCGCCTGAAATAGTAAATTCACCAGACAAGCCTCTAACAATCTTAGTGTACGTATATGTGTGTGTGTGTGTGTGTATATATACATATACACACAAATACACATGCACATATACATGTATGTATATATATACACGTGCACAGACATGCATCTATACATGCACGTATGCATCTACATACCTATACATACGTGCATGTACACATATACAGATGTACATACACATATGCACATACATACACATATACACATGTGTATATGCATATATAGATGTCTGTGTGGATGCACATTTTCTTAGGCTGGGTTCTCTAGAGAAGCAAAACCAGTAAAGCGTATAAATATATATATA
>NW_004444064.1:5107158-5115001 GCF_000243295.1 Trichechus manatus latirostris
CTGTTGCCGTTGAGTCAATTCCAACTCATAGCAACTCTATAGGACAGAGTAGAACTGCCCCATAAAGTTTCCAAGGAGCACCTGGTGTATTTGAACTCCTGACCATTTGGTTAGCAGTCATAGCTCTTAACCACTACAAAACGAGGGTTTCCAAATATATATGTAGGAAGAGATTTATATCAAGGAAATGGCTCACACAGTTGTAGAGCCTATATTGTCCCAAGTCCATGGGTCAGGATAGAGGCTTCTCCTGATTCACGTAGCTGCAGGGGCTGGCAAATTCAAGATTGGCAGGTCGGAGAACAGGGCTGTTGCTCACAGGCTGTGAAGATCAATGAATCCCAAGATGGGCAGGCAAGCCTTCAGGTAAGCTGCTAGCTCAAGTCCCAAGAACCAGAGGTCAGACGAACAGGAGCCAGCTGAAGCATCCAGAACGAGCAAAAGCCCCCAAGCCCTGCCAAAACATCCACCCACACTCGATGCAGGCCACACGCCCAAGGAAACTCCCTTTCAACTGACTGTCTACTCACAGCAGATCCTATCATGGGGGTGATCACATATCAAAACTTAAGAGGGAAGTGATCATAACATTATATAACTGCCAAAACCCTGAGAATCATGGCCCAACCAAGTTGACACACAATCTTAACCATCACAGTCCACCCCCTGTCAACTTGGCACCTGTACACATCTCCTTAAGCCATACATAATCTCTGAATAAAGACAATTATAAAGTCATACTTGGGCCTAAAATGACACAACGAACACTCATACAACCGAAAATGCAATAGCCCTGTTTACAGCTTATATTTATAAGTGAAGAGCACAAAAATATTTGATGCACACATACAAAGCAGACATACTCATAGCAATTACAATTCTCATTTCTGCAACTGGTCACGTGCCCGTAACTGGTATTTAGAACTACCTTCTCACATCACTCGTTCCATATTCCCTTTGCCCTCAGCAAGCATCTCAGCTGGTCATGGTTCTTCGCCTGGTAGGGTGACCCGAACCTTCATTCCTGAAGGGTCTGGGCCATTAGTAGTCATGTTGGAATTGGGTTGTTGTAGTTTTCCATTCACTTTAATCAGAGGGCATGGTAGTTCTAATAGACTCCCTAAGGGATCTCCTGCATTTCAGACATACTTTTCTTTACCTCCATTATGTAATGTCGATCTGATTTCCTCTTGGTAATCAGGATCAGTCACACCAGCCAGTATGGTAACTCTCTTCTTTGCCTGTTGATCCAGAGGCATAAGGAGCCCAAAGTGGCCAAGTGGCATTCTTAGCTTCCAGTTCAATGAAATCAGTCATGTGTCTCCAGGTGGGAGCATTCCTCCTTTTGGAACTAAGTCCTCTTGACCTGCAGAGCATAAGGTCATGGGGACAGGAAGCAAAAATCTTGCGAGTGGGTCACTACAGGTAATAGTGAGTGGTGCCACTCCCATTTCCACCCCTTAATTCCTGGACCCATGAATCCTAGCTATGGGAGAAAGAGCACTATGTATTGGATGCTGGTTTAGAGCATATACAGCCTCCTGGTGAACATTGCCCCAACCCTGCAAGGTATTACCACCTACCTCGTGTTGTAATTGTGTCTTTAGAAGGCCATTCCATCGTTCTATCAAACCAGCCCTTCAGGATGATGGGGAACATAGTAAAACCAGTGAATTCCATAAGCATGGGCCCACTACCACACTTCGTTTACTGGGAAGTGAGTCCCTTGATCTGAGGCAATGCTGTGTGGGGTACCATGATGATGGATAAGGCGTTCTGTAAGTCCACGGATGGTAATTCTGGCAGAAGCATTGCATGCAGGGAAGGCAAATCCACATCCAGAGTAAGTGTCTATTCCAGTAAGAACAAAACGTTGCCCTTTCCATGATGGAAGTGGTCCTATGTAATGAACTTGCCATCAAGTTGCTGGCTGATCACCTCGAGGGATGGTGCCGTATCAGGGACTCAGTGTTGGTCTCTGCTGCCAGCAGATTGGGCACTTAGCAGTGGCTGTAGCCATGTTGGCCTTGGTGAGTGGAAGTCCTTGTTGCTGGGCCCATGCATAACCTCCATCCCTGCCACCATGGCCACTTTGTTCATGAGCCCATTGAGCAATGACAGGAGTCACTGGGGAAAGAGGATGACAGGTTTCCACAGAATGTGTTATCCCATCCACTTGATTGTTAGAATCCTCCTCTGCTGAGGTCACACTTTGGTGAGCCGTCACATGAAACACAAATGTCTTCACTTCTTTGGCCCATTCAGAGAGGTCTATCCACATACCTCTTTCCTATAAATCCTTGTCTCCAATTTTCCAATCATGTCCTTTGTGGCAAACCATTGGCCACAGTCCATGAATCCGTATACAATTGCACACCTGGCCTGGCCATTTCTCTTTCCAAGCAAAGTGAACAACCAGGTGCGCTGCTCAAAGCTCTGCCCATTGGGAGAATTTCCCTTCACCACTGTCCTTCAAGGAGATCCCAGAAACGGGCTGTAGTGCTGCTGCTCTCCACTTTCGAGTGGTGCCTGCATATCGCGCAGAACCATCTGTAAACCAGGCACGAGTTTTCTCTTCTTTAGTCAACTGATCATAAGGAACTCCTAATGAGGCCATAGGTGCAGACCGGGAGATGGAAGATAATGTGACAAGAGTGGAGTCCATGGGCACTTGGGCCACTTCCTCATGCAACTTACTTGTGCCTTCAGGTCCTGCTCATGCCCAATCTCGTATATACCACTTCCATTTAATGATGGAGTGTTGCTGTGCACGTCTAACTTTATGACTCTGTGGATCAGACAACACCCAGTTCATGATGGGCAGCTCAGGCCACATGGTGACTTGGTGTCCCATGGTGTCTCTACTAAGGCCCAGTAACAAGCCAAAAGCTGTTTCTCGAAAGGAGAGTAGTGATCTGCAGTGGATGATAGGGCTTCACTCCAAAATCCTAAGGGACTGTGCTGTGATTTACCAATAGGGGCCTGCCAAAGACTCCAAACAACATCTCTATCTGCCACTGACATTTCAAGCACCATTGGATCAGCTGGATCATATGGTCCAAGTGGCAGAGCAGCTTGCACAGTAGCCTGGGCCTGTTGCAGAGCCTTCTCTTGTTCTGGGCCCCACTCAAAACTAGCAGCTTTTCAAGTAACTTGATAAATAGGCTGGAGTAGTTCACCCAGATGAGGAATATACTGCCTCCAAAATCCGAAGAGGCCCACTAGGCATTGTGCCTCCTTTTTAATTGTGGGAGGAGCCAGATGCAATAACTTTTCATTCACTTTAGAAGGACTATCTCAAGATGCCCCACACCACTGGACCCCTAGAAATTTCACTGAGGTGGAAGGTGCCTGAATTTTTGTGGGATTAATTTTCCACCCTCTAGCATGCAAACGTTTTACCAATAAGTCCAGAGTCATTGACACTTCTTCCTTACTAGGTCCAATCAGCATAATGTCATCAATGTAATGGACCAGTGTGACATCTTGTGGAAGGGAAAGGTGATCAAGGTCCCTGCGGACTAAATTATGACATAGGGCTGGAGAGTTGATGTAGCCCTGAGGTAGGCAACTGAAGTTGTATTGCTGGCTTTGCCAGCTGAAGGCAAACTGCTTCTGATGGTCCTTAGAAACAGGTATGGAGAAAGAGGCATTAGCCAGATCAATAGCTGCATACCAGGTACCAGGAGATGTATTAATTTGCTCAAGCCATGAAACTACATCTGAAACAGCAGCTGCAATTGGAGTCACCACCTGATTAAGTTTTTAATAATCTACTGTCATTCTCCAAGATCTATCTGTTTTTTGCACTGGCCAAACAGGTGAGTTGCATGGGGATGTGGTGGGAATCAGCACCCCTGCATTCTTCAAGTCCTTGATGGTGGCAGTAATCTCTGCAATCCCTCCAGGAATGCTGTATTGCTTTTGGTTTACTATTTTCCTAGGTAGGGGCAGTTCTAACTGCTTCCACTTGGCTTTTCCTACCATAATAGCCCTTACTCCATGTGTCAGGGATCCACTGTGGGAGTTCTGCCAGTTGCTGAGTATATCTATTCCAATTATGCATTCTGGAGCTGGGGAAATCACTACAGGATGGGTTCGGGGACCCACTGGACCTACTGTGAGATGGACATGAGCCGAGACTCCATTAATAACCTGACCTCCATATGCCCCATGCTGACTGGTGGGCCACAGTGACATTTTGGGTCTCCTGGAATTAGTGTCAGTTCAGAGCCAGTAACCAGTAATCCCCAAAAAGTCTGATTATTTCCTTTTCCCTAATGAACAGTCACTCTCGTAAAAGGCTGTAGATCCCTTTGGGGAAAGCTGGGAGAAAGATTTAACAGTATAAGTTTTCGGCAGTGTATTGGAGTCCTTCCTCAAGGGGACCCGGCCTCCCCTTCAGTCAAGGGGTTGTGGGTCTGTAAACTCGCTCAAGTCTGGGAATTGATTAAGGGGCCGTGACTCTCCATTCTGGCAATTCAAGTTCGATTGCTGTTCACTTGACCTAGAATTCATCTGCTTGTACAGATCAAGTAAATATTTAGTAGATTTCCTATCTATTTCACTCCTAGGGACACCATGACTAAGTAGCCGATGCCATAAGTCCATGGGAGTCAAAAACAATTTCCGAGGCCACTCTTCAGACAGGGATTGGACTGGACCGTGGAACATAAAGTGATACTCATGAAGAGTGTGCCTCTTAGCTCAAGTAGACACAAGAGACCAAAGGGGCAGCTTCTGTCCAGAGGTGAGATGGGAAGGCAGAGAGAGTTAGGAGCTGGTTGACTGGAATGGGGAATCAGGGAAGGAAAGGAGGAGAGTGTGCTGTCGCAGAATGGGGTGAGCAATTAGGGTCACATAACAAGGTATGTATAAAATTTTGTATGGGAGATTAATTTGAAATGTAAACTTCATTTAGACTACAAAAATTTTTAAAAAAAGTCCATAGGAGTCAGACTACACTGATTATGACTCTGCTGTCCTTTATGGTAACCACGCCTACCTCGTCTTTGTCAATTGAGTGCCACCACTTGGCTCCTATCACCATGGGGTCCAATCAGCCCCATTGTAGTTAGGTGTCTTAATTCAGTTAGGGCAGTTCCCACTGTCAAATCTGACTTACATAAAATAGGAATCACAGCAGTCTTCAATGATGCTGGGATTCCCTTCACAAATTTGTTCCTCACCATTGTGGTAAAAGGTGTGCCCTCTGGGCACTCCATGTGTGGGTCTGTAGGTCTAACCTGATCAATCCACTCTAACATGCCAGTGTCCCTAAGCTTTCGGATGCCTTCTTCTACTGTATACCAAGGCAGGTTCTCGTACTTCAACTTGATCTAGAGCAGGCCCCTGCGTAATCCACGCTTTAGCGAACCAACCATATAAACTATTAGATTCTTTTCTAACCTCTTGAGCTAAAACACTGAATGAAGACTCTGTGCTTAATATAAACTGCATAAGTAAGGTGAAAGGAAACAACCCTGCTGAACACTTTTTCTGATTTTAAACCACACAGTATACCCTTACTCTGTTTGAACAACTGCTTCTTGATTCATGTCCAAATTCTGTGTGAGCATAATTAAGTATACTGGAATTCTCATTCTTTGCAATGTTTTCCATAAGGAGATGTAAATCAAAATCACAATGAGATACCACCTCACACCATTAGAATGGCAATCATCAAAAAAAAAAAAAAAAAATGGAAAACAACAGGTTTTGACAAAGTTGTGGAGAAACTGGAACCCTCATCCATTGCTGGTGGGAATGGTGGGAATGTAAAATGGTATAGCCTCTGTGGAAAACAGTCTGGCAGTTCCTCAAAAAGTTGAACATAGAGCTACTATATGACTCAGCAATCCCAGTCCCAGGTATATACCCAGAAGAAGTGAAGGCAGGAATGCAAATCTGTACACCATGTTCACTGCAGCACTTCTCACAATAGCCAAAATGTGGAAGCAACCAAAATGTCCATCAACAGACGAATGGATAAAGAAAATGAAGTATATAAATACAATGGAATATTACTCACCCATAAAGAGAGACGAAGTCCTGACGCATGCCACAACATGGATGAAGCTTGAAAACATGCTGAGCAAAATCAGCCAGTCACAAAAGGACAAATACTGAATGATCTCACTTCTACAAAATAAGCAAATATATAGAAACTAAACGTTATTTGTGGTTACAGAGGGGAAAGGAGGAGAAAAGGGGGAGTTTTTGCTTAGGGAGCACTGAGTTTGTATTAATGGTGGTGGAATGATTTTTTGGAAAAGGATAGCAATAATGGTTGCACAACATGAAAAATGTAGTCAATTTCACTGAATTATACATGTAGAAACGATTGAATTGACAGATGTTTTGTTGTATATATTTTCACCACAATAAAAAACAGCTATTGTCCACAAAAAAAAAAAAAAAAAAGAAATCTGTTCTTAATGAGCCTGTATCAATAAACTCAGACCAATCCATCTTTCTGTTGCTTGTACCATCATCCCACACCCGTAATAACCATTATCACATACATTCCCCAGGTTTCTGTTCGTACATATTATAAAAGTCAAGCAGTTCTTCTGGAGTGTAGTGTACATCCTCCTGGGTCACACTTTGTACTTCACCTTTTGGGGCTTGCTGGGACTTAAGTCTAGTTATAGGTCTAGAAGCCAAAATCAGTGGGGAAGTGTTTTGAGAACATTCAACATTGTCTTGTAAAGCATCTGCCTCAGTCAATGTCCCAGGCAATGACTCAGACAAAGGCGCTTTAGATGCAGCTGGGTTAATCTCATTAGATGGGGATGGAGGGGCTAATGGTTCTGTTGGCAGGAGTGATTCAATGGAAGTTAGGGGCTCAGTGTCTCCAGCTTCCTGATTATCTGCCCATATGTCCCCATCTCAAGTTTCAGGATCCCATTTCTTCCCAATCAATGCCCTCACTTTAACTTCAGACACCTCTTGAGATTGGCAGTTGAGTTGGCATTGTAATTCAGCCACTCTTACAGTGAGACTCTGGGTCTGGTTTTGGCAATATCAGCTCTTTTACTATAAGAAATAAGGCTTTCTTTCAAGGCACAAGTGGAGACTTTGAGGTTGTTTATGCAGCACTTGAGCTTTGATTCTGAAGCC
Source organism: Trichechus manatus latirostris (assembly GCF_000243295.1). Lineage (NCBI taxonomy): Eukaryota > Metazoa > Chordata > Mammalia > Sirenia > Trichechidae > Trichechus > Trichechus manatus. Next base: position 5,114,281 of record NW_004444064.1, read on the forward strand.
CCGAGCTCATCTCTTTCTTTCACCAGTTTGTCTAGCAAAAGTAGGACCAACCAACCAGCTTCCTTCTACTTCTCATTACGACAAAATTGTAGAAAGGCATCATACATGCAATCACCCGGTGATTAGTTAAGATTGGGTGTCAACTTGACTGGGCCATGATTCTTAGTGTTTTGGCAGTTGTATAGTGCTATGATCACTTTCCTGTTGTAATTTGATATGTGATCACCTCCATGATGGAATCTGCTGAGTGGTACCTCTGGGGGAGGAACCTGTGGCATCTCGCTGCCCCCTCAGCCTTCATCTCTCCACCCTCCATCACCTGCTTCCTTCCTCCTCACCTTGCCAAGGCTTTTGGCTTGTTCTAGATCTTGCAGCTGCCTCTTGTTTGTCTGACTTTCCGGTTCTTGGGACTTAAGATAGCAGCTTATCTGCTGATCTTGGGATTCCTTGATCTTCACAGCCTGTGAGCAAGAGACTTGCTCTCCGACCTGCTGATCTTGGGTTTTCCAGCCCCTGCAGCTACATGAATCAGGAGAAGCCTTGTGGTCTTGCCTTCCAATCTTGGGATTCGTTGACCTTCACAGCCTATGAACAAGAGTCCTGCTCTCCGACCTGCTGATCTTGGGTTTGCCAGCCTCTGCGGCTACGTGAATCAAGAGAAGCCTCTATCCTGATCCACGGACTTGGGATGTTCCAGCCTCTACAAGTGCGTGAGCTGTTT
>NW_004444064.1:5115517-5121134 GCF_000243295.1 Trichechus manatus latirostris
AGCCACAGGGGCTGGTGAACCCAAGATCGGCAGGTTGGAGAGCAGGCTGTTGCTCACAGGCTGTGAAGATTGATGAATCCCAAGATCGGCAGGCAAGACTGCAGGTAAGCTGTTACCTCAAGTCCCAAGAACAAGAGGTCAGATGGACAGGAGCCAGCTGAAGCATCCAGAACGAGCAAAAGCCCCCAAGCCCTGCCAAAACATCCACCCACACTCGATGCAGGCCAAATGCCCAAGGAAACTCCCTTTCAACTGATTGTCTACTCACAGCAGATCCCATCATAGGGGTGATCGCATATCAAGTCTCAACGGGAAGTGATCACAATACAACATGACTGCCAAAACACTAAGAATCATAGCCCAGCTAAGTTGACACACAATCTTAACCTTCACACACATGTTTACACTTACACATGCATGTGTATACATATACAGTGAATGCATATATACATATGCATGCATGTATTCATGAACAGATACCTATACCCAAGTACATGTGCATACACTTTGTCGAAAAGGGTGCTCCAGTTGAATGTGACCCCAAGCATGGAGGGGCAAGAGGTTTGCACTCGGTGCTGGAGACCCCTCCCACACTAGCTCAGTGACTTTGCTGTCTTAGGTCGAGTTCCCTAGAAGCAGAGTCTGGATGGGGATTCTCATGCAAGTGATTTGTTGAGGAAGCGCTCTCAGGAGAAAGCTGTAAGACAGAAGGGGAATGCGGTGGGGGAAAAGCCAAGCAAAGATGTTTAGCCTCACCTAAGCCAATAGGGAGCTCTGCAGCATATATTTGACCGCCTGGAGGTGAGGGAGCTGGACTGTTACCCCTCACACCCTCCCATACTCCCGGCCCTCCTCCATCAGGTAGTCCTTGAGCATCCTCCTCCCAGACATCTCCAGGTGAGGCAGAGCAGGTGTAAACTATTGGTTGCCAGACAGGGGCACTGACCCCGTAAAAGGGCTCTGGGTGGGGCACAAACAGCACCTGCTACACCATTGCTTTCTCTTACTGTAAAATGGGCATGGAAACCTAATTCATGTATTGCATTATCACAAATATAAAATGAGATAATGAATGGAAAAGTGCTTATTAAACTGTAAAATGATATACAATTGTAAATGCCATTGTGACAACAAAAGCAGCTATCTTGGCATTTCTGTGCGCTAGAGATACTGCAAAAACTACAAAAGGGTATAAATATACTACCGGGTGCTCCTGGGACCTTCCCAAATCTCCTGTCTGTTACAGCCTTACTCACGTTAAAATGCAAGAGATACTATTTATAGGACAGCAACACTGATAGCTAGTAAACAGTGGAAAGAGCATCAACATTTTTCTCCTCTGTCACCAGAATTGAAAGAACCAGACTGACGCAGAGTAAAGAAAATAGAGGAATCAATTATGACCTCAAGGTCTGGGGCCGAATAAACAAGGGATGGTGATGACCGAGTGTATTTATATCCCAAGGCCACCATAACAAAGGACCACAAAGCTGGTGGCTTCAAACAACAGAAATTTATTCTCTGATAGTCCCTCGGTGGTTCAAACTGTTCATGCGCTCAGCTGCCAACTTGAAAGGTTCAAGCCCACCCAGAAGTGTCTCAGAAGAAAGCCCTGGCAATCTATTTCCCAAAAAATCATCCATTGAAACGCTATGGAGCACGATTCTACTCTGACACACATGGGGTTGCCTGAATGCCTTCCCTTCCACAGTCCCTGCCACTCTGGGGGTGGGGACATCCCACACTGCAGGGTATGCTATCAACCATTGGCCTTGGGGAGAGCAGAAGGTGGAGGGGCCCAACCAATTCTCAGGAGATGAGCTAAAAGCCCAGCCATCTAGGTCAACCCCCAATTTCTATGCGAGCCCTGGTGGAGCAGTGGTTAAGAGCCCTGCTGCTAACCGAAAAGGTCGGCAGTTCAAATCCACTAGCTGCTGTCACATCTTGGAAACCCTATGGGGCAGTTCTGCTCTGTTCTATAGGGTCTCTATGAGCTAGAATCGACTCGACAGAAACGGATTTGGTTTTTGAAGGTCCTGGAAGGGTCACTGCACCGCTGCCATTTTTTTGGAGGCAGCATCACAAAATAGTGGGGCTAAAGATTTGAGGGTGCTGACGAAAGCTTGAAATCACCTTTGGTGATTTGGTGGAGGTGCAGTGGAAAAGGCCAGGCAAGGTGGAGATGGTCCATGTTATGGATTGAATTGTGTCCCCTAAAAAGACATGTTGTAGTCCTAACCCCTGGAACACGTGAATGTGAACCTGTTGGGGGAAATCGGGTTTTTCTTTGCAGATGTTTTCAGTTAAATTAACAAATTCAGATGGGAGTAGGGTGAGTCCTAACCCTTCTGTCATGGACTGAATTATGTCCCCCAAAAAATGTGTGTACCAATTTGGCTGGGCCATAATTCCCAGTATTGTGTGGTTGTCCTCCAATTTGTGATTGTAATTTTATATTAAAGAGGATTAGGGTGGAATTGTAACACCACCTTTACCCAGGTCACATCCCTGATCCAATGTAAAGGGAGTTTCTCTGGGGTGTGGCCTGCACCACCTTTTATCTTATAAGAGATAAAAGGAAAGGGAAGCAAAGCAGAGAGTTGGAGACCTCATACCACCAAGAAAGCAGTGCCGGGAGCAGAGTGTGTTCTTTGGACCTGAGGTTCCTGCGCAAAGAAGCTCCTAGACCAAAGGAAGATTGATGATGACGAGGACCTTCCTCCAGAGCCAACAGAGAAAGCCTTCCCCTGGAGCTGATGCCCTGAATTTGGACTTGCAACCTACTAGACTGTGAGAGAACAAATTTCTCTTTGTTAAAGCCATCCACTTGTGGTATTTCTGTTAGAGCAGCACTAGATAACTAAGACATCTTCTGAGTGGTGTTTTATAAAAGATCAGGACTGACAAGGAAACAGTCACACACAGCGGAAAGCCAGCATGGGAGGCTCTGTCCACAAGCCAAGGAAAGCCAAGAAACTCCTCGGGACTTCAGAAGCTGAAAGAGGCAAGGAAGGATCTTCCTCTAGAGCTGACAGAGAGACTATGGCCCTACCAACACCCTAATTTGGACTCCCAGCCCCCCAAACTGTGAGAAAATAAATTTCTGTTCTTTAAAGCCACCCATTATGTGGTACTTTGTGGCAGCTCTAGGAAACCAAGACAGTCTAGGTGAAGTAGGAGGCCATGAGGGGCTGGTGGCTTTTCTCCATCAGTTTGGGCCTGAAGATGGCCCAGAGACGGTGGGTAGGGGTCTGCCTTGGTGTTGAGTTTTGTCAGACCAAAGTAACAGCGTGAGGATGATGAGGCGCTGAGGCCTCGATGCTGGACAGGGTGGGTCACCAGCCAGAAGTCTCCGTGAAGTATGGAACAGATGTGGGAGAGAGTGTGAGCAGGTGCTCACATGGTGTTATGGATTGAATTGTGTGCCCCAAAAATGTGTGTAAACTTGGTTAGTCCATGATTCCCAGTATTGTGTGATTGTCTACCATTTTGTCATCTGATAGGAATTTCCTATATGTTGTAAATCCTACCTCTATGATGTTAATGAAGTGGGATTAGCGGCAGTTATATGAATGAGGCAGGACTCAATCTACAAGATTAGGTTGTGTCTTAAATCAATCTCTTTTGAGATATAAAAGGGAGAAGTTAGTGGAGAGACATGGGGACCTCATACCACCAAAAACAAGAGCCAGGAGAATAGTGTGTCCTTTGGACCCTGTGTTCCCTTGCTGAGAAGCTTCTTGACCAGGGAAGATTGATGGCAAGGAACTTCCTCCAGAGCCAACAGGGAGAGAAAGACTTCCTCTGGAGCTGACACCCTGAATTTGGACTTCCAGCCTCCTAGACTGTCAGAGAATAAACTTCTGTTTGTTAAAGCCACCCACTTGTGGTATTTCTGTTATAGCAGCACTAGATATCTAAGGCATATGGGGTGCTGCAGGGCAGGGTCACCCATGGCATGTTGACTACAGGGCATGCAACCCTGGCCACTCCAGGACCCACTCCATCCCTGCCATAGCCCACTGCCCAGTGTTGTGTGGCCCCCAAGAGCGGCTTGTTCGCATTACCCAGGAACATTTGACCTAGCATGGGAGGCTGGCTGCTACCAGATTCCAGAGGATGCAGAGCTGATGGCACTGGGGGGCGCTGGGGGTAGGGGTGGCCCCATGGTGACAGACATGCAGAGAGACAGACAGAGGGGGACCTGGTACACTTGGCCTCCTCTGGCTAGTCCTTGCTGTGGCCCTGGACACAAGCGTCTCTTCTTTCCTGCTCACAATGTGCCTGCGTCCCCAGGATCAGGGCAGCCTCTGGCCCTGCAGCCCAGGCGGCTGGACAAGAAGTGGCCCAGCAGGGTCACAATGCTACTCCATTCAGTACATCTCTGGCTCCTATCTGTGTGAGGAACCCGGCCGAGGCTGCCAGGAGCCAGGGCAGGGCCAAGCCATAGTTCTGCCTGGTGCCCAGCTCTTCCTAGGGTGTCCCACCTGCCCACCTCAGGTGTCCCTGAGCACTCAGAGGAGTGTGTGGCTCCTCAGAGGGGGCCCATCTTGCATCCTGCCTCATTGGGGAATGGGTCTATCTTGCAGTCCACATTGGATCCAGCCACACGTGGCAGCAGCTTACACATCCTTTACTGTAAGTAACAAGGTCAGTCTCAGCAGGACTCAAAGTGTCTGTGATCTTGAAGACAGAGCAATATAGTTGTTCAATCTGAAGAAAAAAGATTGAGGAAAAATGAAATGAGTGCCTAGAGACCTATGAGACAATATGTCATTGTTGCTGTGTGCCACTGAGTTGATTTTGACTCATACTGACTCTATAGGACAGAGTAGAACTGCCCTACAGGGTTTCTTAGGCTGTAATCTTTACAGAAGCAGACTGTCACATCTTTCTTCTGTGGAGCAGGTAGTAGGTTCGAATCTCCAACCTTTTGGTTAGCAGCCGAGTGTTTAACCACTGCACCACCAGGGCTCCTTATGAGACAATATAAAATGGTCTAACATGCATGCAATAGGAGTCCCAGAAGGTGAAAAAAGTGAGAATAGGGCAGAGAAAAAGAATATTTGAAAAATAATAGCCACAAATTTCACGTAGGGCTGGGCTGATGCTGTGTATTTTGTCTCAGTCCTGTACACGGACCCAGCTCGGAACCTGGCGCTGTGCCACGCCCCTCAGAAAAGAACGCCCAACTACTGGGCTGTTCAGCCTCCAAAAGTAGTGAGTTCTCTGCCACTGGAGGGAATCAAGCAGAGGCTGAGCAGCTTCTTGGAGAGGGTGTGCTGGAGGGAATCTGGCAAATATAAGAATATTTAACTTGTATGTGGAATCACCAAAATTACTTACCTTGTACTCGCTCTGAGATTTGTTGAACTCCCACGCATAGTAGGTCCACCGGAATTCTGTGCTCGTGGGACATTACAAACACTGTATGTGAATGGGCAACAGGGAATGATGGACATACTGATTACACTTATCTCCTCTATTCACAGGCATGCTCCATTGTCCCATTGAACCTCACCTACAAACACCAGTTCAAACATAAAATTAAGAAATCAATTTGGCAATCTCAGAGTGTTCAACCAAGTGTGAGGCCCTTCTGAGTGAGAGTTCTTGT
>NW_004444064.1:5122599-5129140 GCF_000243295.1 Trichechus manatus latirostris
GGATCCTAGCAGACTGTTAAATTTGTCACTTTGCTCTTGAATAGCCTCCCTAAATACCCCTATTGCTTTATCTGTGTCTTCCTTGGCTTGGTCTGCATTTTGACTGATCTCCTTCCTGATCTCTTAAAGAGATCTGTATATTAATCTTTTGAATTCTACCTCCGGTAATTCCAAAACCTTCTCTTCCTCCAGGAGGTTTCCTGTTCTTTGTTTTGGTCACTCGCTGAAGCCATCATGTTCTGCCTCTTTATGTGATTTGATATTCACTATTGTCTCTGAGTCATCAATAAGTTATTATATTTATTTTATGTTTGCTTTCTGTGTCCTAGCTTCTTGTTTTGTTTTGTTTGGATATGCCCAAATAGGCTACTTTGATTATTGGCATCTTTGAAGCTCTCATGTCCTGTCACCAGGTGGTTAGAGCTGCTACTAGGTATGTGAGCCCAGGAGTCCATTTATTTTCTTGTGTGGATTCAGCTCAGGTGTCCAGGGTGTCAGTCATTGAGTGTGTGGTGCAGGCTGTCACCTACAGTCTTAGATGGGCAGGGTTACATAGGGGTGACCGGAGCAGGCACAGGTGTCTGGCTGCAGAAGGGGTTATGTGCTGAGCAAGGTAGGGGCTTGACCGGCCGCCCCTGAGCGCCTGGGTGGAAGGCGTGTCCCTGTTCCCTAGGGCGCGTAGGTGGGGGGGTTTTGCAGCTGGACTTTGGGCACCCAGTGCTGTTGGCTGTAAGGACTGGGAGGCACCACTTATTCTCGAACCCCTGTAGTGGGTGGCTAGGTGGAGTGGGTGGAGCCACCAGTCCTCAGGCCTCAGATATGGGTAGATGAGGACCCTCTTTAATGAGCAGGGCAGTGTCAAATGTCATGAATCTGCTGCTCTCCCTTAGCTGTTGCAGTTGAAAATAAGCTTCAGGCATATACCTTACTGTACTATTCTAATGGAGGCCTATGCTGTTGAAATGAGCCCACACAGGTCCAGGCAGGGGTGAAAGGCATTCGAAGTCTGTGGACCCCTTATGCCTGTACCTATGAGGTCCTGGCTTAGGGGAGCTGGCAGGTACTTTTTTCCTCTTTGTTCATTTGTTTATTTGCTCCCCCTCTGAAGCCAGGAGACTGGCTAGGGCACACTCAAAGCGTCCCACTTCCGGCCTAGGGGCATGGCAATTGCTGAAGCCAGACAGGGGCCGGAGCAGAGTGGGGAAGGGGCAAGTGAGGGGGAGAGAGGCACTTCCCAGAGGGGGAAATGTTACTTCGATCTCAAGCAGTAGGTTAGATGGTTGCACTTAACTTTCGCAGATCCAGCACTGCTTCGCTCGGGCTCTGGAGGCTTGTGCAGACTCTCACCACTGGGGTTCTCCTGACACGGAAAATGTGTCCCGAGCGCTACTGCTTCTCTTAGGCTGCGTGCGCCAGCCGATCCAGCCCGCAAGGTGCGGGCCAAGTCAGGTCTGGCAAATCCTCACTGCTTCTGAATTGTCTTTCCCTCCCCCTGCTGCTCAGTCCGACTCCTCAACTTTGTCTTTGATGTTCAGGGCTCCTAGATTGTCATACAGAATCGACCCACTTGTTTTTTTGGGTCTTTGTTGTAAGACGGACCACAGGAAGCGTCTGACTATTCCACCATCTTGGCCCCACCTCTGGCCAAACAAATTTTCAAAGTGTTTCTAAGCGGGGATTTCTAAGCCCTCCCCAGCCCCCAGTCCTGAAATCATTCAGTTGGAAGCCCCTTAGAGGTCTCTAGCGCCAGAGTTTCTAGGCCAAGGGCTGGCAGAAAGCAAGCAACCTCCCACCTGCCCTCAGGAATCACTCAGAGTTTTTAATACATTAACTGGAACAATCATTATTTTTTTATTTTTGTGCATTTCAATGTATATTGACATTCAGACTTTGAAAAGGCCTCATTGTTCATGCTGTGCCCTGGGATGCCCCAAGCTGCCTCCCCCACTACTTAGAGGGCAAACTTCTAGTGAACCCATCCATGACCCCAATCCACACCACCCCAGAGAGGCTTACCTAGGTGTCTGCTGCCCGACACCAGCATCTCTTCCATTACACTCATCCCTAACCTGCCTGTTACCATGTCAGGTCACCTCCTCCTGTCCTGACCCCTTGCTGTTCTGTTGACAAATTCCCTGTCTCTGATCCAAGCTACGTGTCTTAGTCTCCTAGTGCTACCTTAACAAAATACCACGAAGTGGGTGGCTTTAAGGACAGAAGTTCATTGTCGTCCAGTTCTGGAAGCTAGAAGTCCAGATTCAGGACGTTGGCAGGGCTATGCTCTCTGTGTCAGTTCTACAGGAAGATCCTCCCTTGTCGCCTTCAGCTTCTGGCTTGTAGACGGATCCTCACATTCTGTCTCCCCTGTGTGACCCTCTCTCCATGTCTGTACCCCTTTTTATAAGATGCCACTCAGAAGGAATTAGGACTAGGACCCACCCTACTCCAGTATACCTTCGCTAGTATCTTCAAGCAAAACCCTATTTCCCTAAGCAAGGTCACATCCATACGTACAGGGATTAGGGCTCCAACATATTTTAGGGGGACACAATTCAACCAATAGCACCAAGGAATCTCCATTTCTTTAGTCTGTTCTCCCAGAGAACAAAGCCCAGATACTGAGAAGACACAGACACTGTCTTAGTTGTCTGGCACTGCTATAACAGAAATACCATATGGGAGTGCCTTTAAAAAGCAGAAAAGTATTGTTTCACAGTCCGGAAGGCCAGTAGTCCAAATTCAGGCCATGGGTCTAGAGGGAGGTCCTTCCTTGTCTTGTCTATTTCAGCTCCTAGTAGCTGCCAGCAATTCTTGGTGATCCTGGGCCTATCTGTCTCCACTGTCTGCCTTCCTCTTTCCCCCGGTGTGTGTCTGTGTGTCTATTCTGCTTTTATAATGAAGAAGTGATTAGGTTTAGGACCCACCCTACTCTGGGATGACCTCATTAACATGACAAAAGAAAACCCCTATTTCCAAACAGGGGCACATCCACAAGTACAAGGGCCAGGACTTCAATATATATTTTGGGGAGGATACAATTCAATCCACAAGAGCCACTAGCCATTCTCCTTCATAAAGATGTAGGCACAGCATCCTGGCCACACTGTCCAGTTCTATATGGAAGCATTTTTGTTTTGTTTTGTTTTGTTTTTTCGGGGGGGGGTGGCACAGCTTCCCCCCACCCCGCCTTGCTCCATTCCCGGCTGTGTCCGGCTCACAGGCAGTGAGGGCTCTCTTGTGCTACATCCCTTCGAGGAGGCTAATTATAGACATTTTATACAGGAATTTAGAAAATGTTTGAATTCGGCACCAACATTGGTTTGGCAATTCCTTTTAATAATGATGAAAACGATGCTATGCTTATGAATCGATGCCCGTTTTCAGACGCTTTTCTCGTGAGACAGCATTTGGTTTTTGAAGAGCTGCTGGAATGGGAGCCCAAATGGTCTTTCCTGGTAGCCCATTACATTGTCTCAGGCCGCAGAGATCCTGTTAAATTATGTATGGGGATATTGCATCTGCTGGATCTAAAGGGAGGTGCAGCTGAGTTTGCTCTGCCCCACTGCCCAGCCCCTCTCCACAGACGCGGGGGCACATGAAGGGGGAACCATCCTCCTGGAGATCGCTAAGGTTGGGTATGCTCAAAAACAATCACTCCCTCTTAAAATTATTCTTGAAGGCATGCATTTCACAAATTATTCTCCTTACTTTTATCCTCCTACCTTTCTAAGCAATGCAGGCACAAAGTGAAAAACGACTAAGTATTTTCGGGATACTTTTACACACTACTGAAACAAGCAGTTTACTTAACGCCATATTGTTGCTAGCTGCCGTTGAGTTGGCTCCAGCTGATGGGTGCTCCAACTCACGGCGACCTGACGTGTAATAGAATGGAACATCGCCCAGTCGTGCACCATCTTCATGATCACTGGAATGTTTGAGTCCATTGTGTCGGCTATTGTCTCAATCCATCTCATTGAGGGTTTCCCTCATTTTCGGGGACCCTCCATTTTACCAACCATGGTGTCTTTTTCTAGGGATTGGTCTTTCCTGGTGATATGTCCAAAGTAAGCAAGTTGAAATCTCACCATCCTTGCTTCTGAGGAGCATTTTGGTTATATTTCTTCTAAGACTGATTTGTTTGTTCTCCTGACAGTCCATAATATATTCAGTATTCTTTGCCAATACCACAGTTAAAATGCATTAATTCTTCTGTATTCATTGTTCCTCAAGGCTCAGCTTTCACACGCATAGGAGATGATTGATTTAGCTGCCATATTACAATGTTTAAGCCCTTATTTTGAAGTCAAACAAACATGATGGTTATAGCAAAATAATTCACTTTTCAGCACATTGTATTGTTTTGGGTTGACCCAGTCTTAGAATCCCAGAGCTTCAGCCCATGTCTCATGTCAGGTAGGACGAGACACAGTGGGATGAGGGGTGCTCTCTTTCAAATAGGAAATCCCAACTGCTTATCACTAGCTACCAACAACACAGGATGTTCTTAACGTGTTTACATCAGATCACAAAATGGAGGACAAGCACACAATACTGGGAATCATGGCCCAGCCAAGTCGACACACATTTTGGGGGGACACAATTCATTCTGTAACAGGTGGTTTGCATGTGGCTGTGATGCTGAAAGCTATGCCACCAGTATTTCAAATACCAGCAGGGTCACCCATGATGCACAGGTTTCAGTGGAACTTTCAACCTAAGACAGACTAGGAAGAAAAGCCTGGTGATCTACTTCTGAAAATTAGTCAATGAAAACCTCATGGATCACAACATTTGGGTCTGCAACTGATCGTGGGGATGGTGCAGGACCGGGTAGTACTTCTTTCTGTTGTGCATGGGCTCACCATAAGTCAGCGGCCAACTCAACGGCAGCTAACAGCAACAACAACAATGACAAAGCTAGAGGAATATTCTTGTGTGTAAATGGAAGATTGCAGGATTATTTACAATAGAAAAATGTGTAAGTATCTTAAGTGATTTGCCAGTAGAAGGATGATGTTTCATGGTACACCTACTTATCAGCACAGGGTCTAACACATGGGCCACCACGTGATCTACAGTGCGATGGCTTAGAACATGGATATGAAGGTGGGATAGGAAACTAACAGGAGTGTGGTCCCCGCCACCCGCACCTTTCCCCCGGGTTGGGTTTCTGCCGTGCCAAATAGAGAGCAAGGGACCCCAAAGGGCAGGAAACTACCAAATGTGGTAGAACAGGTTCAGGAACAGGGTGAGGGGCTCAAATAGGAGAGCTGGGGTTGGAGTTTGGGGAAGGGGTGTGCCAGGCGGTGGGCAAAACAGAGAGGAAGTGTGCTGTCTGCGCGGGGAACGTGAGGGCCTGCAGGAGAGACGCGTGCAAGCTGCTTTAACATGCCTTCTTGGAGCTGCCGTCTCTGGGATATGCCCACTACGGTCCTGCCACGGTGTCCTCAGGAACACCATCTCCACCAACCATATCCAATGCGTTAACGTGCTTTAAAACCCAAAACCCCAGGACAGAATCCCTAGTGGTTGAACCTAGGCATCTGCAAATGTGAGAGAGGTGTTTAGTTATTGAGGGTCCTCTGTGGACGCAGGACCCTGCATTGTGAGTTACCCCTGTCCACCAATGAGAGGTGCTGCTGCCAGGTGAGTACCTAGTTACTGCGCATGCTCAGCCAGGGACACGGCCCCCAGCAAAGGGCATGCCTGATTTTAAAGAAAAGTCCTTAAGCCATCTCTTTATTATAAACAAACAAACAAACAACAAATTCGTTGCCATCGAGTTGATTCCAACTCATAGTGACCCTATAGGACAGAGTAGAACTGCCTCATAGGGTTTCCAAGGAGCGGCTGGTGGGTTCAAACTGCTGACCTTTTGGTTAACAGCGGTAGCACTTAACCACTGTGCCACCAGGGCTCCTCTTTATTGTAAAGAGCCTCAAACTCATCTGTTCTATTTAATTGCACTGTCTGATTGTGCATAAAGTTCAGATGAGAAAAATCACTCCCTTCCTTGAGTTCTCTAATTTACATGAATTTTTCTGAGTAGATAATCTTCTCGTTGTTAGTTGCCACCGAGTTGGCTTCAACTAATGGTGACCTCACGAATAACAGAAGGAAACATCACCTGGCCTGCCCCATCTTCATGATCATTGCTATGTCTGAGTCCATTGGTGTGGCCATTATGTCAGTCCATCTCACTGAGGGTTTTCCTTCCTTCTCAGGCCCTCCACTTTACTAACCTTGATGTCCTTCTCCAGCGATAGGTCTCTCCTCATGACACGTTCAAAGTCTCCGACAATATTCTGTTGTGATCCATAGGTCTTCATTGGATGATTTTCACAAGTAGATCGCTGGACCTTTCTTCCTAGTCCATCTTAGTCTGGAAGCTCCACTGAAACCTGTTCGGCACCATAACAACACACAAGCCTCCCTTGACAGCTGGGTGATGGCTGTGCATGAGGTGCATTGGCCAGTAATCAACCCTGGGTCTCTCGCATGAAGGTGTCATGGACTTAACTGTGTCCCCTCAAAATAT
>NW_004444064.1:5130047-5131845 GCF_000243295.1 Trichechus manatus latirostris
TGCACCAGCCATTCCTCAGACCATGGGTCCAGTCTGTTCTCTCTCACCTTGCTCTCTATTCAACCAGAGATTCCTGACCATGGTTAACGTCATCAGGGGAAGCAGCGGGGGCTAGGGGTCTGGCAGATGGTTCATAGTCTTGAGACTAAACAAGGACCCAGAGGTAACGAGGGATTTTTGCGCACACATCATGTTCAGATGTTGTGATGGTTAATTTCATTCTCAGCTTGGCTAGGCTGTGGTGTCCAGTTGTTTGTTCAAACACTAGTTGCAGTTATAAAGTAATTTAAAAAATTAAGAAGCAAACAACCAAACCAGTTGCCATCAAGTTGATTCTGACTCATGGCCACCCGTGAGTGTCCAAGCAGAACTATTCCCCATAGGCTATTCAGTGGCTGTGATATTTTGGAATGAGATCACCAGGATTTTCTTCCAAGGTGCCCTCGGGTAAATGTGAACCTCCAACCTTTGGTTAGCAGTCAAGCATGTTAACCGTCTGCCCCACTCAGGTCATGTGATTACATCGGTTGGCTTCTAGTAAAGCAGGTTATGCTCCACAATGTGAGTGGGCTTCAGTCAATCAGTTAAAGGCTTTAAGAGCAAAAAAGGGAGTTTCCCTAGGGGGTGTTCTGTCTCCAGGCTATAAATAGACATTTTGCCAGACTACTCTTACTCTGCATATTTCACATCACCTGGCCTATGGATTTTGGACCTGACAGTCCACCATAATCAGGTGGACCAATTCCTTAAAGTAAATCTCTCTCTCTCTCTCTCCATATATATATATATACACACAAAGGAGCCCCGGTCATGCAGCGGTTAAGGTGCTCAACTGCTAACCAAAAGCTCGGCAGTTCAAAAACACCAGCAGCTCCTTGGAAGAAAGATGTGGCAGTCTGCTTCTGTAGAGATTTACAGCCTTGGAAACCCTATGGGGTTGTTATGAATCAGAACTGACTCCACAGCAGTGAGTTACATATATGTATTATTGTTGAGTGCCAGTAAGTTGATTCCAACTCATAGAGACCCTATATGACAGAGTAGAACTGCCCCATAAGGTTTCGTGGGCTGAAATCTTTACGGGAGCAGATCACCAGGTCTTTTCTCCTGCAGAGCCACTGGTGGGTTCCAACTACCCACCTTTCAGTTAGCAGCTGAGCACTTAACCATTGGGCCCCGAGGGCTCCATACATACCTATAGGTGTGTATTTCTCTCTCTATAAATACCTATCTCTATCACTGGTCTGCTTCTCTAGAGAACCCTGACTCAGACAGGTATCCTTCCGACGTGCCTGACCAATATGTTGCCATCATGGAAGGCTGGTCGTTCCAGCCACGCAATGACAGTGGATCGATCCCTAATCCACTCTGGTGGCACTCACTGTACAACATTTGGTCACAGCTATGGTTTTCTCAGTGCCATGTCATTGGTGTCCTTCCTTGATGTGACACGTATGTCTGGGTACCAGCCCAGCAGACAGCCCCTGCTGCCCCGCCCCCACCCGCCACCCCCACCCTAGAGGCTAGAAAGACACAGGTGCACATCCCTAGCAACCCCTGCAGCCGGGGGTGACTGCATAACAACTCGATGGCTGATGAGGTACAGGTGGTCGTGTCTGGGGCCAGACACCAGCCCTGACCTTGGCGAGCCGCTGGGCCAAGGTCAGCTTGCACCTGGCTCCGGAGTCTTGCCATGGGTCTTGTTTAGGCCGCTTTAGCTGGGGTTCCTGGTACTTGCTGCTGGAGGCGTTTCTAATGATAGCAGTGTGGGCCTGGCTGGGGGGCGGGGGGAGGCAGA
>NW_004444064.1:5135894-5153953 GCF_000243295.1 Trichechus manatus latirostris
GGGTTCTGAGGCCCAGCAAGGCCCAAAACCACCTCCCCAAGGAACACTGAGGGAGACTTCCCCTCCTCGGTGTGTTTTGAGAAACAATGGTGAAAGACCATTTTCAGGTTCCAAATAGTATTATTTGCTGAAAACAATTCAGTAGGTATTCTGGGAGGATGGACACCTGGCTTTCAAAATCATTCTATCATAGACTCTGGAGAAGGTATTAGGGATTGAATTATGTTCACCGGAAAGTTACGCTGCAGTCCTTATCCTGGGTACCTATAGATGTGTTTGGAAAAGGAGTCTTTGCGGATGCTATCAGTCAGGTTAACATGAGGTCATACTGGAGTAGTTGTGGGTCCTAATCCAACAGGATTAGTGTCCTTATAAAGGGGAGAAGGGACATAGAGAAAGAAGGGAAGACAGCCAGGTGACAATGAAGAAAGACATTAGAGTGATGTATCAGCAAGTCTAGGAACATCAAGTTGCTGGTTGTCACCAGAAGCTGGGCGAGAGGCATGGAACAGATTCGCCCTCTGTGATGGTTGTGTGTCAACTCGTCTGGGCCATGATTCTCAGTGCTCCGGCAGTTATGATGTAGGTTGGTATCTATGTAATGATGCAATCACCGCCATAATGACATCTGATATGATGTAATCATCTCCACGATGAGATCTATTATGAGCCGCCAGTCAGTTGAAGGGGAGTTTCCTTGGGAGTGTAGCCTGCATCCAATCAATATCTGGACTTTCTGGTAAAGTTCATTTGCTTTTGCTCGCTCTGGATCCTGCAGCTGGCTCTTGTTCATCTGACCTCCTCTGGTTCTTGAGACTTGAGCTAGCAGCTTACCTGCCGATTGGGATTCAGCAGCTTGTGAGCCAGAGGCCCGCTGTCTGACCTGCCTATCTTGGGTTTGCTGGTCCCTGCAGCTACGTGTCAGGAGAAGCCTCCAGCCTGACCCACGGACTTGGGGCTTTCCAGTCTCTACAGCCGCATGAGCCATTTCCTTGATACAAATCTCTATGTATATTTATATACAGCTTCACTGGTTTTGCTTCTCAAGACAACTCAGCCTAAGACACCCTCAGAGCCTCAGAAGGAATCAGCCCAGTCCCAGGAATTGGCACAGGAATCAACGCTTTTATCTTGAACTCCGAGTCTCCAGAATTGTGACACAATAAATTCCTGTTCTCATAAGCCACCAGAAACCGTGGTGGCATAGTGGTTAACAGCTATGGCTGCTAACCAAAAGGTCAGCAGTTTGAATCCACCAGGCACTCCTCGGAAACCGTATGAGGCAGTTCTATTCTGTTCTATAGGGTCACTATGAGTCGGAGTTGACTCAATGGCAACAGGTTTTTTGGTTTTATAAGCCACTTACTTTGTGGCACTTTGTTACAGGAGCCCTAGAAACTAATACAATGGGAATTATGTGATAAACATAAAATTCGACATGTATAAAAAAACGCACAAATCAAAACCACGACAAGATACCACATCACACCCACTGGGATGGCCATAATAAAAAAGACAGATAATAATAAGAGTTGATGAGGATGTGGAGAAATTAGAGCCCCTTAGACGATGTTGGGGGAAATGTAAAATGGTGCAACCACTGTGAAAAACTGTCTGGTAGTTGCTCTAATGGTTAAACATAGAATAACCAGATGTATTAGTTTTCTGGGGCTGCTGTAACAAATTACCACAAACTTGGTAGCTTAAAACAACGGAAGTGTATTCTCTCACAGTTCTGGAGGCTAGAAGTCTGAAATCGATGGGTCGGCAGGGCTGTGCTCCCTCCAAAGGCTCTAGGGGAGGATCATTCTTGTCTCTCCCAGCTTCTGGTGGCCCCAGGCATTCCTGGGTTTGTGGCTGCATCACTCCAGTCTCAACTTCATGGCCATCTTCCGTGTGTCTTCTGTGTCCGTGTCCAAAGCTTCCCTCTCTTTACAGAGACACCAGTCATTGGATTAGGGCCCACTCTATTTCAGTATGACCGTGTCTTAACTTGATTACATTTGCAAAAACTTTATTTTCAAATAAGCACACACTCTCAGGTACTGAGGGTTCTGACTTGAATATATATTTTTGGGAGACACAATTCTACCCACTACACCATATGGTCCAGCAATTCTACTCCTATGTATATAACCAAGAGAAATGAAGACATATGTCCATACAAAAACTTGGACACAAATGTTTACAGCAGCATTATTCCTCATGGCCCACAGCCCTGAAAAGCCATGTTGTCCCCAGAGATGAGGCACCTTTGACCTCAGGCTGATCTCCAGCTGCCCCCTGGGGTTAGACGGGGAGCGATCCTCATTTCCATGAGTGAGGGTCTAGTGTTTTCACGCAAGAATAAGCAGAACCAGATGGTTCACAGTGCTTCGCTGATTTTCTACAAGTGACAGAAGCCTTCTGGAACTTTCCAGCAAGACTATACCCAACGATTATTTATGCAGGAGTGTGGCTGTGTGCTACACAAGTAGGGGAAGGCGGAGCAGAGAAAACTCCTAAACAGAGCAATTCATATCTGGGCACCAGGCTTACACACCTTGTTCCTTGGGACACATCCTTCTGGAAGACTGTTTGAGGGTCTTTAATGGGCCTCATAAGTATGTCTCTCAGAGGGTCAGGGAGGGGTTCTGTTATACACTGACTTGTGTCTCCCCAGAAGATATGCTGAAGTCCTAACCCTGATACCTGTGGACATGACCTTGTTCGGAAACAGGGTCTCTGAAGATGCTATCAGCTAACATGAGGTCATACTGGAGTAAGGTGGGTCCTAATCCTATATGACTGGTGTTTTTACAAAGAGAGGAGAAGAGACACAGAAACAGGGGGATGGAGGAAGGACACCATGTGACGCTGCAGCTCGAAGCCAAGGAACGCCTGGAGCCACCGGGAGCTGGGAGAGAGGCCTGAGACATTCTCTCCTAGAGCCCCAGAAGGAATCAACACTGCCAACACCCTGATCTTGAACTCACAGCCTCCAGAAATGTGAGACAACACATTTCTATTCTTCTAAGCCATTCACTTTGTGGTATTTTATTACAACAGCCTAGGAGACAACGACAGGCTTCTCCAACCACATTCAGGATTCTCCCTGGGAGAGCCCCGAAAACACCATCCTCTCCATTTCATACATGCTCAACGAGCTCTTAGCACCTTTGGCCCACCTGGCTGCTCTGCCTGTAACATCTCTTCTGATCCCTGCCCTCTGTGTAACACGTGCTCAGTGTAGCATTTCTAGGAGCTCAATGTCCTCCTGCTAGTCCATGCAGCTGGAGCCCCGGGGCCAGGCCCTCTGTAGCCCCAGCGCTCAGCACATCACCGCTCTTGATGGTACAATCCTGCCGAGGTTGATCTGGTCCCCACGCTTGTTGGGCTCCTTGCAGCCCTTGCCACAGAGGAGGTGGAGAACTGCTAATCCCACGGCCACGCAATCACCTCCACACCAATAATGGCGGCTGGCGCAGCATCACGGTGGACACGGTGGTGTGCACAAAAGAATATGCTAAGGAAGAGAAGGAATGGGATTTGCAAAAAAATGCTAAATCTCCCACAAAGGGTTTTAAAGGCTGCAGAGAAGAACAGAGAAAAGGAGCCACGATTTGGGGGACTCATGTGAATAGTCTGAGAGAAAGCAAACGGCTGCTCTCTTGATATCATCACCTCCAAGAAGGAAAATGCTGTCATCACTGGGCACACTCCAGGCTGGCACGGGCAAGGACACCCAGGTCTCCGATGCAGCCTAGGTCCTTCCCAGGGTCTGAAGGTGTGCCAGGAACAGCTACCACTTATGTCCAAGCGCCTTACATACACTAACCCTAATACCCATGAAAGGGATTATCATGCCCATTTTACAGATGAGAAAACCAAGGTGCACAGAGGTTAAATATCTTCACCTGGGCCATACAGGTACGAAGGAACAAGTACTGGAATTGAACCCAGAGGCCTCCAGACTCTGGTCCAAGCCCTTTCCCCTGCACCATACCGTCCCAAGGAAACGCATTTCTGCATAATGTAAGAACAAGACCTTCCCACGCTCTGACCACTTTGGGAGTAGTGAGCGCCCTTACCCAGGGGGTTCGGGTTGAGGCTGAGCAGAGCTGCCCTGGAGGGATTTCAAGCAGGGGGTGGATGTCTGCATGCGCTGATCTTTAAGGGACTTTCCGTCTCTGAGGTTCTAAGAGCAACTTCGCCCCGGCGAGCGTCGGGGCCTGACAGCAGGCAAGCAGCAAGGCCTGGCTCTGGTCTCTGCGACCACATCCTTACGCGCCAGCTCCACGTCCCTGTCCCTGGGGAGAAGGGCCGGGGCCTGCTCTCCCCAAGGGGCTCGACCGTAGTGTGACCATCCACCGGGATGTGTCACATGCACCCATGAGAGCATTTGCCAGAGTGTGTGCGCACACGCATGTATACGTAGGTGCTGTCTCTGTGTGCAGTGTCCGTGTGCGTGTGTGTCTGAGAGCATCTGTCAGGGCGTGCACACATGCACGTACATGCACATTTGCTGTGGGCATGCGTCTCAGCACACGTGTGCACAGGCACGCACACGTACCCATGTGCATGAACGTGTGTGTAGTGTACGCGCCTATGCACGGGTGTGTGTGCAACATTAGAGGCCCTCGTGGCTCCAGTCTAACGTTGAGTAGACCACCCCTTGGGTTTGTCACCTGAGTCCTGCCCACCACGGTCACCAGCCAGCGCTGGCCACGTGCAGAGGAAAAGCACGCACAGAAGAACAGAGCTGACTTCCCAGAGAGGTCACGGGACACCCTGATTTCTTAGCCTTTGGGGGCACACCCACTTACTTTCCATAAACTCACCTGCTGGGTGGGTCACACTGGAAATACGGATAGAGCTTTCTTTCCACCCAGAATTCAGTGTTCTTAGGCTTCACGCCAGGAGGAAAGGTTTCCGCCTGATTTCCAGCACAGGGTCACGCTATCGGCCCATCTCCCGACGGCGTGTTTCTTGCATGATCACCTCATGCCTTCTCCTTTCAGTTTGCTGCGTGTGTGTATACATGCGTGTGTAGACACACACGCTGGCCTCACAACGTAACACCAGGTGGCCGGGGGTTGATCCCCACGTACTGACTCTCCTGGGCAAGGCAAAGCAGAGGTGGGATCCGGGCCCATAAAAGCATGGAAGGACCTCACAACCACACTGGGCCACCTCCTGGTGTCCTGGACTTCTGGAGACACTCAGGGCGGGGAAGTCTGCAGGAGTCTGCCCACAGCCCCACCACTGCCTGTGGACACCCGTGGGCACCCATGTGGTGGGGGTGAGGGCACTTCCTCACGCTCACCCCCACACTGAGGACCTGTCTCTGGCCCAACCTGGCTGCTGTGACATCAGAGGGGGCACTGGGCACTTCGGTCTCCTCTCCAGGCTGGGCGAACAGCACAGCATCCCACAAACCCCCGCCTGCTCTGAGTTCAGGGTCTATTTTAAAAACCAAATTACAGAGAGACGTGGAACTCTCACGGCCTCTTAGGAGCCGGGTTCTTCCGGGATCACTGAGAAGCCTGAGCGTCGAATGAGGCCGGGCACCCGGCCACCGCCCCCACTGCGGGACCAGGGCGGAGCGCGAAGAGCAGGTCGGCCAGGCCGGCCCGCAGCAGAGGCCACACACGATTCTTTCAGTGCAATTTATTTTCAGAGACTGACAAACGAGAACCTGGAACAGCTCTTGCTTCCAACAAGAGTTTTCCCGTTATAAAGAAAAAGGGATTCCTTGGTTGAGATTTTTCTGCACAGAATCAATTTGTTTTTACAAAAAAAAAAAATAGTTTTTGATATATACATGCCTGCTTTGGAAAACGTTTTGTCTGTGATGACTTTTAAACACCTTTTTAGATGGAGTCTCATTTAGCGTATTTTATATACCAGCTGATTTTTCCCGTGCTTTTTGCCAGACTGCCACTCTCTGCCTCAGTTTCTCTCTTTCCAGAAAGCACCCTGACAAGGAGCAAAGAGATTTGAGAAGGGAAACCAGAAGAACGGCCCCAAGGCAGCAGGCGCAGACCCCAGGGAAGGCTTGTCCGGGCGGATGGGCCCGGTGAACAGGCCTTTGTCACCACGCTCCATGGGAAGCAGCTGGTGGTCTTTTTTTCCCTTTTGGGAAGTCAAGTCTAAAGATACTTTGCAGACTAGAAGCAAAGAAACACAGGGAGGTGGCCAGTCCCTTTGTCTTATATGATGGACACTTGATCCCTCCCTTTCACAGCAGCGGTTTTAATAGACAAGGATGGCGCCTGTAGCATCGGTACTTAGAAAAATCTGCTGACCAAGAGCTCCTGGCCACCGGGGCACGCTTACCACGCCTCTGTACAAAGTGATCTTTGCATAGCACGGAAGACATAGCTAGTCGCCTGGGACACAGGCTTTGAAAGTTTAACTGAGCTCCCCCGACCTGCCACAAGCTTCTACAGACCAAAAATATCTCTATCCTCAACTACATAAAGCTTGTGAGTAGCAAAAATTGTAAAAATGAAGTGTACAAGAGGAAACATCCACGTAACACATTTGTACCCTGTATACAATGCACCTCCCTCCCCCTTGGGAAGTGGCCAGCGGTCAGCCTCGTGGATTCTCAGCAATAGACAAAGAACCCCGAAGGTCAGCCCCACACACTCGGACCAGGGGTTGGTGTGGTTTCCAAAGAGAGTTGTCACGTACAGTTACAGTACTCGCTGGCGATCTCGGTGACCGAGGAGCCAGGTGATTTTCCTGGCATTTAGGCAAGTAACATTTGATTGTCAGAACTTACAATTCTGAGACAATAAACACAAGTAAATCAGGTGCGTTTTTCCATTGCATCAAGTAAGTCCAGTTTAATTTAATACAATTTAGTGCATTTTAGTGTCTCATTCACAGTTCGGCTTCTGTCCAAATACTTTTGCAACAAAAAATCAGGAGACTGAGTAGCTGATGAGGAAAGAAAGGCCCAGGTGAGCTTGTCATTACAAGGCTGGAAGTTGGAAAGCGATTCAGCCATCTTGGGAATATGCATTGCTGCCTATGCTGTCTCGAGTCCCCTTCTAGTCATTTCCAGCATCCCTGAAAGTGCTCTTGTCATGTCTTTCCTGAGTGGTTTGCAAGGATGCTGCTGTTTTCACAAAATTAGCAGCAGAGGCTTGTTATAAACCCTCATTTGTCTGTGTCCACCCCCATCAATTAAACAGATGACAGTTATGGCATCTTTTGCCCTAAAACTGTCCCTGCATTTTTCTGCACCCTGGCCCCAGTGTGCACGACTGTGGAAACCGAACCACCGAGTCCACCCAACAGCCCCACCGCAGGGCTACTGGACCAGTCATGGCCTGAGTGTGGTGGTGTGGCCGGGCCCCACCCTCAGCATAGGGCGTATTTTGGTTTGGGGGCTAGCTCACTGGAGGGAGGAAGGGGTGGGCACCCAGACCAGGGACATGCTGTTTCCAGAGCAAAGGCAGGTGGGTGTCACGGGCCCGTGGTTTTAACTCGAGGTCTGGTTACAACATAGAAGAGTTAAAAGCCATGTCACACCATGTAACACCAATTGTTGCATGCCAGGGGGCCCGAAGCCATTGGTAGGAAATTCGAAGCATGAGTTTATGCACAGGGTTGAACAATTCCAGTGGAAATCGGCAGGGCTGGGAAGGTTTTATCTGGCTTATCCTGTAATCGTCTCAGGCAGAGGCAAAGTGACATGCAGAAAGTTACGAGTTACATATGCTTCACCCCAAATTTGACGCAAATTGGTAGTCACGATGGGTACGGGCTGCCCTGTGACATCTCTTAACTGTGTATGAGGGCACACTGCTGGGTCTGACCCCCTGCTATTTCCTCAGCTCAACTCAACGCTCAGTACCTCAACGAAGTGAGTGTAAGGAAAAGTTGGCATACCGGAGGGGGACATGGGGGCAGATAAGGCGCAGAGATGAGAAACTGATCGATTACAACAGCTGCGTTATTTGTTTACAAGAAAGTGCTGCTTATGTCATTATTTCATTTGACTGTTTAGTGATTTATATATTCAGAGCGCGTCTCTTCCACCAGACTGTGTGCTTCTCAGGGACAGGGACCGTAAAGCACCTCAAGTAGGGCTGTGTGTCCAGTACACCGTCACCAAGTGCCGGACAACCAGGGTCATTGCTTTCTCCAGGCTAAAACATATGTCCGTGGATGGCCATTTTGAACCCTCCTCAAGTCTTCAGAGAAAGAGGGGGTACGCATAAAGGTAGTGCTCCCAAATCTATAAAATCCTTTCAGTGGCACCCCGAGGACAGTCACTACGGAACAGGGGGAGACCCCGGAGAGAGAAGCCAGAAGGGCCTCAGATGCCACAAGACACCATGAAATGCCACAGGCATCTTTAGAAGCCCCCGGAGTCCCCACGAGGGGCCGAAAGAAGTGCAGCCCTCTCTCCGGCTGGCACAGGACCAGGGCATCTATCTACTCGCCGGCGGCTCTGGAGGGGTCAAAGCCTGAGCTCTGCTCGGGTCACTAGGTCAGGACAGAGCAGTCGGGCGAGGGGGGCCGGCAGGGGACAACGAAGAAGTGGACAGTCTGTGGGAACACAGGTGCGAGAACCCACACACCTGAGAACCTGCTTCCCTGAGCTGAGCAGAGAGGTAAACCAGCCAAGCTGCCACGGGAAACCATACCCTAGGCTTAGACCTCAGCCCGGGCGAGCTGGCGGCGACCGCCACGCTAGTGCCAGCCAGCACCCTCCCACCCTCCAGCTGATCCCAGGGACCAGCGTGGAGGGTGCCGACCACTCCAGGCCTAAAATACTCCCCCCTCCCCAGCCCTGCTCTCCACCAGCAACCAGCACAGCTGTCTGAGGGCTGCCCTGCCACTCACCCAGCGCTCAGCCTGAACTCTGACACGACAGCATCACCCACAGACGAAGCTCCGGTGCAGGGAGGAAAGCAAACGGCAAAAAGCACTATCCTGGGATTTATTAATTTGAGAAAAATGAAAGGAGCTGCCCTCCCTTCCTCTTTCCTTCCAGGATGAACGGATGGGTGGAAAGCAAAGGCCACCCCCCTCCAAGAAAACACCAAAGCACTCGGGGTTTTGTTTTTATTGCTCTCAAAGGGCTTGATATTCAGATGCATAAGCGAAGCTGCATTAAATCAGAAGAGTCAAATCGGAAAAGAATCCTGTGAAATTTAAAGCCTGCCCCAGGGTCTCAATCATCACTTCAACCTGTGACTCCACTCCGAATTCACACATTCTATGTTAATTTCAAGGGGCGGGGACTCATCTGGGAACCAAGAACTGTTCATTCAATGGCAAAAGATCTAGATTTGCATTTCTAGGCAACGCCCTCGGTACAGTAGGAGCTTCCAGCACTTTCTCTTTAAAATTGTCTAGGATGGAAGAATTCGCTAATGACATGGATCAAAAACACACATGAAGACAGACAAGCAGCATACAGTGTCAAGACAAACGGACATTTTGGGAGGCGCTCACCCTTGGTGGTGGCGTCTGCTCACAGTACCGCTAGTGGAGTTGGGGAACGGGTGGGGGGCCGGGCTTGAAGACAGAGCAAGCAGACTTGCAAAGGAAACAGATGGTGAAGCTGTGTTTTGTTCTGTTCTGTTTTACCCCCTGGCCCTACAGGGAACTGTTTCATTCACTGTCGGGAGTGGCGAGCGCGTGTAGTGGGGAGCACCGCTGCACCCGCGCCCTCCATCCCAGTCTCCAAGCCCAGGGTTGGCGTAGTCTTCGCTCTAAAGAATACGCGCAGTCTCAATAAAACTTCCTAAAAGAAGTCCTTAGGGCCAGTGCATAATTCCTTTTTCCAATTTAGTTTCTAATTTCCTCCATGCCTCTTTCTTCCTAGGAAATTCAACCTGCCCATACTCAGAATGCTGGTTAGGATATATTAGGGAGAATACCCACTATTTGTTTTCCCCTTGCTAAAAAGGATGAGGAGAGTGTGACTTTAAAAAAGCAAGCGGAAAGTTTAAGAAAAAAAGCTGAATGCGGGTAGGGGAACAGTGTCTAGTTAAATGAGCCTGAGCCTGGATCCCGGGCAGGGAGACCCCGAGGGCCACGGATGTCCCTCCCACCGACCCCTCCAAGCAGCCCCCAGCAGCTTCGGACGGAGCCTACATTCAACGCGCCACAGGCCAAGGGAAGCCCCTCCTGAGGTGACGGGGTAAGATGACCATGAGCCAGCCAAGTGCCGTCCCCTTATCTCTGGCTCTTTGGAGGCCCCTCAAAGACCACCACTCGGATGGAGGGCGCAAGGAAGCAGCATGAAGAACACGTGTGGCCCCCTGGACACTGGGGACGGCCCAGGCTGCCATGCTGACCCCTGCCTGGACAGAGGCAGCCCCCTCTCCCCCAGGACACACGACATCTGGGAGGGGGACAGAGATGGAGGGGAAGAAGCCTGTGCACCACCTCTAATCTTTACCGGGAAGCTAAGCGCCATCAGCGTATCACCAAGGAGCAAAAATAAAATCTCTAAAAGCCAGCTAGCCCAGTGGGAACAGTCTCCTCTACCTTTAAAAGAAAAAACCCTTCTGCAGAGTCCCGCCGAGTGCAGCAGCCTGGGGTCCAGGGCAGGGACGGGACCACATCCACACACCCTCCCCTGCACACTCGGCTCCTCCAGGCTATCCAGTCTGGCCCAGCGTGGCCTCCCCAGGACCCGCGCCAAGGGACTAGGGGTCTGAGGGCCACGGTGGGGAAGAGTGGGGACAGGGACTCTGGAATACACGAGGAATTCCATATTTCACTAAGGTCTTGGGGTCCCATTTGCCTTAAAAACAGATTCAAGGTATTTACAGAGAAGGGGCAAACGATGATGAGAAAGTAAAACAGGGCGTGGCCGTCTGCTGAGTCCCGGTGCAGGGCGGGAAGGAAATCGGATTTGCTACAAATCCCTCCGATTTACATTCATATGTGCTTATCACTAAGGGGGGGTTCTCCATGACGACCCCTGGCCCTGAAGCCACAGCGCACCGCCCAGCAGGGCAGGACGAACTCTGTGGGGCTCCGGTACCCGTTCACATCCGTTCCCAGAGGACAGCAGAAAATTCATTGAGAGACAGTTTTCTAGGGGTGCAGGGGAAAAGGAGGCGCTGGGGTAAGTTCCCGAAGTGACGGATAAAAAAACAAAAACTAGATCTAAGTTTAAGAAGAGGAAGAATCCAAAGCTCCCTCTCGCAAGCAGAGTTCTTGAAAGATGACCTCCACGTGGGACTGACTGTCTCCCCCGAGCAGGCCAGTGCCGCCCTCCTAGCAGCCCGCCCAAGGGGACACGCTGGCCTGGCCCGGCCGGCGGGCGGATGGACGGACGGTCTTCCTCTGTCAGTCCTTACGGGCGCTTTACTCTTGGCTCAAGTTTTATTTGTTAATATTAGTCACCAGTTAATAAGAAAAATAGTTTCTAAGTGTCTCTTTTTTCTCTCTGTGTATGTTGTTCTGTTTTTAATTGAGTTAATTGGATACCACCATCAGTTACACGTGTTCAGCCGTTGCCATCAATCACTCCTTTTTCTTCAATTCCTGGTTTCCGTAGCTGGAGCCTTTTTCTATCTCCGTCACTCCTATTAGTCTACGGACTCCAAAGGACGCTGGAGAAAGGAGAGAGAGGTGGGTAAGCTGAGTGTGCTGCTGGTGAGCTGTAAGGAAGCTCTCCCTGGAGCCCACCTTCCTCTGGCCTAGACCCCAGGGAGGGTGTTTGTGCGAGCGGCAGGCCTGGCCCTCTCCACCCTCCCTTCCTTTCTCCTGGAGGGTCCCGGGGGGAAGCGGGAGACCCTGGATCTCCACATCCCCATTTGGTGAAGATCTGACGCCACATCCTCCCGTTGGTTCCATCAGACGCTGCTGAGGTGCCCACCTCTATCTGCCTGTCCCATCTTACTCCTCAGTGGGGCCTAACCTGGGGGGCCTCGTCAGATTACAACATGTGGTTAAGATGGGACTGGTGGACAGACTTAGGCCACTCAGATGTAGCTGGTGGTCAAGCCCTGTCCTTCCTGGGACAAAGTGTAAGTAGGTGGAGGACACAGTAGCCCCAAATCAACCTATGGTCCGACGTGAGAGGATGGTTGTGGTCACAGGTTTTCCCTTAATTCCCACCATGCTCTGGAACGGAGAAGGCAAGAGTAAGGGAGGAGCTGAGACAACTGCAATGGAACCATCTATACAAACTCTCAATCTACACGTAACACTTATCAATCTATAAGTCTAGGACATGGTGCACAGTGGGGGTCAGCACCCTGGTGACACAGGACATTGTTCATAGAACCATGACAGCCTGAGTGTTCACTCATTCATTCAGAGCTATTTGATGAGCGCTGTGAGCAAAGGGCTGGGAACACCAAGGTGCAGTCACTAAGGGCTGAGAGACAGTTGTTGAGTGGGGAAAATGTCCTGGGAAAACCTTCAAAGCTATCACTCCAACCCAAACCCCTCAAAGCCAAAACGCAGAGAGAGTAACCAGGACCCTTTCAACAATATCCTCACCAAATGTTGACCCAGCTTCAGTCCAGAATGCTGAAAGGGCAGGCTGGCCGTCCACCTTTCTGAAGACATGTCCTTGGGTTTGGCTATGGCCTTGATGATGTTTCAAGGCCTGCCGCTTAGTGGCGAGAACCTGGACTCTGAGGTGTGAAAGGCTCAGGCTGAACCCTGGCCCTCCTGCAGGCTCTGCCACCTTAAAGAGGCCCCTTGTCACCAAGCCTCAGCTACCTCACCAGCAAAAAGTGCCTACCTCACAGGGTGACCGAAGTCCCCGGGTGGCACAAAGAGGTAAGCACTTGGCTACTAATTGAAAAGTTGGCAGTTCAAATCCACCCAGGGGCACCTTGGAAGACAGACCTGACGATCTACTTCTGAAAAATCAGCCACTGAAAACTCTATGGAGCACAGTTCTACTCTGACACATACGGGGTTGCCATGAGTTGGAATTGACTCGACAGTAAATGTTTTCTTCCCCCCCACAGGGTGACCGTGATAGGTGGTCCAGTCCCGGGCATGATGCCTGGTACACGGTTAAGGCCCCCAAACTGTGAGCTACTGTTATCCTCCACATTCATTACCTGCTCCAACAAATCCTAAGAATGTAAGGATCAGGAGGGGGGATCCACTTGCAAAGACGCCTAAGACAAAACTGAACAGAGGAGACAGCAGAATGGTGGCCCAGAAGAGGAAGTTCAGGAGGGTCCACGGCCTTCTGGAAGGTTTAAACTGTTGCCCTGGAAATGTACCTTTCTGATTATAGATCTCCTGTAAAGCATCCTGAAAGAGTTAAAAGAAAAAAAAAGGGAAAAAAGGGAGGTTTCTTTAGATATTATTGTTTTAACACAAGAGAAAATTAATGTTGGCAATAAAAGATGCTTCAACCAAAAAAATGCTACATATTATAAAAAGTGGTCAAATTTCATAGGCTGCAAATGGGGGATTAAGTTGGCATAACCTTTTTGGAGAAGCTTTGGCAAACATCAGAAGCTTAAAAAAATACACACCCTTTGACCCAGCAATTTTCTTAAGAAAATAATCAATCAAAGGAGAAAAGCTGTATATCCAAAGATCATGCCTGGAAGATAACAGGCACCTCCAAATACCATGACTGACAGTGATGGTCACACCATGCTACTCCTCCAAAGTGAGAGGTGCCACAGGCGGTGGTCATGACCAGTTGTGAGTTCAAGGGCCTGGGCCCAGTACCTGATCTCACCTCCTATCAGCTGCATCTCCCACAGACAGTCTCTTAACCTCTCTTTCCTTGGTTTCTTTGTATGTCAAGTGAGGCTAATGACGGTAACTACCTGTAGGGTTAGGAGGAGGGATAAGCCACATGAGGATGTGGAATCAGCGCCTGGCCAGAGTCATTCTCACGAGATGATACTGTCAGAGCATGTTAAACAGTGGAAGCTGGATGCACTCTGTCATGGTTTGAATTATGTCCCCCAGAAAATGTGTGTATCAGTTTGGCTAGGCCATGATTCCTGGCACTGTGTGATTTTCCTGTATGTTGTAAACCTGCCTCTATGATGTTAATGAGGGAGGATGGGTGGCAGTTGTGTTAGTAAGGCAGGACTGGATCTACAAGACTGGACTGTGTCCAAGGCAATCTTTTCAGATATACAATACAGAGGTGAGCAGAGAGACAGGGGACCTCATACCATCAAGAAAGCAGTGCCAGGAGCAGAGCGCATCCTTTGGACTGGGGTCCCTGCGCAGAGAAGCTCCTAGTCCGGGGGAACACTGAAGAGAAGGCCGACAGAGAGAAAAAGACTTCCCCTGGAGCTGATGCCCTGAATTTGGACTTTTAGCCTACTTTGACTATGAGGAAATAAACTTCTCTTCATTAAAACCATCCACTTGTGGTATTTCTGTTGTAGCAGCACTAGATGACTAAGACACACTCCAAACATCCAACAGCATGGGCTGGTTGAAGAAGTGCATGTCGAATACAACAGAATTCTGTGTTCCATATTTTTTAAGCTTTCATATTTTCTCTCTCTTTGTACCACACGCGGAGTAATTTCCTCAAATCTATTTTCCAGTTTACAAATTCTCTCTTCAGCTGTATCTAATCTGCTGTTTAATTTAATTACAATTTTACTATCAGTGACTAAATTTCTCATGCCTATAAGTTCTATTCGGTTTTTCTCAAGTCTGTCTCATGTTTCTGTAGGTCTTGTGTTCGTTTTCTACCCCTTGTCTTGTGATTAATCATTTTAAACATATTTATTTTAGCCTCTACCTGATAGTTCCCTTAGCTGAAGTTCTTGGAGGGTATAGTTTTGCTGTTTGTTGTATCTGTTGTCCCTTGCCCATAATGGATTTTTTTTCCCTCCCAAATGTTTTGTATTTTGGTTATAAGCTCATCTTCAGCAGCTTTATCTGTGGAAATCTTGGCCCATATAGGTTTGAAGTCATTTTCCTCCAGTTTTGCGTTTGTTTTTCTCAGAAACTCTAGATTTGTTACTAGCCTAGAATCACTTTTTATGAAGATGTTTTGGCTTTGTGCTCCGTGGTATATGTTGTTAGAATAAATTCAAACCCCAAACCTACCTGAGGGAAGGCCTCTGATCATGAATTACTAGGGACTATTTTTTGATCCCAAGAAAAGAAAGGTAAACTTTAAGGTTATTTTCCTGTGCTGGTACATAGCTTTTTCTTTGTCAGTCTAAGCTTCCTGAGGGTCAAACTCTTAAAGGGTCCCAACTTCAGTGTTGCCATACAGGCTCTTCTGTTGCCATACAGGCATTAAAACCAAGACTTTGGGTTATGGGGACCAGCAAACTTCACTAGTAGAATATGACAGTATTAGCTCACAGGCTAAAAGTCCTGGTTTTCAGCTCCACCTCCCTTTTTGGTCCCTGGAGATTTCTTGTATTTTCTTGAGAGCTTCTGACTGTATTTAAAAGGATATTTGTCATGTATTAGCCAGAATGAGAAGGTGTTTTACACTGGAAGGATTTTGATTATTTAGCCTCCACAATGCTGAAATGGAAATCTTATCACTTATTTAATGTCCTATGTATTTGTGTGAGAAAGATGTAGCAGTCTGCTTCCATAAAGATTACAGCCTTGGAAATCCTATGGGGCAGTTCTACTCTGTCCTATAGGGCTGCTATGAGTCAGAATCGACTCGATGGCAACAGGTTTATGTATCTCTGTGTATGAAATACAGTGTAAGCGGGTGTCAGGGTGAGGCATGCTGTGATGGTTAATTTTACATGTCATCTTGGCTAGGCTTTGGTTCCCAGTTGTTTCGCCAAACTCTAGTTGATGCTATGGTGTAGTTACATGTGATTAAATCACTCGGGCTTGGGTAGAGCAGATTACGTGGTGTGGTGTAGTGTGATGGTGATGGTGATGTAATCGCCTTCCACGATGTAATCTGATACAATGTAATCAATCAGTCAGTTGAGGTCATACCAGTATAGGGTGAATCCTAACCCTAATCACTTCTGAGTTATAAAAAGACCAGAACAGACACAGATACACCCACAGGGGAAGACAGATGCCATGTGAGGATCATCTACAAGCAAAGGAACACCAAAGAATGGCAAGAATTGTTGGCAGATACCAGAAACTAGGTAGGATGCTCACAGAAGGAAAAGACATGGCCAAAACCCTGACTGGAAATTTCAGCCTCTAGGACAGTGAGACAATACATTTCTACTGATCAAAGCCACTTGCTTGTGGTATGTCTGTAACGGTAATGCTAGGAAAGTAAGACAAGTTCTACGGAGGAAGCGGGTGGGACTGAGTGTGGCTGTCACAAGGCTCTTCTAACATTACCTGTGTTGTCTATTATATGTCTATTATAAATCTATCATACACGTGCATTATATACCTATAATTTCTTTTACATGTAAAACAATGAAACAAATGTGATAAAATTTATCAGGCATGGCTATATAAGCACTATATTTTCCATCATACTTTCCCCCAGTATGTTAATTTCTCAAAAGGAAACAAAAAATTAAGACAGAAGAAGGACTAGAGAAAAGGACTTGAGGCCTGCAGCACACTTGCCTCTCCACAGGAAGATCCACGTGCTACCTGCCTGCCCTGACCACCTGTACCCCTTCGAAACCTCTTCCCAAGTACAGTCCCCTGAGGCAGTGCCGAGCACTCTTACCTTCTCCTGGTACAGCTTATGAAGCCACTGAGCTGCTTCCTTCTCATCCAGTGGGATCTGTTCCAGAGGAAATCTCCTGTATGATTAAGAAGATTCAAACAAGGTGAATGCTAGATGGTATCAAATTAAGATGGAGTAAAAGAAAAATCAATTGCTATGCATTGGGGCTATTTGCTATTTCTGTTCAAGTCTTACTCTCAGTTTCTAAAAACAAATAGAAATCACAGTGATTTCTCCTCGGGTGTTCACCTGGATACTCTAGAGCCTGCCCAGTGCTTTGCTGGGCCCAGGAAGAGCCCCAAGGGGAGACCAAGAGACAAGTTATGTGTGTGGGCACAGCAAGATCACCGGGCAAGCAATACCTGTGAGCAGTTCAATTGAGGAGGTCATGCCTCCAGTTCCACTGTCAAGGGTGATCACTTATCAGCGTCTGCAGGAGTTCAGGAAATAATCTTGACTGAGAGTGTCTTTCATTAGGCAAAGAAGATACTGGATTTCACAATCAAATGAAATCCATTTGCTTCAAAGCAGGGTAAGAACTTGCTTCCCATGGGCCACTGTAGTGCCTTAAAAGGGGCCTCAGTCCACAAACAGGGGCGCAAACAAGCAGTGACCAAAACGGTGAGAGCCTCCAGCTCGTCATCACCTCGTCATCATGAGGGACCTGGTTGCTTCTTTGTGAACCAGGAGCCACGAGGACTGTCCCTGCTGGAGGTGCATCACCAAGTTCTAAGGCAGCAAGACTCACACATTTTTGTCTCTAAAAATTGAGGACTCAAAAAACTTTTGTTTATGTGGGATATATCTATTGATATTTACTGTATCAGAAATTAAAACAAAGGAGGCGGGGCCCAGATGGCAGAGTAGCCAGACAGCTTCCTATATCCCTCTTACAACAAAGACCTGGAAAAACAAGTGATTTGATTGTATATGAATATCTAGGAGCCCTGAACAAGACAAAGTTGAGGAATCAGACTGAGTGGCAGGGGGAGAGGGAGACGGTTCAGAAGAAGCGAGCAGCGCTACAGCGGCCGCAGTGGGACTGCAGCTCTTCAGTCACTCCGGGTCCGCAGTGAAGCAGGCAAACAGCTGTCCGCATGCTCGGGAAGCGGTTTCCACATCGAGAGAGATCAGGCAGCAGAGATTCTGCTTGGACACTCCAAACCAGTGAAAAGCACCTCCCAAGCGGCTGAAGATAAGTACATGCGTGTGGCCTTTCGCGGAGATTTAAAAAAAAAGCCCATTTGGGAAAAACCTCTCTTCCTTTTACCTCCTCTCTCCCTGCTCTGGACCAGGAGTCCACTGGGCTGGAAGTAGATCCCAAAAGGTGCCCTGACCCATTCTCCTGGCCTTGGAGAGGGAACAAATAAGCTACTGGCTCCCCTAAGCCAGGAACTCAGGGTCAGCACAGCTCCTCTGCTACGCATAGGTATAAGGGGTCCGCAGACTCTGA
>NW_004444064.1:5155009-5156120 GCF_000243295.1 Trichechus manatus latirostris
CAGAATTAAACAACTCAACAGAAAGTCATAGGAGCAGAATTGAGGCAGTAGAAGTTAGAATTAGTGACATTGAAGATAAAGCACTTGATGCCAACTTATCTGAGGAAAAATCAGATAAAAGAATTAAAAAGAATGAAGAAATTCTAAGAGTCATGTGGGACTCTATCAAGAGAAATAACCTACGAGTGCTTGGAGTACCAGAACGGGGTGGGAGATAACAGAAAATACAGAGAAAATTGTTGAAGATTTGTTGACAGAAAACGTCCCTGATATCATGAAAGATGAGAAGATATCTATCCAAGATGCTCATTGAACCCCACATAAGGTAGAACCCAAAAGAAAGTCACCAAGACATATTATAATCAAACTTACCAAAACCAGAGATAGAGAATTTTAAGTGTGGCTAGGGTTACAAGAAAAGTCATCTACAAAGGAGAGTCAATTAGAATAAGCTCGGACTACTCAGCAGAAACCATGCAGGCAAGAAGGCAATGGGATGACATATATACAGCCTTGAAGGAAAAGAACTGCCAGCCAAGAATTATATATCCAGCAAAACTGTCTCTCAAATACGATGGCAA
This sequence comes from Trichechus manatus latirostris, assembly GCF_000243295.1. Classification (NCBI taxonomy): domain Eukaryota; kingdom Metazoa; phylum Chordata; class Mammalia; order Sirenia; family Trichechidae; genus Trichechus; species Trichechus manatus. The sequence continues at coordinate 5,155,591 of NW_004444064.1, forward strand.
AATTAGGGCATTTCCAGATAAACAGAAGTTCAGCGAATTTGCAAAAACCAAACCAAAATTACAAGAAATATTAAAAGGATTCCTGTGGTTAGATAATCAATAACACCAAATAACAGCGCAAGACTAGAACACAGGATAGAACAACCAAATATTGACTAAGATAGGAAAGTTGAAAATACATCAAAGCTTAAACAGGGAAACAGAGATATCAATATGCAAAAAAGGACAACATTAAAACAAAAAAGAGGGACTTATAAAATGCAGACATTGATTTTTCATATGGAGGGGAAGTCAAGGCGATATAAAGTAATAAAAAACTGGCATAAACTTAGAAAAATAGGGGTAGATATTAAGGTAACCATAAAGGAATCTAACAATCCTACAAATCAAAATAAAAAAGTAGAAAAACATAAAGACCCAGCAAACACAAAATGTACAACAATGAAAAAGATGAAAAAAACTACATAAATAAAAACGACTCAGCACAGAAAATTAAGGGGAACAAAGAAACTGTGAACAACACACAAAAA
>NW_004444064.1:5160119-5171842 GCF_000243295.1 Trichechus manatus latirostris
GGAAAGGAGGAGTGTGCTGTTGCAGAATGGGGTGAGCAGTTAGGGTCTCATAACAATGTATGCATAAAAATTTTGTATGGGAGACTAACTTGAAATGTAAACTTCATTTAATTACAACAATGAAAAAAAGAAAAAAAGAAATTAAAAGTTTTTAGAATGCAGGAATACACGAGCACACTTTCTACTAGGGTCAGTGTCACGATGTCACCCCACAGCACGTGGCCTCTGGGAAGCTCCACTGTGTGAAGGTAGGAAGTGGCATCTTAATAAATAAAAATGTGCGCATGGGGACCCAGAGTCTATTGTTGCTGTTACTGTCGTATGTCATGTTAGATATCAAACAATCATATACCTCATATCATGTATCACATATGTCATGCCATGTTATACCACATCATATCACATATCACATATCATATATCACATGTCATGCCATGTTATACCACATAGCACATCGTATCATGTCACATATCACATGTCATCCCACGTCATCACACCATATCAACATATATGTCATGTTACATCATAGTAATCACATCATATCACATCACATATGTCACGCTATGTCATATGAATCACATCATATATCACATCATAGTGCTCTAGTCTGAACAACATCCAGGTGAGATGCTGAACTGGCTCTTCCCACGTCAGCACCTTGACTACCCGATGCCCCCATCAGCCACCATCTCATTGGGTCAGTTATGTGTCAGACCCTCCAGGGAGTAGTTTCAGGGACAATGGAGAGAATTCGAGGCTCGTAACCCTCAGTCCAGGATGGAATAAGAGATCCTAGGCCTGCTATCAGCCAGTCCACTACAAACCTCAGAAGGAAGAAAAAAACCCTCTAGCTTATTACTTGTGCAGGGTCACAGAAATTATTCCTGGGACATCCTAAAGTGTGGCACTAGCCAGAAGAACTAGGCTGGTTTCCTTTTTCACCAGGACTGACCACCTCAAGACTCACATGACGGGGATGGATCTGCTTCAGAGTTGGCGGGTGACACTGGCCAGGGCTGAACCCAGTGAGTCAGTGGTGGTCAGATTGGACAACACTGGAACTCACCCAGGGGATGGTTCCTGGTGGTGTCACACCCAGGGAAATCTTGTCTTCATCACGCACAGTCTCATTGAAAGCTGAGCACTACACGCACGCCCCGTCTGGCTGCATGGCTGTGGCGTGGAGACCTACTAACCCAAGGGGCATGTGGGACACCTCCAGAAAGGGCCAGTGGAGGGGCGGAGTCTTACACTGAGCGAAGCGCGTGGTTCCCGGCATCTTTTTCTCAAGGAGGTAAGGGGACAGAAAAGTGGGAGATGACCTCGCATACCCCGGCCCAACGACTTCCCTAAACTAATCACAAAACTTGGAAAATGCAGCTTCTTCTTCGTATCTCCCCTTGCTACCTGACTCCCACCCTGGCCTCTAGCCTCTTGCTTTGCATACAGTAAGCATTCCATAAATGCTCACTGCACAAATTAATAGGAACAGTATTAAGTAATCTGAGAACTTCTAACGGGCTCCGTAGGGTCTTACCCTGGCCTAGTTTTACTTCTTGAGGACTCCAGGGATCCCTCTGGTCCCCCGCCCATGCAGCTCTGCCCCTCACCGGCCCTCGCGGCTCTGTCCCTTCGTCTGTACGTCCGTGATGGTGGGAACGGTCCTAACCGGTGCTGTATTCCAAGTACCTACCCTGGTGCTGCGCCTGCGTCTGTGGTGTGTGTGGTGTAGGAGCAGCCTGAGACGTGGGGAGCTGGGGCTGGGAGGAGGTGGGGGCTGCGTGACACGGATGGAGAGTCCATGGTGTGACTGGCTGAGCCACCTCTCCAGGCCTCAGGGAGTGCGTGCTGGATGCCCAGGCTCAGGCTCCATGAAGCGTCGGGGGGCGGGCGGCAGCAGGTGGGCGTCAGTTTCCCCAGCTTCTCCACACAGAACACACCCCCCACCCCCCAACACACACACACTCTCACACACACACACTCAGGGGTGGGGGCGGTGGGCAGGGCACGCCCACCCGTGCTGACGCCCGCCCGCACTCACCTCACACACATGTCGGCCTCGTACTTCTTCCCGTAGAGGATCCCCAGCAGAGACGGGTTCGTGTTCCCTCTGAAATTCAGCGTGACATCGTAGACAGCGGTGACTGAGGAGACAAAGGCAGGTGAGCAGCCAGGGAGACGTGAAGCCCCCTCTCACCGGGCCACAGACCAGTGTCATCCTTGTGGGACAGACACAAGCTCGGCTGTGAGCCCCCTACTTACTGCCTCCCTCACCCCCCTACCGGCACACAACCGAGAAATGTCTACCGCTTCTTTTTTTTTAAACAAATCGCTGTTTTCAGTTTGCACTCGCCTCCAGAGCCCATAGAGGAACGCGGGTCTGTGACCACGGCACCTACCTGTCCCCCGGAGGCAGTGGACTGCAGTGGTGAAACCCTTGGTTCGAGGCAGCAGGTGGTACTTGAGGGGGGCTAGCCCCTTGGCGGCAGCCACCTCCATGCTGACGCGGTGCTTTGTCTCCGTGAAGCGCGTCCCCTCGCAGTACAGCAGGAACTAGGACAGAGGACACAGCGGGAAGCGCTGGTGATCCCAGGGCCCAGGCGTGCCGGGACCAACAGCCTCACCGGCCCAGAACCTTCTCACATGTGGCTGAGAAGGATGACAGAATGTTCACTACTGAGTTGGCAGAAAGCAAAGAGCCGCTCTAGTGACAAGCATGTGGCATCCTTTGAAATAAAGGTGACTTGTTTAGGGCTGAGGTCCGCCCGTCACCACGATCCACTTATAGGGCAGATGCCTGTATTTCACTTACTGTCAAAGGATGCAAAACGCCACGTTCCCGAAAGAAACAAAACACAAAGATGCCTCTGGGCAGCAGCGTCTGCTTTGATGGGAAAACAGAAAAGGTATCCATTCACAATAACATCAGAGCTAGAGATGCTGAACGAGGGGCCAGTTCTCAAACGACGGTCACAGAGCAAAGGAAAGACGAGAGAAAGAAATGACAGGCAAACCCGCTGATGTCAGCAACGTCAGATGCTGTCCTATCAAGCGCCATCTGAGAGGTGCCAAAACACCCACGGGGGCCTGCTCCCTCTCCCCGCCTCGCCTGCTGTGGAGTCAAAGGGTGTTTTCCAACAGACTGCACATCTTCTATCAATCAAAGCAGAGGAGTCCTGGGGTGCTGCAAATGCTTCACATGCTTGGCTGCTACACAAAAGGTTGGCGGTTCGAGTCTACCCAGATGCACCTCAGAAGAAAGGCCTGGCAATCTACTTCTGGAAAACCAGCCCTCGAGAACCCTATGGAGCACAGTTCTATCCTGACACACATCGGGTCGACTCGACAGTAACTGGTGTGGTGATGGATTAAAGCCGAAATTTACAGACAGAGTGGAAATCACTAGGATTTGCCCTGGAACTTATACCTGGAGAGCACAATCATGACACGAAAAACTTCTCTGTAGAAGAGGCTGCTCAAACAGAGAACTTAACCAGCTTCTCAAACAAACTTCTATTCAGAAGAAACACGTAAAAACCCACGGCGGCCCTGCATCCCTGCTCCGAGCTGGCCCGTGGCGGCAGTCACACGTTTCCAAGAGGGCGCCCCTCTCTCATCTCCTTCGCCCTGGGCTCTGTTAGGGTGCTCTGGGTCAAAACTGGGGCCAGAAAGGGGAGCTGCAGCAGGTGGCCTCAGGAAGTTCCGAGGATCCGACCAGGAGGGAGCCCTGTCCTCTGATGAGAAATACTCTTCCCGGTCTTCAGGAGGCGCTGGTGGAGTTTTAAAAGCTGTGACTTGGGCATGGGTATGTCAGAGAACTGGTACCAAAAACCAAGCCCATTGCCACTGAGTCAGTCCCGACTCATAGCGACCCTATACTGCCCCATAGAGTTTCCAAGGAGCGGGTGGGGGATTCGAACTGCCAACCTTGGTTAGCAGCTGAGCTCTTAACCACTGCGCCACCAGGTCTGGCCTCTAAAATCAAGTTGAAAGGAATGGTTTTCTCAGAGCCAGTGGGGGTGCTCATTCCTGCCACCTTCCCTTAGGTCCCCGCACCTCCTCTGCCCTGTGACAGGGCTGCTCCGGAGCCACGTGGTGACTTACCCACAAGGGCTCGGGGTAGTCAGACAACCGCTTCAGCCCTTCAATCACAGTCTGCCGGTCTTCCTCCCATTTCCGTTTGCAGAACACGAACTCCAGGAAGTACCATGTCCAGCCAATGAGGGGGACGTACAGCAGCTCCTTCTTAGCAAGGACTTTGGAGCTCTGAAGGACGGGAAGGAGGACCATGATTATTTGCATATCGCATCAGAGCAGGAGCCGAGTTAGCTCGGCAGTTACATGAAGGGCACACAGGGATGGCAGGGCCTGGCTGGGGCATACTCAGCGTCCCTCTGTGAGTCCTGGCCTCCCTGCTTCAGGGTATTTGCGGGCAAATGGGGAGGCCCTGGCACCTGAGTGTGGGGCCATTCGGATCAGCACTACCCATGAGTGTATGCACCCATCCTACAGACAGGAAAACTGAGGCTCAGTATGTCAGTGGTGTGACAATCCATGCGGTGAGAGGCCCGGGTGCAGAGAGTGTGTGGGTTCCTGGGTCCCTGCTCCGTGCACAGCCACGGTGTTTCCTGAGATGGCTTGGGAACGCTGGGATGTACAGAGGTTCCTGCTGCCATGGGATTTCTCTCCTGCCTTGGCGCTACCATCTAACTTCCCCCAGGGTACCTGAGCTACCTGTGGTAGTGCTGTGGCACTGAAGTGCAGGGACCATGACAAGCAGAGTCCGCGATGAGAAACGCAGCAACAGGCAACGCAGGAGAGATCAGCACCAGCACGGCTGGCACACCGACCCACGGGAACCAGGGGCCCAGGAGCGCGCGTGGAGGAGAACCCGAGCAGGAGACTCCAGGCCCCGGGGAGCCCCCCAGCACCGTCCCGGGGCCCCTGCCTAGCTGCTCACCCCCAGCACGCCAAACCGCTCACACATTGTCCATCCACAGAGGAAGTCGATCTCGAAGTTGTGGTTGAGGATGATGATCACGTGCTCCTTCCCAAAGTGGTCTACCGTGGCCTGGTCCGTGAACAAGGTGCACTCCGTGCATGACCACCACTCCAGAAGCATGACCAGCTCTGCGGACACAGCGGGGGCATTGGCACACTGCGGGGCACGACGCCCCCACGCCCGCAGAGCACTGAGCCAGGCGCTGCCCCACCCCAACTACGGGAAGGCAGTGTCCGGCTTTGGGGTCAGTGCCACCACCGCTCTGTGACATGCTTGAAGAGGACCTGGAGCAGGGGCGTTTTTCAGGAGTTTCATCCACAGGGAAATTTTCTGCTAGAAATGAGTTTTGATGGCCTTTTATAAAATAAAAGGAATGAGAATAGGGATAAAGAGTGAAAAATGAAACAGTGGTTCAGTGATATTAAAAAAGAATGTGATTCCAGCTTTTACCATATGCCTAGTGAACTTGGGAAAGGCTTCCACTTAGATCTCATTTGAGGTGGGCCCCTACTATTATGGAGCCCTAGGGGGCGCAAATGGCTTGCGATAAAGGCTGGCTGCTCCAACTGACACAGTGGTGCCACAGAAGAAAGGCCTGGAGATCTGCTTCCATAAAGATTACAACCAAGAAAACCCTAAGGAGCAGTTCTACTCTGTAACACTTGGGGTCACCGTGAGTCGGAATCAACTCGACGGCAATGGGTTTGGGTTTTTTGGTTTTTCCTACTGGTATATTTAAAGAAAGAAACAAGTGGATAACTTGTCCAGATTCACTAGGTCACGTGGCCTCACAGTTAAGGGAAGGCGGTGCTTTTCTGTGTGATTATGCCTATTCCTGACATCCTCCTCCGTCCCTCCCACATTATTTGAACCTGGAAAGAACCAACTGATTCTTCTTTTACCCAACTATCTTTGTCTCCCCCTAAAATGGGGAAAGGTTTGCCGTTGTTTTCTTATCTAAAATGGTCAGTGGAGGACCACGGTCTGAATCCACAGTCCTGCAGGCAGGTACATCTCTGAAGGCAGGTTTTTCCGATTTTAGAAAGGTAATCAGTACAAATTACCATACATGACAAAGCCGCCTCAAGGGGAGCAGGGGCAGCAGCCCACAATTACCTATCAGTATTTCTGCAGACCAAGAGGGACACCAACTAGAAACAGATGCACACCAGTCCACGTGAGGTTTCGCCTCTGGATGAGACTCCACCAAATCTATGAAAATCTTTCTATTTTCAGGACTTCTGGATTTCAGAATTTGGGAGAAAGGAGAGTAGACACGAATAACCTGGACGTGACATTATATACCTGTAGTAGATTGAATGGTGGCCCTTAAAGAGTTAGACACACGTCCTAACCTCATCCTGTGACTGCGACCTTCTTTGGAAAAAGGATCTTGACAGCTGTAATTAAGGACTATGAGTGAGATCATCCTGGATTATCCCAGTAGACCCTAAATCCAATGACAAGTATCCTCCTCAGAGACAGAAGAGGAGAAGACACAAACACAGGGAACATGGCCGTGTGAAAATGGAGGCAGAGGATGGAGTGATGCCGCCACAAGCCAAGGAATGCCTGGAGCCACCACCAGCTGAAACGGGCAAGAGGGATTCTCCCCCAGAGTCTCTGGAGGCAGCATGGCCCTGCGGACACCTTGATTTAGGACTTCTGACCTCCAAGACTGTGAGAGAATAGATTTTTAGTGTAAGCCACCAGTTTGTGGTACTTTGTTACAGCGAAACTTACACAACACCCCAGAAAGAAAGTCAGTCTTTCATGTAAGCAAATGTGAAATTTCATAATATTTTAAATACATGGTTAAGAAAGTTTGACAGAAATCATCTTTTCCCCTATAAGCAATCACTTTCTTCCAAAATATTTGAGTAGTTTCTTCACATATGGAGCCATTCCCATTGGGAAAAAAAAATGTTGCCATCAAGTTGATGCCGACTCATAGCAACCCTATAGGGCAGAGCAGAACTGCCTCACAGGGTTTCCAAGGAGCCGCTGGTGGATTTCAACCGCCGACCTTTGGGTTAGCAGCTGAGCTCTTAACTGCTGCGCCACCAGGGCTCCGTGGAGTCGTGAGTTCTAGAAAAATGGATTGGTGTAGGGGCGGGCAGCTGTGCTAGCAGGATGCCAAGTTCAGGTTAGAAAAAAGTTTTTTTTGTTTGTTTAATTATGAAAATATTAAAATACTCAAAAAGAAAGAATATTATAATGAGGACCACAGACGCACCACCTAGATTCAACGCTCTGTCCTACTTGCTGTATGTGTGTGTGGAGCCACTTCAGAGGAAGCTGCAAACATCATGACATCTTACTCCCTTCAGAGTGCATCTCCTAGGAATAAAGCTCTTTTCTGATGTGCTCATAATATCTTCGCCACCCCGAAAAAGTTTTAAAATTCCCTAGTATCTTCTAATATCTAGACTATAAGTAATCTCAATTATTCCCCAAAAATCTTTTATAGTTTTTTTTTTTTTCTTGTGTGTGTGTGTGTGTAAGTAGATAGGTAACAGAAAATTTGTCATTTCTACAATGTTCATAGTTTTTTGCTTATTTGTTTGTTTTTAACCAGAACCAAGTGAAAGTTCACACAATGGTGTTTGTGAGTTTCAAGAAATCCTTCCTAACTTTGGAGGGTATCAGACTACTTTTCTATATTTTCTTTTATGAGTTTTTAAAGTTCTGACTTTTACTTTTAAAACTGCAATACATCTACAATTGATTTTGGGCATTATATGATTGTTTACTCATGTCTTTGGCTACCATTTCTTCCTGCAACTCAGATCTTATTTTTATTATTGTGTTTGTTCTTACTAAAGTGCATCCTTTACAAACTTGTTTAGGATTGGTGGGTGAAGAATGCTCTCAATTTTTGTTTACCTGACAATGCTTGTATTTTGTTCTAATTCTTGCAAGATTGTTTTGCTGGGTATAGAATTCTGAGTTGATTCTCTCAGCATGTGGAAGATATTCCACTGTCTTCCGGCTCCTATTGTTGTGTGAAGTCTGCTGTCAGTCTGTCAATCATCTATAGGCACTCTATCTTTTCTCCCTGGGTATTTTTAAGAACTTCTCTTTGTCTTCTGGTGGTTTCTGATTTCACTACGATGTGTCTAGGTGTGAATTTCTGTTTATTTATCCCATCTGGTATACATTTTCTTCCTATATCTGCGAAATCACGATTTTCAAAAATTCAGGAATATTCTCAGTCATCATCTCTTCCAATGCTGTTTCTCTTTTATTTTCTCATTCTGAAACAGGAGGATGACACCTGTTTTAGAGACTTGTTCATTTTATCCGTATGCCTTTAACTCCTATATCATATTTTTCATCTCCTTGTCACTCTTGGCTACTCCTGATTATTTCTTCATATTTATGTCCAGTTCGAAAACCCTCTCTTTAACTGTGTCAAATCTAATGTAAAATTTATTCATTAAATTAAAAAATATACTTTAAAAATTCCATAACCACAATTTCTATTTACAGATGTTCTATGTGGTTCTTCTTCAAATCTGGTCACTTCTGGTAGTCTTTTGTCTACATCTACTGTCGTATGTGTGTTGATTTTGACTATAGGTTCACATCGGATTGATCTTAATCTGTGGGATTCTTCAGGCCTAAATTAGAGATGTTCTCTCCCAGAGTGTGTTTCTGCTTGCCTCTGTGGGAACCCAAAGGGCAACGCTAACCTGGCTCCGCTTAAGCCATCTACAAGAGTCCTGGTTTGGATTCAGTTTCCTCTACTACAGCTGGATAAGGTTTAGGCTCCTGGTAGGCAATGCTGATACTCTATTTCTACACCTCTCCTTTTTTTTCTGAAGGGGATGAGGAGAAGCCTGAGAGATTTCCTTTACTTACTGTGAACCCAGTAACACATTAAAGTCTGTTTTAACCAGAATTTAGCTTTTGGGTAGCAGAGGACTCTTTAAAATACTGCTGAAGTGGAAGGCTATAATTCAGCTTTTATTATCATTTTCCCTTTTTACATGCATTAATCTTACCCAGTTATACTCATGAATAACTCATTTGTCTATCTTACATTATACCCACTGCCATCAAGTCAATTCTGACTCTTAGCGACCCTGTAAGACAGAGGAGAACTGCCCCATAGGGTTTCCAAAGAGTGCCTGGTAGATTCGAACTGCCGACCTTCTGGTTAGCAGCTGAGCTCTTAATCACTGCACCACCAAGTTTTCCATCTTATATTGTAGGATTTCTAATTCTCCTTTCCTACAAAAAAGAAGTAGCCTTTTCCTTTGAAGGCGAGAAAAGACAAGACAACAGACAACATCCATCCTGGAAAGGACGGGGGACATGTTCAGGAGGAATTTAAACTATTATATGTTTAAGGCAAGCCTAAAACTAAGGGCTAGGTTACTGATCTCTTGAAGGACAATGGGAGTCACAGCATATAGCCTTGTGGACCTAAACAGCCTTTTCAGCAGCATTCCCTTACATTGCTCCTGAATTGGGAGCAAAACCAAACCCACTGCCATCCAGTCGATTCCCGCTTGTAGTGACCCTACAGGTATACAGACCCACAATTTCCCATTTAAAATAAAATGCATTTTATTTTCTCTTTATCATAAAAGAAATACATTCTCATGTAAAAAAAAAAAATTTAAGCAGCACAACAGCATGAAGAGTAAGTCCTCCTTTTTCCTTACTCCCTGAATATCATCACTATTCTGTTTCCTTGTACATTCTTCCAAACGTTCTGTACACGTACAGAAATGCACAAAAAATACATACATACGGCATACAAGTTACATTAAAAACCCTAAATGGTAGCATGTTACGTATGTGGTTATATACCTTCCTTTTTTTACTTAAAAATGTATTTTAAAGATGGTTCTATATCTGTAAACAGAGATTATTCTCATTTTAATAGCTGCATATAATCCCATTGTATGGGCATACCATAATTTAATTAATTAGTCTCCATTAATGGGCTTTTAGGTTGCTGCCAGTACTGTTCTAATATAAAACTGATTAAATGAACATGCCATGCATATATATATGTGTGTACTTTTGTAGATATCGCTCTAGGTTACATTTTTATTTTGGGGAATCACTGGGTCAAAATTATAACCATGTAAATTATTGATAGCTGCTGTCAAAAGATGTCCCCCTTTCGACACCCACCAACCCACAGAGTGTGAAAGTTCATCTCTGTCCACGGTGGGAGCTGTTGTTGCTATCGAGTCAATTCTGACCCATGGTGACCCCATGTGTGCAGACTAGAACTGTGCTCCATAGGGTTCTCAAGGCTGTGAACTTTCACAAGCAGATCGCCAAGCCTTTCTTCCAAGACACCTCTGGGTGGGTTAGAACTGCCAACTTTACAGCTAGTCGTTGAGCGCTTAACTGTTTGCGCCACCCAGGGACTCCTACAGAATGGGTGTTACTAAGTTTTTAAATGTGTCGATCTGACAAGTAAAAATTGATTTTGTATGTATAAATACCCACAAACACAAGCACGTATAGACAGATACAGACACACATATAGTTACGTAAGAGTTATGTAAGAGCATTTTTCTTTGGGAGATGCAAACTGAAATATTTACAGATAAAACACTATGCCATCTGGGGTTTGCTTCAGGATAATCTGGGGTTGGGAGTGGTTGGGTGGACAGGTAAAACAAGATTAGCTATGTACTGATAACTGCTGAAGCCAGGGGCCAGTGAACTGACTTTATTCTTCTCTGTTTTAAAAAGTACGTATCATGTTTAACTATACGAAACTGCCATTTCTGTGGGTCAAAAGGGTCATATGTTGGAACGGTTCAACCCGTGGAGCAGTTCTGGACTGAGCATCTGTTCACTCGTCTGTCGGCTGGCCCCCTGAGCAGCCCCTCAGGTCCCCACCGGCGCGACGTGAGCCCTCGCGTGGCCTTCCTATCCGCCCTCAGGAGCACGTCCGCTCCCCTCTCAAGGAGCCCTGCGTGTCAGCGAGCGAGGCACTGGCTTCCTCTGCAGTTAACCTGGCGTGAAAGGCGCGTCCCCTAACTGCTGCCGGGCCCCCTTCCGAGGGGCGGTACTCACGGCTCCATAATGAGTAGGCGAGGCGACAGTTGAAGCGGCGGTAGAGCTGCTTGTTGACGGGCCAGAGGACGAGCGTGCATAGCTGGAGGAAGTTGATGGCGAGCCCGCTCACCACGAAGACGAAGCCGATGAGGAGATGTACGATGAATTGGGTCTTCAGGAACGCGAGCAGGCCCATGGTCCCTACTCAGTAGCGGGTACAAGGTCCTTCACTGAGCACAGCTGTCCTGCAAAGGGCAGGAGACACGTTCAGGGGTGTGCCAAGGGACCCGGAGACCAGAGACCGCCGACGGCTCCCCCAGATCTACGGCCGCGATGGCAGGGCTTGGGCGCTCCTTACTCGGGAAGCCCTGTCCTCCTGAAAATAACGTACATTAGCTATGAAGTGGTATACATGTATCGTTCATATGCACATCCCACACACACAGGCACGTACCACACACAGAACACACGACACACATACACACCCACGCAAAGATACACACAGATACACTCACCAAACACAGAGACACACGCAGCCCACTACAGCACACAATCACACACGGACACAGACACAGACACACACAGACAGACAGACACAGAGACACACACAGCCCACTACAGCACACAGTCACACACGGACACAGACACACACACACAGACAGACACACACAGAGACACACACAGCCCA
>NW_004444064.1:5172843-5179021 GCF_000243295.1 Trichechus manatus latirostris
ACACACACACAGAGACACACACAGGCCCACTACAGCACACAATCACACACGGACACAGACACACAGACAGACACACAGACAGACAGACACACACAGAGACACACACAGCCCACTACAGCACACAATCACACACGGACACAGACACACACAGACAGACAGACACACACACTCCCACGCACACCTGAAAGAAGGAAAGAGAAACGGACGAGAAAAAATACACTAACATATCGATAGTGTTTGTCTCCAGGTAAAGACACTACGGATCATTTTTCTTAAGCATCTCATTTACAAGATCAAAACTGCACGTAAAACCTATATAAAAAGAGATCCACGATACCTCAACTCGTGTGTCATGATTTCCAAGCCACTGTGCATGTCTGAAACTGGAACATTTCAGTTTGGGTTTATACCACGAAGGAACGACCCCCCAGAACCTCCCGGGTTTCCTCCCCTTCTTCCCGCGCGCATTTCTCACTGCAGGGGTGCCAGTCAAGCTCTCACATGCTGCGTTTGTCCCGTGAAGCTGCCTGGTGATGCCCCATGTGCAGGCGGCAACAAGCAGGAGCAGTGACCCCTCCTGCAGGTGTCGAGTGACGGCCCAGAGCCCAGGCCCACCCTGGGAACCCTGCAGACTGGCTGGCACCTGGGAGAGATGACACCTGCTACTCACACGGTGGGAAGCGGGTATGGCTGGGAGAGCCGCTAAGCACGCTCCCGTGGCCCCCCAAGACATGCGCAGCGTGCCACCTGTGCCCCTTGATGAGCAGAACACACGTGGGAGCCCCCAGAATCAGGCTGCCAGCACACTGCTGCCCCCTGGCCTGGGAGAGGTGTTCAGTGACCATCTGTCTCCCCCAGGCAAACACAGAGCCTCCTTCACTGTGCTCTGCCCCACCCCCCAGACCACTGTCCACTTGAAGGTGGTGCTACTCCCCCACCTTCCTGCCTGAAATCTGTGGGGGAACAGCCGCCCAAGGCCACCTGGGGAACACCGACAGGAAGGCCTGGGGACTCCCCCCTTACAGCCGCCGAAGTCGCCGCCCCTAGAAAGTCTCCGCCCGCTCCAAAGACAGCTCTCCTTTCATAAATTGGCAGGACTACCTTCTCATTTATATGCCATCCAGATAATATTCTCTTCTAACTTTTAATTAAAAAAAAAAAAGTCAAACCTACAAAAAGTTGGAAGAAAATAGTACAATGAATACCTTCTTCCAGATTGATCAGGTATGAACACCCTGCTTCATTTTACATCTCTCTAGGTACACAAAGGAGCCCCGGTGGTGCAGTGGTTAAGCGCTCGGCTGCTAACCAAAAAGTAGGTGGTTCGAACCCACCAGCCACTCCGTGGGAGAAAGATATGGCAGTCTGCTTCCACGAAGACTGCAGCCTTGGGAACCCTATGGAGCAGTTCTATTGTGTCTTATAGGGTCGCTATGAGTCAGAATCGACTAGAAGACAACAGGTTTTTTTGGTCTAGGTATACACACCCAGTTTTCTTCTCTTTTGCAAACTCATTTGAAATTATGTTGAATACTTCCTGACACTTCAGTCCTAAACATTCCAGCCTACGTTGCCTGCAAATCAGAACATTCCGTGAACTACCCAGACAGATGATCAGCACCAGATACTCAGTCCATGTTACAATTGCTCCCCAAACGGCCTTTATGGCTGTTTCCACCCAGGACCTAAGTAAGTATTGCACAGAGCATTTGATTGGCACGTCTCTTGATTCTCCTTTAACCTAAAACAACACCCCTATCTACTTCTGACGGACAGTTTTGAAGACTCAAGGGCAGCTGTCCCGTAGAATGCCCCACAATCTGCATTTGTCTGAATGTTTCCTCATCACTAATTTAGGCTCAACATTTTTGGCCAAGAATACTCCGCAGGGGCTGCTGGGTACTTCTCAGTGCATCCCAGCAGGGGACGCTTGAAGCCACTTTGTCCCATCCCCGGACTAAGGTGGTACCACTAGCTGTCTCCACTGTAGGAGTACAGTCTCTGCTTGGAACGAATAAGGAACCGGATAAGTGATACACTGAGGCTCAGTGGATACCCATTCCCCAACAGCCTTCTACCCAATGGCGCTAGTCAGTACAGATGGTCTGGATGCCAGCAGTGATTCCCAGCCTTCATCTGACACACCTCCCTTCCTTCATGATCCATTAAGTCAGCAGAGCTTGTTCTGATCTATAATTACTCCTATTCAGTGGATGCCATAAGAAATCTTGACTCCCCGTAGAGTACAGCTAGCATCATGAAACGAAGACAATGTTTAAAAAATCCAGCAACGTAGGCTCAGCTGTACCACTGGTTCCCGGTGTGGGGTTTTCTTTTCTTTTTTTTTAATGTAATGTACTTTCCTATAACATATAAATTATGAAACAAACATCCAAGGGTTCCTCCTGAAACCCACCCCCACCACCCGAGAGATAACCGCTATTTTTCCTTAGAAGAGGTTCTATTACATCCCTAAACAAAGTACAAGGCCCCTGGGTGGCACAAATGGTTTGCGCTCAACTACTAACCCTAAAGGTTGGCCGTCTGAATCCACCTAGTGGTGTCCCACATATGGAGTTGTGGTGGTGCAGTGCTTAAGCACTCGGCTGCTAACCGAAAGGCTGGCGTCTCAAACCCGCCAGCCGCTCCGCAGGAGAAAGATGTGGCAGTCTGCTTCCGTAAAGATTGCAGCCTTAGAAAACCTATGGCGCAGTTCTACTCTGTCCTACAGGGTCACGATGAGTCAGAATCGACTCGATGGCAATGGGTTTTTGAAGTGTCGCCGTGGAGAAAGGTCTGAAGATCTGCTCCATGAAGATTACAGCCAAGAAAACCCTATGGAGCACTGTTCTGCTCTGTCAACACATGGATGGTCATGAGTCGGGATTAACTTGATGGCTATGGGTTGGGTTTGGTTTAAACAAGTTCTTGCCTAGCTTTATGCTTTTGAACTTTAGTCTTCTGCTGTTCGCGTCTCTCATCCAACCTTGCATCTAAGATTTGCCCACACTGCCGTGTGTGGCTGTGGCTCATTTTTACTGCTTGGTACCATCCATCGTGGGGTATGCCACACTTTATCTGGTGTCTTCCAAGGGTGTTTGGAGAGTTCTGGTCTTGGCTCATATGGAAGCTCTGCCAGGCACTCTTGTGTCTCTCCGTCCATGCCCAACGCCCACAATTCTGTGGGGACAGTCCCAGAGACTAGGACTGATGAGTGGTAGGGTGTGCCCTTTCTCAGCTTTACCAGACAGCGCTACACTGTCTCCAAGGGAGTGACACCAATTTCCACTTCCACCAACACTGTGTAAGACTCCCTGTAGATCTAAACACTGTTATCGTCAGACTTAATTTTAGTCCGATCGAGTGTAAAATGGCACCACGGAGTGATCTTAATTTGTGTGTCCCTGACTGCACTGAAGTGAAGCATCTGTTTCACTTATTTTTTGCTACACGTGTTTCCGCTCTGTTTAATGTGTTTCTGTGGCTTTTGCTCCTTTTGTCTATAGGGTCTTTGTCTTTTTCCTAACAACTGAAGGACTTCTTTGTATTTTCTGGATAGTAGTAATCCCACTAATAGTACACGTGTTTCAAATGCTTTCTCCCAGTTCACGCTTATCTTTCTCATGTGCCCCTTATCCATGCCAAACTTCATTATGGTACAATGTCTAGGGCGTAAAAACCTGAGAGGCTTTCTGTTTTTTACCATCTTATGAGGATTTTCTGTCAAACTTGAAGCCTGATTAGAAATGGGTTATTCTGACCCTTTTGGGGATGTTCTAAATTCAGATATTTGATAGGGCGGGGGTGGCAGTCATGACAATTTTTATTTAACAGCCTTACTTACGTCGTACCCTGACTATTGTCAAAGACTGCACGGCTCTTGAGGAAGAGTTCCGGAAGAAGAAAGGACACAGAGCACCTTTTGGAAATAGAGATCCCAGAAAGTGCCCCCTCCGTGTAGTCAGACGTAAGCCATCCTTCTCCCCGTTCTCTGTACTTATCCCTTGGGGCCCATCATTAGCTGGACGTGAAGCACCTTCAAACCACCACAGGGCTCCCAGACCCAGGCTGGGTGAAGTGCTATCAGGTGAGGGGCCCTGGCCTGGGGTCAGAAGCATCGGCCGCTCACCACCATCACATGATGGGTGCAGGGGCCTCCAGCCTTCAGCCGCCCAGGATGGGGTGGGGGGTAGCACCACTGCCAGCCATGGGGACAGCACAGGCAGAGACCTGGGGCAGTGCAGCTCTCGGGCCATCAGCTCTGGGGGCAGCACGGGAGAGGGGAGCAGGGACAGAGGCTGCGTGGATGGGGACAGCTGATGGTACGGGAGGACCTGGACCTGCTTAGTTAGGATGTTTGAGACAGCAAAGGCCACAATGGAGCAGAGGGCGGACTCCGCTCAGGCGGGCTGAGGGGAGAGGTGGGAAGAGAGGCGGTGCGGTCCTGGACCCTTCTGGAGATGGGTACGAGTCAGCCCAGGGGTGGCAAGAATGGGACCAGCTCCACCCAGTTGCCATGCTATGGGACCCCCAGCTGGGCTGCCCAGGGACCTGTCAACACCCAAGCCTGGTGCTGGGGACCCAAGCTGAGCACAGACACAGTTAGCTCCGAGAGCCGCAGGAGGCAGCGAGTGGAGGGGAGCTGAGGAAACTGAGGCTTGGAGCCACAGGACTCCCTTCCAGTACAGCCAGGCACACAGCAAACGCTACACAGAACCAGTCCATTCTCACAGCAGCAGCCTGAGTCCAGGAGGGCGGGATCTCACCTGAGAGTCCAAGGGAGCGGCCCCCCACCCCCCGAGCAGTAACTCCTACAGACCCTGCCTCGCTGCTTCCAACTATTTCAGAATTCTCAAAATTTGCTTTTAAAATGGTGGTAACGGCACAACTTTTTATAAAGGAAAGGATATTTTGAGTTGAAGCGACCCCAAGTGGCCAGCTCTATCCACACAGATAAAAACTAGCCGCCGTCGAGTCAACTCCAACTCATGGCGACCCCATGGGTGTCAGAGGAGAACTGTGCTCCATAGGATTTTCAAGGGCTGATTTTTCAGAAGTAGATTGCCAAGCCTTTCTTCCAAGCCACCTCTGGGCGGACTCGAACCTCCAACCTTTTAGTTAGCAGCCAAGCACCTTAACTGTTTGAACCACCCAGGAACTCCCCACAAAGAGTAACTAATACAGGGCAGAGGTGGTCCAGTGGTAGAATTCTCACCTTCCGCGCAGGGGACCTAGGTTCGCTTCCTGGCCAATGTACTTTATACACAGCCAATACCCGTCTGTCAGTGGAGGCTTGCGTGTTGCTATGATGATGAACAGGTTTCAGCAGAGCTTCCAGACTAAGATGGACTAGGAAGAAAGGCCTGCTGATCTACATCCGAAAATCAGCCAGTAAAACCCTCTGAACCACAGTGGTCCAATCCCACTGTGCACGGGGTCGCCATGAGTCGGGACAACGAGGTGACAGCTAAGAACAACAGTCTAACGAAGTTCTGGCGTGAACACGCCTGTAGGAAGGGCAGCGTCTCGGAGGGAGAGAGGGGGTCTGGGAGAGAGACAAGGAAGCACCCCTCATCCATATGTAGCCGCAGGCAGGAAGGAGCGGTCTGATTCCACACATCCTAGGGAGAGTGAACTGCCAGTTTTACCTCCATTTCTGTTTAAGGATAGAGGTGACAAAAAATGGAAAAGCGCGTTCAGCCCCCCCAAACCCCTCTGTTATAGAGGAGTCCTGGCTGTGATGCCTCCTGTGGGCCCACCCAAGTGCGCTGGGGCCTGAGCTGCGACGTTCTGGAGACAAGTCCTCAGCGGGATGCACGGAGCTCGTCCTTCCTAAGCCCAGCCAGCCCTGCAGAGAGGAGGGATCCACAGCCCTCCGGGGGGTCAGAGTGATGTGTTATCAGGAGACCTGTAAACAACCACACCTCTGGACACACATTGGCCCACGTCTCACAGCCAGAGTGACAGACTTGCCTTCATAAGGCACACTCAAGTGCCAGTTTATTACAACCTGTTAGGATATTTCGACTCATAGTGACCCTGGTTAGGATATCCGACAGAAGAAACATAAACATGGACACTGTCTTCTCCAAGCTGTCCCTACCCTCCACCATGGTGATGCACACACCTGTACCTCACACTGCAGTGACATGTGTCCCTACCCTCCACCACGGTGACG
>NW_004444064.1:5179637-5190566 GCF_000243295.1 Trichechus manatus latirostris
CTGCAGTGACACGTGTCCCTACCCTCCACCATGGTGACGCACGTCTGTACCTTCCACTGCAGTGACACGTGTCCCTACCCTCCACCATGGTGACACACGTCTGTACCTTTCACTGCAGTGATGTGTCCCTAGCCTCCACTGAAGGGACAGCATGTGTCCCCACCTTCCACCGAAGTGACCCTCTTCCTCGCCCACAGGGCCAGCCCAAGGTGTGGGGGAAGGACGAGCAAGAGTCAGGTCAAGCACCCCCTTCCTCTTCCCTGAGTTCCTGCTGGTCACTCCCATGCCCGCAGCCTTGCTTGGTGGCCTAACTGCTTCGCTCAACTCTTCCACCCTGCTCCCAGGACAGTGCATTCTGAATGGAGTGGATGCAGTGGGGAGGGGTTGTGTGGACATTACCAATTACAACCGCACAGGATCTCCCTTGGGAGTGTGCTTCTGTGCAACAGGAGCTTCTACTCCTAGAGCCCCACAGGACAGAGTAGAGCTGCCCCAAAGGGTTTCCAAGGAGTGGCTGGTGGATTTGAACTGCTGACCTTTTGGTTAGCAGCCCGAGCTCTTAACCACTGCACCACCAGGGCTTGTCTACACACTATAGGCTACCACAAATCAAATGGGCACCCTCACGGTGGGGCCAGGACCTGCCCACCATGTGTGACACCAGTAGCGAGCCCCCACTTGGAGGCTTGCACATTCTGGGAATGCAGCTCTGCTGCTCTGGGGAACTGAGTCACCTAGCCCACGTCCCTTCTGCACCGAACAAATCTCTCTACTCTCCGCAGTCTTGCAACTTGCTCTGTGCTGGAGCAGGAGCTGGCCAGTGCTAGAATACCCCACTTAGTGACCTGCTGTTCCTGGTTCCTGAAATCCTGGGAGAATGTGAGTCCAAAGCCCTGCAGCCTCATGGGGTCCCTGTCTGAGTGGCCTTCCTGTAAGCAAGTCTGTCCTTGCACCAACGGCAGTGGGTGAAGGTAGAAGACATTCAGATATGCCAAAAGTATACCGTGACTGATGTTCTAGATAGGAAGTCTGAGTTATAGGATAACAAAGAATCTTCAGTTATATGTGGATTTCAGTGATCCAAATTCAAAGACCATAAGGAACAATAATCAAGACATGCTGTTACCTTCTCTTCTTCTCCCTCCTCCTCCACTCAACTCATCTACCTTTCCCATCCATCTGTCCATCTATCCACCTATTCACCTACCCATTCATCTATCCATGCATCCACCCACCTACGCATCCAATCATCCAAACAACCACTCATCCCCAATCCATCCATCCACCCACCCACCACCCATTCACTCACCCACCCGTCCAGTCATCCATCCCGACCCATCCATCCACCAATCCCACCCATCCATCCATCCACCAACGCACCCATCCATCCATCCACCAACCCACCCATCCATTCACCCACTCATCCATCCACCTATTCACCCATCCACCCATCCATCCATCCACCCACGCACCCATCCATCCATCCACCAACCCACCCATCCATTCACCCACTCATCCATCCACCTATTCATTCACCTATCCCCTCACTCATCTACCCCCACCCCCCCCCCCCCCCCCACCCCCCCCCCCCCCCCCCCCCCATCTATCCCCATCGTCCATCCAATCTGAGAACCTATATGTGCTGGGCACCATGAACAGTAGTATGTTGGGCAGACCCGGTCTGCTCCCAGGTAGCAGGTGGGAAAGGCCATGCCAGCTGACTACAGAGGGAGGTGCTGAGGGTGAGCCAATCTCTGGTTTGTGTGTGGATAGCTCCATTGTTACTGAGTTAGGAAACACTGTAGGAGAAGTCTATGAATGGGACTGACTATTGGAAACAAAGGTCAGCAGAAATATAACAATGGCTCAAGATATCAAAGTAATTCAGGTAGTAACTTCTACTCTTTGGAACACAGTCAAGAACCAGGAAATAAGCCCCAGAAGCTTTCCGAACAGCCAAGCTAGGCCATATGAAAGTAAAGATGTTCTACTCACAGTAGGACTCATCAGCTCCTTGCCTGGGTCTTCCTTACTCTTAACTTAAACGCAGCTTGAACAAGCGCAGTTGTATGGTGCCCTGGTCCACAACCAATCTGCAGCAGCAGATGAGGAAGAGGGAGCGAGGGGACGCCAGAAGCAGGCATACTGACAGCAGCAGAGAGACAGAGATGAGCTGGGACTTGAAATGGCACCACCTCTGAGGTTGTCTGGTACCGCGAGCAGGTCTGCAGGCCCCAGCGGCCTCTGGGTGACATCACTGATGATAACATAATGCTGCAATTGTTGTCACCGTGACCTCACCAAAATGCCCAGAGAAAGGGCTGCATCATATTCATGATGTTATTCAAGAAGTCCAGAAAGCAGGAAATGTATTTTTAAAAGACTTTGACTAAAATCTTAGATTAAATAAACACAATCCTATTTTTAAGGCTCAAAGGGGCAAGCTTCAGTTCCTGAACAGATTCATTTACAGGGACTACCTTATCTTTCAATAAGGCCAAAAAACATGAAATATTCCTTTGCTAATGACTGCCTATTGCTAGGCTGACCTTGTCAGCATTTGGAATTAGCAACAAAGGACCTTGTCAGGTTTCTATGTGGTGTGCTCCTTAATATATATCTTTTTCTTTTTGGCCGGAGATGGGAGCGAGGGCAAGGATAAAGGATATGGCAAAAAGCAGATAAAATGACTCTGAATATATTTTAAAACATGCATTTATGAGTATTAAGTTTTCAACTTCCAACCCCATTGCTGGCGGCTCTGTTCCATGTGGTCACTTAGGGGCCTGGCCGCTGGCGACTGTTCCACATGGTCATTTAGAATCCAGGATGCTAGCCGCTTCGCTCCACATGAACATTTAAAATCCAGGTTGCTGGCGACACTGTTCCACATGGTCACTTAGGGCCCAGGCTGCTGGTGACTCTGTTCCATGTGGTCACTTAGGACCTAGGCTGCTAGTGGTCCTGTTCCATGTGGTCATTTGGGATCCAGGTTGCTAGCAGCTCTGTTCCAAATGATCATTTAGGGCCAAGGCTGCAGGTGGCCCTGTTTTGTGAGGTCATTTAGGATCCAAGTTGCTAGCGGCTCTGTTCCACATGGTCATTTGGGGACCAGGTTGCTGGTGGCTCTGTTCCATGTGGTCATTTAAGGATCCAGGTTGCCAGTGGTTCTGTTTCACATGGTCATTTAGGATCCAGGTTGCCAGTGGCTCTGTTCCACATGGTCATTTAGGGACCAGGCTGCTGGTGACTCTGTTCCACGTAGCCAGTTAGGGCCCAGGCTGCTGGCCAACCTGCTCCACATAGTCATTTAGGATCCAGGCTGCTAATGGCTATGTTCCACATGGTCATTTAGGATCTAGGCTGCTAGTGGCCCTGTTCTACACGGTCATTTAGGATCCAGGCTCCTAGTGGCCCTGTTCCACAGGGTCATTTAGGATCCAGGTTGCCAGCAGCTCTGTTCTACATGGTCATGTGGGATCCAGGTTGCTAGAAGCTGTTTCACATGTTCATTTAGGATCCAGGTTGCTACTAGCCTTATTCCACTTGGTCATTTAGGGACCAGGCTGCTGGCCCCTCCATTCCATGCGGTCACTTAGGGACCAGGCTGCTGACTGTTCTGCTCCATGTGGGTCACTTAGGGATCAGGCTGCTGACTGCTCTGCCATCTTCAACACATGGCTTCCAAGATTGCTCTGACTGTCACCTTTCCAGCAGGCTGATGGGGGGCTGGAGGGAAGGCTGGAAGTTCAGGGCTGGGGACTGGCTCACAGCCCACCAGCAAGTGCTTACTGACGGTAAAGAAGCAAACATAGGGTCCAGTCACGTGTCGGCAGCCCGGGGAGGAGGGTGTCAGTGAGGAGCTGATGTCTGGAAACACCCCCACATCAACACTCAATGACAGAGACGGTGGAGGAAAAGGCCCCGTTTACGCTGGCAATAAAAACAAACAGGTTGTCATGGAGTTGACTCTGATTCGTGGCCACCCCATGCGTGCCAGAGTAGAACTGTGTTCCACAGGGTTTTCGATGGCTGAGTTTTCAGAAGTAGGCTGCGAAGCCTTTCTTCAAAGGTACCTCTGAATAGACTCGAACCTCCAACCTTTCAGATAGCAGCCAAGCAGGTTAACCATTTGTACCACCCGGGGATGCCACATTTTCAATAAAAATGATGAACTGTCTAATCACAGACTTCAGAACAAATAAAACCTGTATGAGGAAGAAATCTCTGGATAGCAGAAACGATGAAGTGCTGGGCTACTAACTGAAATGTTGGAGGTTCGAGCCCGCCCAGAGGTTTCTGGGAAGAAAGCTCTGGTGATCTACTTCCAAAAGATCAGCCATTAAAAGCCCTATGGAGCGCAGTCCTACTCTGACACACACGGGGTTGCTGTGAGTCGGAAAGGGACTCAAAGGTAACTGGTTTATATGATGAAACTTTAAAACATCCTAAAAGATACAAGCGAACTCAATCAATGAAAAGTTACTGTGCACATGGGCCGCAACATCCCTCCGCCATCCCTGTAAGCACCCCTCTGCCATGTGGCGCTGCTGCTCCTCCCATCGAAAGGTTCCTGAATGTGGGCTGACTTCATGGCTCACCCTGATGAGTAGGAGGAAGTGGAAGTGATGCCATAAAACTTCCAAGCCTATGCCTGAAGAGGCCTGGAAGCTTCCCCCTTTGTGCTCTTGGCCACCCTGGAACCACACGGAACAGAAATGAACCATTCCAGCTAAGGGCCCAGACCGCCAGCCCTTAGGCATGCTGCTGGCTGGCAGTGGACGCGTGAATGATCCCAGTGGAGACCAGCAGAAGAAACACCAGCTGAGCCCAGCCCAAACTGCTGACCCACAGAACTGTGAGCAAATGAAGTGGTTGTTGTTTTAAACCACTTCATTTTGAGGCGGTTTGTTACACAGTAATACATAAACGAAACATAAACCATTCTTCCTAAGTTAATTTTTAAATGTAACTGAGTCCTAATAAAAATACCCACTTTTTTCCCCTCTGGAACTAGACATGCTGATTCTACAGTTCATAAAAACAAACAAAGAAAAGCAAAAAAACTGAAAAAAAAAAAAAAAAAGGGGGGGATGGGGAGGGAGAGCTAGCCCTACAAGATATTATACTGCAAAGCTTCCAGAACTGAAACGGCGTGGGTGATGGTTGGGTTAGTTACTGTCAAATTGGCTCTTACTCTTGGTGACCCCACACACCACAGAACGAAATGTTGCCTTGTCCTAAACATCTTCATGATCATGGGTATGTTTCAGCCCATTTTTGTGGCTATTGTGTCAATCCACCTGGTGGAGGGTTCCCTTGTTTTTACTGACCCTCTACTTCACCAAACATGATGCCCTTTTCTAGAGACTGGTCTTTCCTGATGGTGTGTCCTAAGTCAGCCAGATGAAGTCTCGCCATCCTAGCTTCTAAGGAGCATTCTGGTTTGGTACTAGTTCGTGAACAGGCATGCAGACGGATGAACTAGACAGAAGAGGCAACACTTTACTGACTATGAGACGCAGTCCAGAGTCCTGCAGTGCCTACAGCAGGGAGTGGGGCATGAGCCTGCAGCTACTGAGCAGCCTTGGAGTCCTATGTGCACCAAGCAATCACACACATCTCATATACATGTACTTTGACTTTATGTTGTAGTCAGATACCGTTACAGTAAATAAAA
This sequence comes from Trichechus manatus latirostris, assembly GCF_000243295.1. NCBI lineage: Eukaryota > Metazoa > Chordata > Mammalia > Sirenia > Trichechidae > Trichechus > Trichechus manatus. The sequence continues at coordinate 5,185,318 of NW_004444064.1, forward strand.
ACACCAATTAACTGAAAACCATTACTGGGCTCATGGGAATCTCTGAACATTATATATTTTCTCAACTAATGGATAATAAAGGCACCGTTAAACTACTTGCCTACCACTTGCCCTCTGCTCCCCAGTGACAGATTCTGGTTTCACAGCCGAGGGTGCAGCGAGCATGATGGGCCGTCAGCCTAACACCACACAGTTCCTAGTAACAGAATTCTGCCAGTGCAGCAAGGGTGCATCTCTGATGCTGGGAGGGGAACCTGCCCCGAGCTCCGGCCTGAGCCAGCAAAGATGGCCCCATCCCCTCTCTGAGCAGCTGATCCGGGACGGCACGTGGCTCAGTTACAGCCAGTGAGACGTACAGGGGAGAGAAGAGTCTGTGGGGGTGTCAGGAAGGGTGTTTGCTCCCCTGATACAAGAGACAAGGACCCATTCCCTGTTCCTCTGCTCCACTTTTCCCCTTGAGTGAGGAAGAGGTGCCTGAAGGTGCAGCCACCACCTTAGGAGCACGGAGTGACGGGCGCTGAGGTCAAGAGACCAACATCACTGGCAGACATGTGGTCAAAGCCTGAGTCCTTCCTGGCATCAGCGAGCAGCTGAGAGTGCAGTGGCTGCCCACTTCAACAGGCAGGGAGGACCTCAGGTGTCGCTGTGTATTTACACCACTATTTCTCTTACTTGCAGCCAAAAACATTCCTGGTGCATCATCGTGATTTCTTATCGTAAGTTACACGGTCTGGCACGGAACGGGTGCCCAGCCTGCGTTTGCTACGTGAATGATGCTCATGTGCACTATACGTACATTTCTGACAAACGGCAGCGTGACTTCTTATTCTTGCACCGTTCACACGTCATTGCAAGTCATCGCAATTTAAGTGTCCTGAAAAAGCAACGTCACAGAGAGCCTATGTAGACTTTTTGCTGACCAGTCGCATCTAAGAACCCCAAATCCTTGTCAATCACCTTACGGGGCATTCAGGGTTGTGGAGGGGTGTTGCACAACACGGGGGAACAGGGAGACTTTGGACGGCAAGAAGAAAACTGCACGGGTTTCTCATCTCTCCGGGGATGCCTGGGGGCACTGCTCCAGGCAAGCGGAGGTCAGACGAGCTCCCTCGGCCTGGAGCCCCCGCTGAGGGCACGTGCTACGCCCGACTCCACCTCCCGGCTGACGAAGGAGCCGCACAGGGCTCAGGCCCCGTGGCCTCCAGGCCAGGTCTGCAGGAGGCATCAGGGACGCCCTCCACCTTGGGCTCTCTCAGAGGGGTGGGAACCACAGATCAGGGACAGGACAGAACGGACTCCCTACGGATGTTAATGGGTCATCATATCCCCATGAATCCGCTTTCGCTGCCTGGGCTGTTTCCCGTGGTGAACACCATAACCCTCAGCATGAACCTAGCCTGGAGGAGGGTGGGGTGGGGCCGGGCAGGGACAGCTGGAAGGCCCAGCAGGTCTGCGGAGGGTGGGGGCATGGGGCACCCTCAGGACAGACTGGACAACACTGCTCCAGGCGAGAACAGTCAGTGAGCCCCCCCTGCCCCCACCTACCCCAGTTCTCTGCGCTCCAGAATCTTCTCAGGGTGTTAGGATGGTTCTACTGGCCCGAGTAGTGGTGCTGTCTGTGGTGGGGTGGGAGGGATGGGAGGGCTGAGAGGGCCTGGTGACTGCACAATAGACCTGTGACCAGCCTCCCCAGCCAGCGGGGCCAGCGGGGCCCCCACCTGGAGAGACTGCTGCAACCACGGGTGACGGCGTGTGGGGGCCGAGTTACAAAACACACGCACACCTATACACACAGGCACTCACCCACACATGCACACATACACTCACACGCGTGCACACACACGTGTACAGAACAGTCCCAGCTAAGCGGACTTGGACCTCCTTCTGTGACAACCAGCCGTGCATGACAATAACGCCCTTTTACTCTGAGAGGAGCCGACGGCAGTGCTTGCAGTATTGGTACAGGCTGCATTCATTAAAACGGGTGCCTGGGGTTTGGGCAATTTTCCAATTGGAACGTAAAATTCAAAAGCCAAAAAAGCACCCAAGAAGCAAAAGAACCCCGGCCGCGCAAGGGGTAAACAACCCGCCGCCAAAAAAAAATGGGGGGTCAAAACCAACAACCGCCCCGGGGGAAAAAAAAACCGGCCGGCCGCCCCCCCGCCCCGGAAACCCGAAAGGGCAAGTCCAACCCGGTCCCCAAGGGGGCCAACGGGTGGAAACAAACCCAAGGGGGGCACGCAAGAACAGGAGACAGGGTTTCGGATTCCCTTGAGGACGCAGACAGCTACAAGAGCATTGTTCCTTCTCTTACAAGAAGAGCCAGACAAACCGCAAGCTCTAGACTCACTGCAACCCCATCAGAGATTTAAGGTAACAGGGGAACCAACCAACCAACCTTACGTCTGGGGAGAGAAAGACGCCTGCAGGGGGACAGGTCGCATACTGGTTTTTCTGGGGCAGATGCTGGGCACACTGGTAGGGGAAGTCAGCTAGAGGAGCAGAGGCCTGGGGTACCATGCAGCCCTCCCCAAATACACCCTCGGGGGGAAGTGACTCAGTCACTTCAGAGGTCCAGAGAAACAGCAGGTGTTGATTTTTTCAAGTAAATGATGCCCAGTAGCAACTCTAGAATGCACAGGTTATTTAACGGTACTTTTATAAGGAACACACATACCGTAAATGATGAATAGAGTCATTTACAAAGATAAAAATGCTGTCACATTTGCCAATAAGCAGCCATCGTGACTCATGGATCAGAAAAAAAAAAGAAAAGGCGGGAATTCAAAATGGAACAAGCTACATAGGTCTCCAAACATTGGCCACAGACATAGCTGGCCTCTGCAGAGAGTTCTGGAGCTCAGAAGAACCTTCCCACCTGTCATTTCATGGGATCTTTACTGCAACCTAGTAAACGGTCTCGTTTCACAGATGAGGCTTGGAAAGGTTCAGACTTATCCCACTTCACAGAACGGAGATGACCCATCACTCAGCACTTTGTCTATTACTTGAGCTTCCTGCCTGGATAGAAATTAAGAAAATCTCAAATATATAAATGTTTGGATGTAAAAGTTTCTAAAAACATTAATCGAGCTCATAAAATATAATGCTGAATAGAAAACGTAACGATGATTGCCAGCAGGGGCGCCCAGTGTAACCGCACGTTCTCTGTGGTCAGCTGTCAGCAGCACATGTGGCTTATTGTGGGGCACTCCCTCACCCCCAGGAATCACACACAGAACCCCCGGAAGCCAAAACCTGCAGCCCCTTCACACACGCCCACCCCCCAAACCCACTATCCGGAAAAGGCCTGAGGGTGGGGGCGGGTCACTTACATGTCAAACCATCACTGTGTGGCCCTGGCCCACACCAGGCAACCCCAGCCCAGCCCCCCTGTGAAGGCCCTTCAGTACAAGGATTACAGGCACAGGGTGCCCCTGACGTGCGTTTCCAGCCACTCGATGTCCCCCTCACCAGACTGCCTGACAGCCAGGGCTGCGTGCCCAGCGCTGGAGGGGCCAGCGTGTGGGGATGCGGGGAGGGTGCTAGGAAGCCTGAGAAGCATTTCAGGATCTCTGATTTGTGGTTAGAAAAACGTCTCTGATAATGCAATTACAGAAGGCAACACCGGATGGGGGGGGATTCCGGAAGGAGGTGCTCCACGCGAGGAGGGACACCAGAAGTGGGGCTGTGAGATGGCCCTACTGCTCAGAAGGGGGTGGCAAGGGGCCGGGCATGGAGAGAGGTGGAGAGACGCAAGGGCCGGTGTGGAGGGGGCGAGAGGGTAACCGCTCTTCCCTATGCCGCTCAACCTGCAATGCTGAGACTCCCCACGTTGCCTCCTAATTTCTCACACTCAGCTGAACCCATACCCGAAAGTCACTTACTGAGGCCCGGCCCCTGACCTAAGACTGAAATGTCTTCTACCGGTATCTGAAGCTGGGCAATGAATGGGGTGGCTGGCGTGGGAATCCTACTGTCCCCATAGGAGGGGGGCAGTCACCCACTGTCCTAAGGGCCAGTGTCCAGAGTATGTGCTTGCCAACAGCAGGGGACGCAAAAGACACCTGGCCCCATGTCCTGCGAGCACCTCTCGGCTGTGCCTGGCCCCCATGGTCCCGCACTGCCGCTCCCGCACACCCACCCTGCACCGCCTGGCCCCCATGGTCCCGCACTGCCGCTCCCGCACGCCCACCCTGCACTGCCCGGCCCCCACGGTCCCGCACCGCAGCTCCCGAATGTCCACCCTGCGCTGCCCGGCCCCCACGGTCCCGCACTGCCGCTCCCGCACGCCCACCCTGCGCTGCCCGGCCCCCATGGCTCCACGTTACCGCTCTGTCACACCGTGTGATATCTACATTGAGGTGCGTTTGTGAAGCTCAAATGACATATACGTGATGAATGGCTGGCTCATGACTCTTTCTGACATTTGGGTAGTGAGCTCCGGCTCTGTGGGCTTCCAGAGATGAGGGGACCCCCAGGGAGCGTTCCCCTGTGCCAGCTGAATCAGGTGCCAGAGAGGGAGAAACGCTCTGATCTCTCCTCTTTGTTGCACCCACACAATGAGGTCTTTTCTCGCTCTGAAGTTAGCTTTTCCAGGAAAAATAAGAAACTCTAGTGGCGTCTGAGGGAATTCTGCAGGTGGACCTACCTCCATTACTACTCCCCTGCTCCCCATACCCTTTTCTGGAGATAGAGAGGGATTTGCAAACACAGGTAAACTCCACACCTAAGTCTCCTCACTTCATTTCCTTGGACAGTGAACACATCCCCTACTTGGGCTTCCTCTTTTTTCCCCGCTTCCCCCAAATCCTAAAAAGTCTACCCCGAACCCAAGTTCTGTTCTCCAGTTTATCCCTGATAATCCCGTCCCCAGCGAGCGCATCTGCGCAGGCGCTCACTGGCACTCCTGTGAGGGGTGACGGCACAGCTCCTGGAGCGTCCCCTCAGCAGGGACAGGACCCCTCGGCAGGGACAGGACCCCTTGGCAGGGACAAGACCCCTTGGCAGGGACAAGACCCTGGGGGGACCTGTGTCCCCTTCTGGGTAACACACTGGGGGATGACCGCTCAACAAAGCCACTGCCTCAGAGTGAGGTTCTTCCCACAACTCCTTCTCCGAGTAAGAAAAACCCGAGTCTGCTGCTGTCTGTTCCGTCCCTGCCCCCAGCAATGTGCATGGGGCCAGGGCTGACAGCCAGGGACACGGGGACTCCTGCAGCCACTCCCTGCAGAGACCTCGCTGGGCTC
>NW_004444064.1:5192851-5194912 GCF_000243295.1 Trichechus manatus latirostris
GAAAAACAGCAGGGAAAAGGTCACAAGTTGCAAAACTTATCAGCACCACAGGAGAGAAAGAGAAATACATGGTTGCCTTTTCGAATACAGTTTAAACTAAAGCTAATGACAAGGGACTTAATTGTCCCTGAGGTCTGTTTTTCTCTTCAAGTTCTGTTTTTAAATTGAGCACAAAGAGGGTGGAACTGGGTGCTCACTGTTGCTACTCACTCTGGAGTGGTCTACGGAGATTAACAGGAGGAGCCTAATTATGTCTTCTCTCCTCACTATAGAGGGAGTGAGTGTGCTCTCGGTCTGGAACCTTAAACTCAAAAAGTGTCGCACCTAGACAGCAGTGGACACCCAAAGGCTGGTCGCTGGGAAGAACCTCTCCTGTCCCCATCACCAGCTGGCGAAAGGCACCTAGGAGGCTTTCCAGAGGTGTGTGATGAACAAAGACCGCGTGGATGTGCCCTGTCTTAGGCTGGATTCTCTAGAGAAGCAAAACCAGTGAAGCGTATATATACACAGAGAGAGCGTGAGATTTATGTCAAGAAAATGGCTCACGTGGCTGCAGAGGCTGGCAAGTCCCAAACGTGTCAGGCTGCAGGGGCTGACGAACCCAAGATTGGCAGGTAAGATGGCACGCTGCTGGTTCAGACTGTGGAGGCTGACACATTCTAAGATCGGCAGGCAATATGGCAGGCCACTGGCTCAAATCCCAAGAACCGGAATCAGATGATGACAAGCTGGATGCAGGATCCAGGGCAAGCAAAAGCCCACGATCTTTGTCAGAACGTCCATATATATTGGATGCAGGCCAGGAAGCATTCTTAACCTCCAGTTCAATGGAACCTGTATTGTGTCTCCAGGTGGAAGTATTCCTTCCTTTAGAACTAAGACCTCTAGAACCGCGGAGTACAGGGTCGTGGGGACATGCAGCAAAATTTTTAGTTGGTCACTATGAGTAAGAGTGAGTGGTGCCACTACCATATTCATCCCTTCATTCCTGTAACCATGAATCCTGGCTATGGGAGACACAGCATCATACATTGGACGCTGGTTTAGAGCATATACAGCTTCCTGGAGAACACTGCCCCAAATCTGCAAAGTGTTGCCACATAGCTGGTGATGTAATTGTATCTTTTTTAAAAAATTTTTTTTATTGTTGTAATTAAATGAAGTTTACATTTCAAGTTAGTCTCCCGTAGTTTTTTTTTTTTACATACATTGTTATGAGACCCCAACTGCTCATCCCATTCTGCGACAGCACACTCCTCCCCTCCACCTGATTCCCCATGAACATTCATCCAGCTCCTTACTCTCTCTGCCTTCCCATCTCACCTCTGAACAGAAGCCGCCCCTTTGGTCTCTTGTATCTACTTGTCTAAGAGGCACATTTTTCACATGTATCACTTTATGTCCCACAGTCCAGTCCAATCCCTGTCTGAAGAGTTGGCCTCGAAAATTGTTTTAGTTCTGGGGTGATGGAGAGACCAGGCGCCATGCTTTCTGGGGCGCCTCCAGTCTTGGTTGTAATTGTGTCTTTAGGAGGTCATTCCATCGTTCTATCAAGCCACCTCCTTCTGGATGATGGGGAACATGGTAAAACCAGTGAATTCCATGAGCATGGGCCCATTGCCACACTTAATTTGCTTGATCCAAAAGCTATGCTGTGCGGGATACCATGATGGTGGATAAGGCATTCTGTGAGTTCATGGATGGTAGTACCGGCAGAAGCTTTGCATGTAGGGAAGGCAAATCTGTATCTGGAGGAAGTGTCTATTACAGTAAGAAAGAAACACTGCCCTTTCTGTGATGGAAGTGGTCCAGTGTAATCAAACTGCTACCAGGTTGCTGGCTGATCACCCCTAGGAATGGTGCTGTATCAGGGACTCGGTGTTGGTCTCTGCTGCTGGCAGACTGGGCACTCAGCAGTGGTTGTAGCCAAGTCAGCCTTTGGGAGGAGAAGTCCATGTTGCTGAGCCCATGCATAACCTCCATCCCTGCCACCACGACCACTTTGTTCATGAGCCCATTGAGCAATGACAGGAGTGGCTGGGGAAAGAGGATGACTGGTTT
>NW_004444064.1:5195817-5223762 GCF_000243295.1 Trichechus manatus latirostris
ATCTGCCACTGACACTTCAAGCACCATCGGATCAGCTAGATTATATGGCCCAAGTGGCAGAGAAGCTTGCATGGCAGCCTGAACCTATTGCAGAGTCATCTCTTTTTCTAGGCCCCATTCAAAACTAGCAGCTTTACGAATCACTTGATAAACAGGCTGAAGTAGCACACCCAAGTGAGGGATATGTTACCTACAAAATCCAAAGAGGCCCATCAGGCCTTGTGCCTCCTTTTTACTGTAGGAGGTGCCAGGTGTAACAGTTTATCCTTCACTCTAGAAGGAACATCTCAACATGCCCCAGAACACTGGACCCTTAGAAATTTGACTGAGGTGGAAGGTGCCTGAACTTTTGTTGGATTAATTTTCCACCCTCTAGAACACAAATGTTTTTACCAGTAAGTCCAGAGTCACTGACACCTCTTCCTTACTAGGTCCACTTACCATAATGTCATCAATGTAATGGACTAGTGTGATGTCTTGTGGAAGGGAAAGGTGATCAAGTCCCCTGTGGACTTAATTATGACATAGGGCTGGAGAGTCGCTATACCTCTGAGGTAGGACAGTGAAGGTGTATTGCAGGTCTTGCCAGCTGCACGCGAAGTGCTTCTGGTGGTCCTTTGAAACCAGAATTGAGAAAAAGACATCAGCCAGATCAATAGCTGCATACCAGGTACTAGGAGGTATATTAATTTGCTCAAGAAATGAAACCACATCTAGACCAGGAGCTGCAACTGGAGTCATCACCTGGTTAAGTTTTTGATAATTCACTGTCATTCTCCAAGATCCATTTGTTTTTTGCACAAACCAAATAGGTGAGTTGAATTGGGATGTGGTGGGACTCACTGCCTCCACATCCTTCAAGCTCTTGATGGTGGCAGTAACCTCTGAAATTCCTCCAGGAATGCAGTATTGCTTTTGGTTTACTATTTTCCTAGGTAGGGGCAGTTCTAATAGCTTCCACTTGGCTTTTCCTACCATAATAGCCCTTACTCCATTTGTCAGAGATCTAATGTGGAGGTTCTGCCATTTGCTGAGTACATTTATTCCAATTATGCATTCTGAAACTGGGGAAATCACTACAAAATGGGCTCAGGGACCCACTGTAAGATGAACCTGAGCTAAGACTTCATTAATAGCCTGACTTCCATACGCCCCCACTCTTACTGGTGGGTCACAGTGATGTTTTATGTCCCCTTGAATTAGTGTCAGTTCAGAGCCAGTATCCAGTAATCCCCAAAAAGTCTGATTATTTCCTTTTCCTCAGTGAACAGTCACACTCATAAAAGGCTGTGGATATCTTTGGGGAAGACTGGGAGAAAGATTAACAGTATAAATTTTTGATGGCGTGGTGGGGTCCTTCCTCAAGGGGACCCTGCCTCCCCTTCAATCAAGGGGTTGTGGGTCTGTAAACTGGCTCAAGTTTGGGAATTGATTGAGGGGCCAGGACCCTCTATTCTGGCGATTTGGGTTAGATTGTCATTCCCTTGACTTCGAACTCCTCCACTTGTATAAATCAAGTAAACAGTAGACTTCCCATCTATTTCACTCCTAGGGACACCATGACTAAGTAGCCAATGCCATAAGTCCATAAAAGTCAGTCTATTCCGATTACTGCTTTGACTCCGCTGTCCATTATGGTAATCACGCCCACCCTGTCTTTGTTGACTGAGTGCCGCCAGTTGGCTCCTACCACCATGGGGTCCAATCAGCCTCATTGTAGTTAAGTGTCTTAATTAAGTTAGGGCAGTTCCCACTGTCAAATCTGACTTACATAAAATAGCAATCACAGCAGTCTTCAATCATGCTGGGATTCCCTTCACAAATTTGTTCCTCACCATTATGGTAAAAGGTGTGCCCTCTGGGCACTCCATGTGTGGGTCTGTAGGTCTAACCTGATCGATCCACTAACATGCCAGTGTCCCTAAGCTTTTGGATACCTTCTTCTACTGTAGACCAAGGCAGGTTCTGGTACTTCAACTTGATTTAGAGTAGGCTGCTACATAATCCATGCTTCAGCGAACCAACCAAATAAACTATTAGATCCCTTTCTAACCTCTCAAGCTGAAACGCTGAATGAAGAATATGTGCTTAGTGGGCCCATATCAGTAAACTCAGCCTGATCCAACTTTACGTTCCTTGCACCATTATCCCACACCTTTAATAGCCATTCCCACACATATTCCCCAGGTTTCTGTTTGTACATATTAGAAAAGTAAAGTAGCTCTTTTGGAGTGTAGTGTACCTCCTCCCGGGTCACACTTTGTACTTCACCCTTCGGAGCTTGCAGGGACTGAAGTCTATGTCTGGAAGCAAAAATGGGTGGTGGGGACGTGTTCTGAGAATATTCAGCAATGTGTTGTAAGACATCTGCCTCAGGCGATGTCCCAGGTGATATCTCAAACAAAGGCTCTTCAGACACAGTTGGGTTAATCTCATCAGATGTGGGTAGACCGGTTAATGGTTTTACTGGGAAGGGTGGTTTAGCAGATAAAGCTGGAATAATCTCTTCAGATGGGAGTTAGAGGGCTGGTTCTGTTGGCAGGAGTGATTCAATGGAATTTAGGGGCTCAGTGTCTCCAGCTTCCTGATTATCTGCACATATGTCCCCATCCTAAGCTTCCCATTTCTTCCTAATCAGTGCCCTCACTTTAACTTCAGACACCATTTGAAGTTGGGAATTCAACTGGCATTGTAATTTAGCCACTCTTATGATAAGACTCTGGGTTTAGTTTTCTGCAATATCAGCTCTGTTACTACAAGAAATAAGGCTTTCTTTCAGGGCACAAGTGGCAACTTTGAGGTTGTTTATGCAGCACTTGAGATGTGACTCTGAAGCCCTGAGCTCATCTTTTTCTTTCACCACTTTGTCTAGCGAAAGTAGGACCAAGCAACCAGATTCCTTATACCTCTCATTCGGACAGAATTGTAGAGAAGTATCAAACACATAATCACCCAGAGCCTTTCTTCCCACCAATACTTGATCTACTGGTTGTGACATTTTATATAGTTCTATTGCCACTTCACATCATGGATTAGCAGTGTCCTCTTTACTACTGGAAGCAGAGCCATCAACATCTTTAAGAATAAGCAGACTTGAGAACCAATTTAGAAAACTCACCCTTGCAGTTTTGTTTCTCTAGAATCATTCTCAGTAACAAATGTCTTAGGCTGGGTTCTCTACAGAAGCAAAATTAGTGAAGCGTATACACACACACACACACACACACACACACACACATACACAGACACAGATTTATCGCAAGGAAATGGCTCACACAGTTGTAGAGGCTGGCAAGTCCCAAGTTCATGGGTCAGGTGTCAGACTGCAAGCTTCCCCTGATTCACGTAGCTGCAGGGGCTGACGAACCCAAGACTGGCAGGTCAAATGACAGGCTGCTCAAGTCCCAAGAATTGGTCAGATGATGATAAGCTGGATGCAGGATCTAGAACAAGCAAAAGCCCACAAGCTTTGCCAGAATGTCCATATAGATTGGATACAGACCACACCCCTGAGGAAACTCCCCTTACAACGGATTGGTTGATCACATCAGATCATATCATGGAGGTGATTACATTATATCTCAAAATGGAGGATAACTACATCATTACATAACTGCCAAATTACAGCGTTACGTGACTGCTAAACTACGTCACTACAGAACTGCTGAACCACTGAGAATCATGGCCCAGCCAAGCTGACACACAACCTCCATCACATGCCCCAAGAACATCTCTTCAAACACCGATGGTAGACACTCACTGCTCACATGTCCTCCCTCAGGGAGCGGCCACAGTGGTCTCACAGGGACACACCAGTCTCTGGTGGCTTCTCACCACAGCGTCCCTCCTACTTCCACTAAAGCGAGCGCCAAGGCCACTTTAGAGACGCTGGGTGTAGGTGTCTCCTTACAACAGCCACGTTTCTGCCAAACACACTCCTTCCACCTGAGGGTCAAGCAACCAGCGTGAGCTCACCTGCTCTGCCCCGACACAGCCTGTTTGCCCATGTGGCCTCCGGGTCAAAGTGAACTAACAGAGCCCTCAGGAGCCTGAAAGGAACTCTGGTGGTGAAGCGGTAAGTGATCAGCTACTAAATGAAAGGTCGGTGGTTCAAATCCACCAGCCACTCTGCAGGAGAAAGATGTGGCAGTCTGCTTCTATAAAGATTACAGCTTTGGAACCCCATGGGGCAATTCAACTCCGTCCTATGAAAAACCCACTGCCGTCGAGTCGATTCCAACTCATAGTGATCCTATAGGACAGAGTAGAACTGCCCCACAGGGTTTCCAAGGAGCGCCTATAGGGTCACTGTAAGTCAGAATCAACTTGAAGGCAATGGGGTTGGTCGTGAGCCTGTCGGCTTCAGGTGCTCCCTGGTGGGCCACAAGCACAACTACACTGCACCTGGGAATGTGCCATCATAACTTTAGACACCTCGCGATACCTCGCATGCTGTCAACGATTTATTCTCTCTCAAGTTCAAGAGGTTTTTGTTTGTTCATTTTCAAAGGCTGAATTCACTTTTGGCAACCAACTGAGAAAAATAAAATGAAGTAACTATCCTAAAGATACAACTGGAATGCTCTTTAGAAGCAAGGATGGCAAGACTTTGGATTGATTACTTTGGACACATCATCGGGAAAGACCAAGTGCTAGATAAGGACATCATGGTTGGGAAAGTGGAGGGTCACGGAGAATGAGGGAACTCCTCCATGAGATGGACTGATCCAATAGCCACAACAACAGACTCAAACATACCAATGACCGTGAGGATGGCGCAGAACCAGGCAAGGTTTTGTTCTGTTATAGACAAGGTCCTCATGAGTTGGAGCCAACTCAATGGTGACTGACAACCACCCTAAAGAGATGGCTCCTTCTCAAGAAGGCAATCGGGCATCACGTACCCCAAACTTTGAACAAGTCTATGTCCTTCAGCTCAGCAAATCCTCATCAAGGAAACCTAAGGCAATTAGGAGGGAGGTGGGAAGATGAGTGTTTGACAGTTGCTGCAGTGTGATGGATGATACCAAAAATCTGGAGACAACCTGAACGCCTAGCACACGAGGACTGACCTCGTGAATCACGCACACCCATCTAACAGGACGCCACACAGCCGCCGAAGACGGAACTATAAAGAGCACCTGTTGATATGAAAAAGGCAGCAATACATTGCTAGGTGAACAAATACAACTACAGAAAGTTCTAAAACGCACAAACGCACACACTGGGAAGAAAGGAACCAAAATGTCATGGTAGTAAACTCTGGTGATGAAATAACATGGGTTTCCTTTTTTTTTTTTTTTTGCATTTTTCTGTTTTTCATATAACTAGTTTTGCACGGATTAATCATTACTTATATAATTGTGAAAAATGTTATTAAAACCAAAAGTCATCCTTGAAGTTAAGAGTAGCATTAAGGAGTCATTTATAGCAGATAAAGACGAAAATGTTTTATTGACAACCCTTTTTAAGTTACTCACATCTGAGCCTGGCCCACGTTGGCAAAACTTCCCAGTTCCCCCGTAGATTCGTGAGCGAGCAGAAACGCTAGCTGTTTCATGCCACTGAGGCTGGCATGGTTGTTACACAGAAACAGCAACTGATCCCAACTGTTCTTACCTGGGGGTCGATCTTCAGGTATAATTGCCCTTCCCATCATAGCCAGCATTGCTCCACCACGCAACACAGTGTGTCTGTGCGGGTGAAGGTGGAGGGGGGCAGATAAGGGGATCTAAACGGTACCCAGGAGTGCTAGGAAAGTGGGCGGCATTGGCTCTCGAGAAGATGGACTGGCTGACACCCTAATTTTAGGGCTCCGAATCGACTTGACGGCAACGTGTTTGGTTTCTTTCCTTAGATTAAATGAAATGAAGAAGTTAGAATAGAGCTTGTTGGCCCCATGTGCGTATTCAATTAAATGGTCATAAACACTTGGGGGAGACTGGCCCATAAGTTTTACCATCCAAATCAATCTTTTAAAAATGTAGAAGAAATTATTCTGTAAGATACTGTGACGGTGGACACATGATAGTATGTATTTGTCAAAACGCACAGAACTGGACAACACAGAGTGAACCCTCATGTAAACTATGGACTTTCGTTATAATGTATCAACATCCGTTCATCAACTGTAACAAATGTATCACAGGAGTGCAAGAGGTTAGAAAGAGAAACAACGCACTGGGGGAGGGAGTATGCGGGAACTCTGAATTTTCTGCACAATTTTTCTGTAAACCTAAAACTGCTCTAAAAACCTAAAACTGTCCCAGACAGTCTATTAAAAAAGTTTAAAAAAAGGAAAAGACAGCTTTTATTTAAAAATTGCCAAGTACTTAGCAACGGTTTTGTAACATTTTTAACTGCTTAATTGCTTTTAATGTTTAATTCCTCTCCTTAGTATAGAACTTCCAAGTCGTTCTTCGTACATCTGGCACTGCTGGTGGAAAGCTATCACAGAAATGGAATGCTTACGCCCCCTTGGCCTCAAGTGCCAACCACTCTTCCCAGGCACCTTCAGAAAATGTAACCCAGAATCACTGCCACCAGCAGCTCAGAGCCAACGAGACCTCATCTGCTCTCTCCGCGCGGCCCTTTCCTCTCTCCTTCGTGATGCCTGTATGCTGATCTTCCTAAATTGCAGCACACACACACAAATAACACGCCAGCTGACAATCCAAACCGAGAAAATAATTTATCTGCTTCAGAAAAAAAAATGTATTTCTACTGCAAATACTTTACTTTCATTACAACTCTGTGGAAACGGGCATTGCACTCCCAGCAATATCCAGAGATGTTACTTCCAGAGATCTGTGACGACCAGGTCAAAACCCCGCGATCAATGGCCGGGAAATGCAACAGGTTTTTCCCGAGAATCTGATGCTTGAGTACACCAACAGGGTCACTTCACAGTTTCAGAGAATGTGGATTCTGGGATGAAGAGAAGTCACACGTAATTCCCGGATATTCCTCCTACTTTCCCCGAGACCCTATCCTTCCCCACCACAGCCGCCTTGTTTTATAGTTTAACCAAGCATGCTCTGATTACACGGCCCGATGCGCACTTCCCGATGCATCTCCGTAAGGTGCAGCATCTGAACAATCGTTGGTGACTTGTTTAATGGAAAGGAAGTGACCGGCAGGGATGGTAGAGAAGCAGCTGGGTGTCTGGATGACAGTTTTCTTACATTTTAGGGGTGGGTACTGGGGTCTTAGGAAACCCTGGTGGCACAGTGGTTAAGAGCTGTGGCTGCTAACCAAAAGGTCGGCAGTTGGAATCCAACAGGCACTCCTTGGAAACCCTGTGGGGCAGTTCTGCTCTGTCCTATAGGGTTGCTAAGAGTCGGAATCGATATGATGGCAACGGGTTACTGAGGTCTTACATGCAGATTTGAAGCAAGCCTTGCTGAGAAAACAGGGTTCTGTTCTGGAGACTGCAGAGTCAGGAAGAGGAAGCGGGCCGCGCTGAAACCCTGTCCCCTGCTCATCTGGCCAGTGGCTTTCCACGGCTCCCTCCCAGACCTCAGAGCCTTATCAAACCTCCCTCAGAAAGAGCTCCCCTGCCGTCCTAGCCAGACTGTCAATGCCGCCCCAACATCTATCATCCTCACGAAGCCCCTCGCACACAATCAGTTCACAGCTGGGCATGAGGAGGGTATGCGACCGAAAGACTCTTTGCTCTGGAGAGTGAGTCACGAGAAGACACGGTTTCTCTCTGTCGCTGGCAAGAGGATGAGGCCTACAGGACAGCAGGGAGGGCGAGGGGACAGCACAGGCCTGCCAAAATCACTTAGCACCGAAATCAGCCAGAAGCCCGCCTCCTCAGGACCCCTGCACTGGTGCCATGAGTGTGAGCTAAGATTTGCATGACCTGCAGCTCAGAGCATCCCAGGCGCACCAGGGAGCCTTGTCTCTAAGTGCTCACAAACCACCAGTGCCGTGCAACGCCAGTGACACATCGCCCCTCACCGTGCCCCTCCGGACCCCCTGCTCTGCAGGTAGGCCCTGTCATGTGGACTGAGCCCGGTGCTGGCATGCAGAGAGACGCAGTGTCTGTGGGGAAAGGGTGGTGCAAACAATTAACGTGCGCGGCTGCTAACCAAAAGTTTGGAGGTTCGAGTCAATCCAGAGCCTGGCAATCTGATTCCAAAAGCCAGCCACTGAAAACCCTGCGGAGCACAGTTCTACTCTGACACGCACGGGCTGTCATGTGTCACAACAGGAGTCAACTTGTCAGCAACAGGTAAAGGCGGCAGAGAGAGGCCCTGGTTTCAGTAGCTGGGGGAGACCCTCTGCAGATGCAGAGAACCGAGCACATCTTTTCCCAGCGGGTCCCATCCCGAGCACCAGGGCAACACAGGGACTCAGATGCTGTGGCTGTGGCTGCCCGACACCTCCAGTATGATAACAGGCTTTACAATCCGTGGGCAGTGGACGGAGGAATCATTTAGGGGGTGGACAAGCGTGAACAAGAGGACGGTGAGCAAACAGAGCGGATGAGGGAGCACCGCGTGTTTTCCCACAGAGGGGGTGAGCAGACACGCGGGCACGTGTGTTGGGTAGTGACACAGCGCCCGTGGACGGCCCCCATATGGGGGCAGGGGTACCCAGGTGTGGGCCCACAGCCCTGGCTGGCCTGGGCCTGCCTTGCCTTATGCCAGCGGTCCCCTTCACCCTCAAAAGTGCCCTGAGTTTTTGCGAGATTGGATAGGGACCTTAGGGGGCAGTGAGTTTATGTTAATGGGGGAGGAACGGCTCAGAAAAGGAGGGTGAGAATGGTTGCCCAACTCGAATGTCATCCATGTCAGTGAACTGAACATGTAGACGCTGCTGAACTGGTGTATGTTCTGCTGGGTGTATTCTCAGCAACAACAAAATAAATAATTATTTTTAAAGTGTCCTGAGCTTTACGAGGAAGTAACTGGCCACTCCACCTGTGGGGGCCTCCTGGGTCTTGCGGAGTTGTCCTGGGCAAACATTCCCCCCTCGCTCATACTCAGAGGTGTCTGAAACGCCTGACAAAAGGCTTTCTGTCTGTTGCCTGGGCTAATTCGGCCCCTAAATGCCACCTGCATATTTTTCTCTTTTGGTTCTATGTGAATGTCTCTGTAGATCCTCTCAGTCATTTTTACATAATCTGAGCATCAAAGAACGGGTCTAAAAGGCAAATACACCCGGGCATAAACTCACTCTGAGAAGGTCAGGACCCCAGGGCTGGGAGAAGGGGATGCTGGGGTGGGGTCTGAGGTGGGTGGGAAAGGGCCTGGCTGGTGCCAGAAGAGGCCGAGGGGCTGCGGGGACGAACTCTGCCCGTCTCCAACCACCTCTCTGTCACTCCCCTCCTCCTCCTCAGAACCGGAGAAAACATGAATCGGGTCTACATAAGAAGCAGCTTCCGGATCTGAGAATTCCTACCTGGACCACCTGTGTTCTGGGGGAGAACAAAAGGAACGCAGGGACGGAGACTTTGGAAAAGCTGTCGTCCCTTGCAGAAAGCCACCCTGTCCCTGGCCCAGAAATAAAGCTCATACCCTGACCTCTGGCTCCTCGGTCCCCCACAGCCACAGGCACAGGTCACAGTCCAACCACCCAACAATGCTTGTGCCCGACAAGCGTCGCCCCATTTGGATCACCCGGCACATGGGTCCCATGTGCTCTGTACTGTCCGACCCTCGGCAGGGATGGGGTGGGCACCACGGTCATGGCCGGGGGCAGGGCTGGGCAGGACCCAAGTCTCCGGACCGCCACCTGGTGCTGTGCTGATTCTCAACATCCACGGTGCGGACTCAGGCTTGGGGCTGCCAGAAAGTCACCCGTGGTTTGCCATAAACCCATACATTGTTTTCTGGGTGGTATCATTTCGACGGAGGCTACCCATTTCCCGCATAACTGACAGACCTCCACGCAGATCAGCAGCCCCCAGCACCAGCCAGCTTTGGGAGACAGGAGAAGTTTCAAACGCCAGAGAATAACGAGTAAGAAGCCAGACATGGGCTTGTTCCCATTCGCCCGTCCCGCATCCTTCCCGGAAACTTACCGCCTGCCCGCTGGCGTGCTACGCGATGGCCAGTGGCACCTCCCCGCCTCCTTCAGGAGCGCTCCCAACCGCGAAGGACGGGAGAACCCCCAGGGCCCTAGTGAGGTCAGGGACCAAAGTGTACCGCGGGCTAGAAAACGCGACAGTGAGCCCTGTGAAGCCCCAGCCACCATGAGCAACCCCTTCCGAAGGGGTGAAGCTTGTCAAGGTGCAGAGGATGGGACGGCAGGACTGAGGGTGGAGGGGACAGACACAGGGGAAGCATGAAACTAGAGCCAGTGTCCCCTGGAGGCTTGACGGCCCCCAGGGCTGCCCAGCACCGCTCACCAGTAGAAGTAATAGGCCAGAGCCACCGCCGTCAGGGCGGCGCAGAGCCCCGAAAAGAGGAAGGCCGAGGGGCTGGCCAGCATCTTGGGGTTGTTGGTCTGTTGGTTTCTGAAAGACGGTCGGGGGAGGCTGGCGGAGAGCAGGTCTTAGCCTTCAGCAGGAAGGATCAGAACCGCAGACTCGGTGAGAAGAGATTATGTCCCAGTGCGCCCTGTCATCTGGAGGGGCCGGGCTGCCAGCCAGCTGGCCAGCAGAGGGGGAGACCGCCCTTCCAGGTGGGCTTCCTGTCCACTGCACCTGTCACGTTGGCCAAGGTGGACACAAACAGGTATAGTGTTGAAGCAGCACGCAGAACACTGTGCTCCCCCACCCACGTCACCTGGGCCCGCTGGCTGGGCATGCTGAGCCAGTAAGCAGCTTACGGCAAAGGAGCCACACAGGGGAGGGTGTGAGGGACAATGTGGGCAAGGACACGGGTCAGCAGACCCTTCCCGGTGCCTGTCCCCTGGGTGGAAGGCCCCAGAGCACCTGCACACACGTCGTTCCCGTCTTTCAGACCCCATGGAAACCCCAACCAGCATGACAGCCCCAACACCAAGGTGGCCTGTTACAGGGTATGAAGTGAGGTTGTGGGGCAGACACCATGCTCAGCCCTTGGGCTAGAAAAACCCCTGGAAGCCACGCAGCGATGGGCAGACACCCCCATTTCTGCGCAGCTCCAGGCTCCGAGCTCCCCAGCCCAGAGCGGTACTGCCTGGTCTCCCGACCCGGACAGACAGCAGAAGGGCCCAGGCTGCACGTTCATGCCCCAGGTCCATCTGAGGCACAGCTGGGCTGCAGGCGCCGGTGTTGGGGGTTTTCTCACCTGAAGAACCACGTGTAAGTAGCGCAGCTGGGACAGGACGAGGAATGTGGAGGCTGTGATCTTTACAGAAGGAGCCCTGGTAGCACAGTGGTCAAGCACTCAGCTGCTAACTGAAAGGTCAGCGGTTTGAATCCATCAGCCGCTCCACGGGAGAAAGATGTAGCAGTCTGCTCCAGTAAAAATTACAGCCTCGGAAACCTTATGGGGCAGTTCTACCCTGTCCTATAGGGTCGCTATGGGTTGGAATCAACTCGACAACACACAGCAACAGTCTTTATGGAAGCAGATCATCAGGCCTTTCTCCCACGGAGCCACCGGGTGGGTCAGAACCGCTGACCTTTTGGTTAGCAGCCAAGTGCTTAACCACTGTGCCACCAGGGCTGCTTATTTCTGCCTCTAAACATAGCAAATACAATTGGTTGCCCAGGCAACATCTGTTTGGTACATCGTTCCTTCTAACAAAAACCCTGCTTTGGTTAGTGTAGGGTGGCAAAGGCCTCGGGCAGCCCGGGCCAGCAATAAGGGACAAGTCACAATCGGTCTAAGACAGCTGCTCACAGGTGATCAGTAAGACACAGGGGAAGTCGACCAGGTGCTTCCAGAAAAGTGTTTGCCCCTGAGATAAATGGTTGCAAGAAGAAACTCCCCTTCTCCTGCCGCTGGACTTATCTGTGGCAGCCTTCTTGTAACCCACCAGAAGACAGGCCTGGAGCCGAACGCCAGCACTGGGGAGGGGGCGAGGAGAAGAGGTGGGACCTTCTTACCAAAGCTTTTCTCGCATTTCCCAAAACACAGAAAGCACCCGTGGTGGCCCTCTGACAGGAAGCCAGTGTTTTCTCTCCTCACAACATCCCAAGCTAATCAGAACTGCGTCCTGGTCTGTGTGTCTCTGATGGGACAGACACCGCGTGTCAGGGGGGAGAGGCCGTCGGATCAACACGGCCCAACACTCAGGAGCGTTCTTGTATTTTACGGCGAACATGGCTACAATACGGGGCAGTTTGTAAAGAGAGAATTGATTTAAAACATGAAGCCAGAGATATTCTTAAAGCAAACAACTCGGGACCAGCATCCCAATGACCCAGGTCTACTCTGAATTAGACTTCTTTTTTCTTTTTTTTTAGGTGGAGGAAAAATGATTGCTCCCATCATCAAGGTTTTGACAAACTTGAGGAAGCAGTTTCCGGGAAAGAAAACAGATTGACACGTGCAAACCAGGAGGAAAACCCCATCTCGAGAGAGAGGGGACGGTCAGAAGGGAAAGTCCGCGCTTCGCTGGGAAGGGCTAGGAAGGCAGGGAGCCAAGGGCGGCAGAACACGGACGGCCACGCATGCGCCAGACCGGCCGAGAGCTGCAGTACAGAAAACGGTGGGACGTACTGCTTTTGCCAAGGTCCTCTGCTAAAGGCCCCAGGTGTCCGTGAAAGCATTGTGAGGTGGGAATCAAGGGAGCCTTTAGACCAAAAGAAGAATTATAGGAGAACTAATTCATAAACATCAATCTTTAAATATGAACGCTATTTGGAGTGCCACTTGGGATTTACTGATCTGTCTCCCTCTTAAGGCCTTTCAGAGAAACCCTTGTCTACTAGGAGGCAACTGGAATCTCCAAGCGTCCTCCAACTTCCATTGTCTTAGTGGAGCAGCCTTCTCGTCTGGGAGGGACGGCCATGGCCCAGTTGCTCATTCCACTGTGGTACGTACACCGTGCAATGCCAGAAGAATGAACCCGTCAGTCTTAGAAGACATACAACCAGGATGCTCCTCGGGACTGAGGATGGCGAGACTGGCTTACTTTGGACATGTCACCAGGAAATCGCTAGAAAAGGATATCATGTTTGGTAAAGCGGACGGTCAGCAAAAACACGGGAAACCCTCAACGAGATGGACTGACACCACAACCCCAACAACGGACTCGAACACACCATCGATGATGAAGACGGCGCAGGACTGGGCAACGTTTCGTGTGTTGTACATAAGGTCAACGTGCATCAGGAGCTCACTCGACAGCAACTAAAAAAAACACGTACTTTTTCAAGGGTGTTGCTGTGACAGACCCCTTTGAATCCCAGGGGACTGGTCTGGACGCACCCCACACGCACGTACAAGCAACACCGCGCACATGATGTCTTGGGCCCGGGCTGAGAGTACCGCGGGCCCCTATGTTCTTCTTCCACACAATCCCACGGATCTGTGGCCATGTGCTCCAGGTGTGGGAAAGGCAGCCACAGGCCAGCCCGCCCTGTTCCTGGCACACCAATGGCTCCGGGGTGGTCTCTCTCTGTGTCTTAGTCCGGACTTCCCTGGACTGTCCAGCTAGGTAGCCTCAGCCAGGTCACTCGGCCTCCCTGGGCCATCAGAAACCACCCACAGAGATGCTGGTGCCTAATGAGTCAGATCCTCAATGGCACCTACGAATTCGCAGTGTCTAAACGCTCCCGTGATTCTGACGCAGCTGGCCCTGGGACTGGTCTTGGGAAGTACTGATGGGTCATTTTAAGGCTTCTTCTAGAAGCATCCCTCTACCATTCCATCCTCTGGTGTCTGGCCCAAAGAGCTATTAGAGGGAAAATGTGCCCTTATCCCTCTACTTAGTCCACTGGAAACAGGGTTCAAAGGATTGTCCTGAGCGTCACCTTGCTGGCTAAGGCGTTCCAGGTCCTAATCCCCGAAGCAGCTGGAGGGACTGCTGAGCTGGCAGGTCTAATTTCCAGGCGATAATGAGGCTCCGGATCACCCTTAAAGCAAGAAACAGTGCCACACTCTCTGCTCCACACCTATCACTGCCTTTTAACAATGAAAACACAATCCTTTCTCAGAGCTGTTCATTTATCTCCTTTAGCAATAACAACACCCAAAACTATTGCCCTGAGATAATCTTTAAACCTTACCTCAAACCAAAACTTTTCCAGGAAGTCTGCTTTGAGCCAAACAACAGTTTAGCTTGATTAGTAAAGTATGTCTGCCATGAGCACTGTGCACTTTCAAATTTATCTTTGTGGGGTCAAACTGACAACAGCAACTCAAAAGGTCAGATGAGAAGCTTAGAAGGCCGTGACTATACACTGATACCCGTTGCCGTTGAGTCGATTCCAACTCATAGTGACCCTGCAGGACAGAGGAGAACTGCTCCATCAGGTTTCCAAGGAGCAGCTGGTGGATTCGAACTGCTGACCTTTAGATTAGCAGACAAGCTCTTAACCACTGTGCCACCAGGGCCCCCACACACTGATAGTGGCAGAATAATTTGGAAAGGAGTCGCGAGAATGGCTACACAGCTTGAAGACTGTAAACGATTTCACTGATTTGTCGGAATGGTATCCTTTGCTGTATATATTTTCACACATATACACACAAAATTAAATTAAAAAACAAAACAAAAATCAAGACGTCCAGAAGTCTAGCGACACAGCCTTGAGGCCTCTGGGAGCCTTCGTGGTCTGCGAGGGTCGGGACGCTGCCGGAACGTTCTGGAGTCGTGTCTCAGAGCTGAGGGCCGTGAAAGTGGCCTTGAGTCCCCCCAGGTCACTGCCAAGTCCCAGAGGCTCCCTGGACCTGACTGCACTACAGCCACATCTGACGGGCAGCTCCTGGCTTTGACCTTTGCCCTGAGGCCCCTTGTCACTTCAGACGTCTTTGGCCAGGAGAGACTGGGGACTGAAATCAGGTTACTTTTAGCTCCGGAAGTCCTGGCTCTTTTCTGTTGGCTCTAAATGCTGCTTGAAAGCAGACCTGTTTTCCTTTAGCTCATCATGCCCAGTCCTCTATCACGGGCAGCTGATCTCTCAGTCAGGGGGCAATTAGCATCCTACCGTGAGTGACTTCGTAGACCAGATCTTCAAGTTCACCTGCTCTGAGTCCCGGCCTCGGAGTTACCAGGCACGCCAGGACGGCTGGCAACTTGCCGGAAGCAAGTGCGCAGCCCAGGGCCCTTGGCGGCCTCTCCTGCCCCAGCGCCCACCCCTCAGACCTCCCCTGGCGCCCGGCTCCAAGGCGCACTTCACACAATCTAGGCTTTGGGTACGGCAGCACCCCACTTCTAGGACCAGCTGATGGTTGAGTGATCTGCTGAGTAACAAACCAACCCAAAACTTAGTGAACTGACACAGCAGCCGTTTTCTCTTGCCCCGATTCTGCGGCCTGGGCTGGGTGTGGCTGGGATCCCGCGGCCTGGGCTGGGTGTGGCTGGGATCCCTCGGCCTGGGCTGGGTGTGGCTGGGATCCCTCGGCCTGGGCTGGGTGTGGCTGGGATCCCTCGGCCTGGGCTGGGTGTGGCTGGGACCTCGCCCTCGTTCTGCCTTATCTATCTCGGGCCTCTCCGCACGCCTGCTCTCCCCCACAGGGCTGCAGAGCATACGCAGGACGGTGCCCGAGCGCTAACGCCTAGGATTCCAGGTGGGCTTCGTGATAGGAAGGAGCAGGGCCCTGAAAACAGGGCTGTGGCTTATGGGCAGTCCCGATGAAGCTGAGCACCTTCACCTGGGTTTGCGAGTGCCCTCTGCCAGCAGGCTCAGCCTGACCTCCCTCATGTCTCCTCACCCCGGGAAGCTGCAGCCATCTCCCAGAGGTTGCTGCCTTGCAGGGGAACCTCATCCCCCTCCATCTTCCCGAACTGTAAGCAGCTTAACTGCCGGTACCCGGTGTGACCTGGGCGGAGGTATGTGGATTTACATACACAGACCCTGGGGATGATGTGTGATGATGTGTGATGATGTGTGATGATGTGTGATGATGTGTGAGAATGGACCAGGACAGCCACGCTGACTGAGGCAGGTGCAGCGGGCAGAGAATCCGGACTCTGTGTCAGTGTGAGGGGCTGGGCGCTGAAACCAGACCAAAAAGACAGCATGAAACGAAGCTGAAACAGCCCCGCTTCCCTGGCGCCTGGTGGAGGAGGGCAGACGCGGGCTTCCGGAGAACAGAGCACAGCAGGGATGCCGTGTCACGGGCCTGCAGCCCCTTACAATGCCCCAGGAGGGCCCCGAGGACTCGCCCTCCCTGCTGGGGAGGGCACCTGTGTCCCTGAAGAGCTCTGTGGGGCTCTTGGCAGGCTGGAGTGACAGGGGGACTTGGTGCCATCAAACAGGGCTCCTGAATTCAAGGGGATGACGAGGTTCCAAGGTGGCAGGGCCAAGGGTGGCACTTAATGGCCAGACAAGAAGTGAGTGCGGTTACTTTATTACTATTAAAAACCAAACCTGTTGCTGTCGACTCCAGCTCATGGAGACCCCCTGTGTTACAGAGTAGAACTGCTCCATAGGGTTTTCTTGGCTGTAACCTTTACGTAAGCAGATCACCAGGCCTTTCTACCACAGCACCACTGGGCAGACTCGAACTGTCAACCTTTAGGTTAGTAGCGGAGCGCAAACCATTTGCGCTCCCCAGGGACTCCTACCGTATGACCATCACCGCCGCGCTAAACCCACACTCAGGGAGCTATGACCAGGAGTCAGCAAACCTTGTCTGTAAAGGGCCGGGGTTACGATTTTAGGTATTGCAGGCCACATACAGTCTCTATCACATATTCTTCTCCTCTGCCTCCTTTTCCTTTTTTAAAATCCCTTAAAATGTAAAATCCATCCTTAGCCCACAGGCTGTACGAGAACCGGCTACAGGCGGTGGCTGTGGTTTGCTGACCCCTGGTCTGGCCCACAGAGCTCTTTAGTGCTGGCTGGTTGCTCGTGGGAGTCCCTGGGGGGTGCAAATGGTTAAGCACTGTCTGCTAACCGAAAGGTTGATGGTTCGAGTCCACCCAGAGGCGCCTCAAAAGAAAGGCCTGGCAATCTGCTTCCGAAATATCAGCCATTGAAAACTCTACGGAGCACAGCTGTACTCTGACACAGGGTCACCGTGAGTCAGAACCGAGCGGACGACAACTGGTTTAACTAAAAAATCCAAACCCACTGCCGTCAAGTGGATTCCAACTCATAGCGACCCTACAGGACAGACTGGAACTGCCCCAACAGGGTCTCTAAGGAACGGCTGGTGGATGTGAACTGCCTGTCTTTTGGTTAGCAGCCGAGCTCTTAACCACTGTGCCACCCGGGCTTCCTGGTTTAACTAGTAGTTAATTATTACGACCTTCAGACATGGGGAAATAAGCAATAATTAATATGCAATATTACTGAGTTCCTTAAAAAAAAAAAAAAAAAAAAAAAACACCTCTCCTTGTTATCCGCATCCAGCCGAACCCAGTCCTGCCCGACCACAATGACGAACCCCGGAGGGTATGGCGACCGGCCTTCGTTCAGAAGCACGCCCATGGCAACGGAGGCTCCAGAATGAAAGAAGCTGAAGTTCCCTTTCCGTCCACTCCTAACCTTATCGCTCACAGAAACACGCCTGTCACCAGCGCCAGGAGCCCCTCCCTTCCGGTGTCCCACTGCGGTGACTAGCTTAACGAGATGGGGCTGAGCCCGCTGGGAACGTGTGTCTTTTCCCCAGCCTGTCTACCGGGCTCAGCTCGGATCAAAGCTGAGAGAGGGCGCCTCCACGGTGCCGATGGCAAGTCGCGGGCTGGGCAGCAGGACATGTGCCGAAAGCGCCCGGCTCCGACTCACCGGCTCCAGGGACTCCCCCGTCCCCGTCCGTGCAGACAGCGCCCTCGGCTGCTCACTCTCCTGCCCGGCCTCCTCTGGACCAGCTGCGTTTTCCGGTTTCCAGCAGACTTCCACACTTTCTCCTTCCGTCCCAGCGAGCGCTGGGAGCAGGCCGTGTGTGTGTGCCGTGCACGTCCCAGAGGAGCACCTGCAGTCCTGCACGCCGGTCACTGCTGGCCGCGGGGACGGGGCTCAGACACAGCCCATCTCCTGCCCTCGCACCGGGAGGATGCGGGCTCGGGTTCTGCTCAACACAACTTCCCTTCCCGATCTTTAAATGAATACACAAGCAGATGAATACACGAAGCTCCTGCACACAACAGGCTCTTCGCCTCTGCTCACCCTGGGCAGCGAAGGCCCAGGAAGGAGGCAGGAGTGTTCAAGGACAGCTGATAAAGCGTCCTGCCAACCCCCACTGGGACACTGGGCAGGCCGGGGTTACTATGCAAACCCAACAAAGGATAAACAGTCTGAGAGGAGAAGCCAAGAACGCGGGGGCCAAATCTCAAGTGAGCCGAAGCACGACCAGAAATTTTCTGCGCTCGTCATTGTTTGCACAGTTGTAGGTTGCTCTGGGGCATTTACCACTGACTGGCCGAGAGAAATAGCCAGGGGGCAGACCAGCTGGCCAGGTCAGGTGTGGTGGGATAGTACTGCACGTCCCCCTCCTCACTGTCCACAAAGCAAGGGCCCGCGTCTGCGGAGGGTAGGCTCTGTGCTGAGACATGGGGGCGGAGCGCGTTACTTTCTCAAGACTGCACGCCTGCATGGGTGGCAGGCTTGCTCTCCTGAACTGTGTGGCCTTCTAAAAGGTAGTTACAATCGAGCAGAAGATGATCGTGAGGCCAAATGTGCACGCAAGCTGCAAAAAAGAAAAAAACGAAAACAGCAATAACAAAAAATAAATAAACCCAACTCCGACTCGTGGCAACCCCCTGTGTTACAGAGTAGAGCTGTGCTCTACAGGGCTTTCTTGGCTGTAATCTTTCTGGCAGCAGACCACCAGGCCTTTCTTTGGCGGAGCCGCTGGGTGGGTTCAGACTGCTGACATTTTGTTCAGCTGTTGTTATCAGGAGCTGTCGAGTCGGTTCCAACTCATAGCGACCCCAGAGGACAGAGGAGAACTGCCCCCCAGGGTTTCCATTCGAACTGCTGACCTTTTCGATAGCAGCTGAGCTCTCAACCACTGCGCCACCAGGGCTCCTTTTTGTTCAGTAGCTGATTGCAGACCATCAGTGCTACCCAGGGACCTTACACACACTGCTCCAGGTATTAAAACTACCTGGCAGTCATGAAAGAGGCAAAAACAAGCAGAGGGAAAACAGTGCCGACACGCTGACACCTTTCAGCTCATTACGGAAATCAGAGCGAAGGCACCGTGCTCTGACTCCGCCCACAAAGAAAACTCCCCCACGGGAAGCAGTTTTTAAACAAAATATAGTTTCAGACTTGGAAACTGTTTGGACAATTATCATGATTCTTAAAATTCATTTGAATCAGCCTGCTTCTTTCCTAAAAATTCCCACTAAAGTTTATATAAAAAATTAAGGCTAAGTAACCAGCCATATAAAAGGAGCCCGGGTGGCACAGGAACGCAGGCCAGAGACTTCTGCGGGCTTACTTCCCAAGAATCGGAGGTCAGGTGACAAGAAAAGTGCAGGGCCGAGAAAAGAGCAAGCAAGCTTTGCCACAAACCAAAGCAAACCTCTTGCTGTCGAGTCGATTCCGACTCATAGCGACCCTATAGGACAGAGCAGAACTGCCCCATAGGGCTTGCAAGCAGCGGCTGGTGGATTCAAACTGCCAACCTTTTGGTTAGCAGCCAAGCTCTTACCCACTGTGCCACCAGGGCTCCAGCTTTGCCAGAACATTCAATTATATATTAGAGGTAGGCTACACCCCCAGCGAAGGGCTGGGCTGCTAACCAAAAGGTCAGTGGTTCAAACCCACCAGTGGCTCCACGGGAGACAGATGTGGCAGTCTGCTTCCGTAAAGACTACAGCCTTAGAAACCCTAGGGGGTAGTTCTACCCTGTCCTATAGGGTCGCTATGAGTCAGAACTGACTCGACAGCAATGGGTTTGCTCTTTTAATTAGCCATATGGAACGCAATAGCCACTGGATTTAGAAGGAAGCAGACGTTTCTGTTTTCAGTCAAGAATGTACCGACTGCTCCAGAGGGCTGCCCACCCGGGTCTCCAAAATCTCGTAATGAAATTTATCCTAATTCAAGAAGACAAAAGTGGTAAGCTATAAAACGCTGTAATGCAGTTAAGTGTAAAGATCCTCCCTGCAATGTCGAACGTCGTTTAAAAAAAGAAACAACACACAAGGGACCAGCCATAGGAAAATGCCCCGGGGAAATTTGATGTGTCATCTGATTACGAAGTTTGCTTCTATTCAAATTACAGAGAGCGCTCACGCAGCAACCTAGAAAATGGTTTATGAAAACAGCCCTGAGTGATACTAGACGATATTAACAAGAAGGACACGCTCATGGCCTGTGACTAGGACTTTTTTCACTCAGTGATATAAATGGGAAGTCTCAGGTCAGTACAAACCTCTTCTCCGCTGTGAAGGGTAATAGGAAGTGTGAGGGTTAATGTTATCTGTCAACCTGCTAGACTATGATTCTCAGTGGCTTGGCGGACACTGTGTAATCACCTTTCATTTTGTGATCTGATGGGAAGAGCCAACCAGTTCGAAGGGGAATTTCCTTGGGGGTGTGGCCTGCCTCCAATATATAACTGGATGTTCTGGCAAAGCTGGAGCCCTGGTGGCACAGGGGTTAGGAGCTATGGCTGCTAACCAAAAGGTCAGCAGTTTGAATCCACCAGTCACTCCTTGGAAACCCTGTGCGGCAGTTTCTACTCTGTCCTATAGGGTCACTATGAGTCAGAACCGACTCGACAGCAACGGGTTTGGTTTGGTTTGTGGCAAAGCTTGCTCGCTCTTTTCTCAGTCCTGCATTTTTCCCATCACCTGACCTCCAGTTCTTGGGACGTAAGCCCGCAGAAGTCTCTGGCCTGCCACGTGACCTGCAGACTTTGGGTCCCTCAGCCCCTGCAACCACGTGAGTCAGCAGAGGTCTTCAGCCTGTTGCCTGACCCACAGATTTGGGACTTGCCAGCTCCTACAACTGCATGAGCCATTTCCTTCAAGTAAGTTTTTCTATGTATCTATCTACGCTTCACTGGTTTTGCTCCCGTAGAGAACCCACACTAATACAAACAGGCAGATAGACAGCTGTCGAGTCAACTCCAACTCACGGCAACCTCATGTACAACAGAACAAACACTGCTTGGTCCTGCATCCTCCTCACGATCACCAGCATGCTTGTGTCTACTGTTGGGGCTGCCGTGCCAATCCCCCTCACCAAGGGTCTCCCTCGCCCTCACCGGCCCTCTACCTGACCAAACACAACGTCCTCCTCTACCGATTGATCCTTCCTGATGACGTGTCCAAAGCAAGCAAGTCAAACAATGTTCTGCTGGGATCCATCATGCTTTCATTGGCTAATTTTTGGAAGTGGATCACCAGGCCTTTCCTCCTAGTCTGTTTGAGCCTGGAAGCGCCGCTGAAACCTGCCCGCCATGGGTGACCCTGCTGGTGTCTGAAATACCGGTGCCACAGCTTCCAGCGTTACAGGGACATGAAAGCCAGCGGAGTCCGCCACACTGACAGACGTGTGGGGGGTAAAGAGTAGCAGAGCAGTAAGCGCGATGCCAAGCTTGGGAGCGGACCACCTGCGTTCACGTCCCGGCCTCCACACTGAGGGGCTGGGTCACCTCGGGAAAAGTGTTGACACTTGATCCTCTCCCTGCATGCAGGCAAATCGTGCTTTTAACCTTAGAAAAAAAGGCTGGGCGAGAAGAAATCAACAAAAACTATACTATAAACAACCATAAAAAACCTCTGCTGGCCTCCGAGATGGTGAAATTACCTGGCGGGCTCCCAGAGTGCACAGAGCTGGCTGGAGGGTGGTTCTCCAGGAATCTCAGGTCTCTGCCCGGCTGCTTCTCTCTCTAGGCCCTGCTCCTGCCTTCCTCCCGCCTGCTTCTCTCTCTAGGCCCTGCTCCTGCCTTCCTCCCGCCTGCTTCTCTCTCTAGGCCCTGCTCCTGCCTTCCTCCCGCCTGCTTCTCTCTCTAGGCCCTGCTCCTGCCTTCCTCCCGCCTGCTTCTCTCTCTAGGCCCTGCTCCTGCCTTCCTCCCGCCTGCTTCTCTCTAGGCCCTGCTCTTACCTTCCTCTCGGCCCAGTCTCCTCTTCTCCCCGCCTTCCCCTTCCACCTTGGAGATGCTTGGGGACACAAAAGCTGCTGGAGCCCTCAGAAGCGGAACTGAGGCTGTGTCTAATCCAAGCACAGATAAACAAACCTCGGACGGCTGCAATATGAGTCTGGTGGTCAGAGTGGCCCCCAGGTGGCACAGCCCAAATCCATCCAGCCTCCGCAACCTGGCACCCAACTCGGTCACCAACCCACACTCTGTCGCTCAACCAGACGGAGAAGTGTTAACCCAACAATTATGGTGTTATGAATAACAACGTGCAAACAATGTACAAGGTCTATCCCCACCGTATAAATCGAGTGTGTAGAAAAGATTTCATACGTAATAATGTTTAAAACGCAAATTTACAAAGCCGTAATTTACTAAGAGGACCCAACATACAAAGGCTTTTTGGATGCCTGGTTTCCTGGATGACGCTCTGGCCCTGGGGACAGAAATGTCACATCTGCTCTTTGCCACATCCCCTTGGTGGGTCCTGGGTTCCCTGCACTCCAAGGCCCCTTCAGCTCTAAAAGCTAGGAATTAGTCTGTGCCTGGTTTTTGTGATAAAAATTCCCTTAGATTTCAAAATAAAAAGTTAAAAAAAGGTCATATAAAGATTTTTTCCCCCTTAGATAAATTTCCTCCTAAGCAGTAAAATGGATCTAGCAGGAAGAGGCCACCACCTGTCAGCGTGTCCCACTGTGGCGGCTTGCCTGTTGCTGTGATGCTGGAAGCTCTGCCACCAGTATTTCAAATACTGGCAGAGTCACCCATGGCGGACAGGTTTCAGTGGAGCTTCCAGAGTAAGACAGACTAGGAAGAAAGGCCTGGTGATCTACTTTCGAAAATTAGCCAGTGAAAACCAAGTGGATCAGAACAGAACACTGTCTGGTAGTGCTGGAAGATGAGCCCTCTAGGTTGGAAGGCACTCAAAATACACAGCGGGCACAACAATGCACTTGAGCAAACCAACGATGATGAAGATGGTGCCGGACGGGGCAACGCTGCATTCTGTCGACCCGGGATAGCCACGAGTCAGAACCAACTGGACGGCAACTACCAATAACAGCAGGAAAAGGAGTAGGCGTCGAGCAGGCGGCGTGGCACCACGAGCTGAATGGGCCCCTGTGTGGCTCTGGGTCCTGCAGGGTCTGCTGGGGTCCGCGGGGGTCCATGCACTTGGCATGCAGCCTGCTATGTGAAGGCACAAACAGGAGACGCTGCCTATTACCAGTGAGACCCCCTCTGCCAGCTGGGCATGAGCATCCATCCTCCCTCGTTTTACCAGGAGGCAGGAGATGGAGCCCAGAGCTGGCTGGGGGAAGAGCTGGGGGCAGAGTCCAGGCCTGCTGCTTGGTGCCTTCTGATCTTTGCAGAGAAGCCTAACGCTTTCATCAGAATGTGGATGTTGAAGGATGATGGGAGAAGAGCTCCACCTGAGGGCCGGCTGGAACACTGTCCCTTCTGTGGACCTCAGGGGCAAGGAGAAGGAGCAGGGAAAGGGTCTTCCCCAATGTGTTTTCCTACTGAAGGGTGGGAGCTGAGTATCTTATGAATACCTTAAGATATTCTTCTGTCTTAAGAATAGGGCCCAGAAATTCTCCTACAGGCTGCCTCAAGGTTCCAGGGTCAGTGTTCTGGGGCCCAAGTTCCCGGAGGGCCATTCTGCCCACACCTCCCTCCAGGCCTAGGCACGCAGCCGGGTCTGGCCCAGCCCTGGTGTCTGCCAAGTCAGACAGTGGCCTCAGGGCCTGGTCCTTACTCACATCACATCCTCTGTTTGACACAAATGTCAGCCTGCAAATCCGGAGGGAGCCATGCCCTGAACAGGCCAGCTCCGGACACAGAGTCCCCGGAAAGCCACACGAGGCAGCCCTCAACCTCAACCCTCTACCGCTCACCAACCCCACTGGTCGTTCCTCTGCCCGCACATCACAGCCCCACCCCTGGACACTCTGTGTCAAGGGCGCACCTCATGGAGCCACCTCGTCCTCCTCACCTTCCTAGGACACCAGGCGGCCAGGAACCTTCTCCTGGCCTTCAGCCCACCTGCACACCAAAAGATGTTTGCATGAATGCACACAGCCCCCCGAAAGGGAACAAGCATGGAGCCAACTACCCCCCAACCAGGCCTAGGACCCAAGCTGGCCAGTTCCCCCTGGGGATCCCGCACTGTGGAGTGCCCTCAGTCCACCCTCTGATGTTTGTTCACCTGGTGGGCAGGAAATGGTGTCCTCACTCGGTTGAACCGGCATTTTTTTCTTTTCTTTTTTTTTAGTGTACTTTAGGTGAAGGTATACAGAACATATAGTTTCTCATTAAACAGTCAGTATACATATTGTTTTATGACATTGGTTAACAATCCCATGACATGTCAACACTGTCCTTACTAAACCTTGGGTTCCCTATCACCAGCTTTCCTGTCCCCTTCTGCCTTCTAGTCCTTGTCCCTGGACTGCTGTGCCTCATTAGTCCCGTTTTGTTTTATGGGACTGTCCAATCCCCGGCTGAATGGTGAACCTCGAAAGTGACTTCATTACTGAGCTAAAACGGTGTCCGGGGGCCATACTCTCGGGGTTTCTCCAGTCTCTGTCAGGCCAGTAAATCTGGTCTTTTGTGTGTGTGTGTGTGTGTTAGAATTTTGTTCTACATCCTTCTCCAGCTCTGTCCAGAACCCTCTGTTGTGATCCCAGTCAGAGCAGTCAGTGGTGGTAGCCAGGCACCATCTAGCTGTACTGGACTCAGTCTGGTGGAGGCCT
Organism: Trichechus manatus latirostris; assembly: GCF_000243295.1. Lineage (NCBI taxonomy): Eukaryota > Metazoa > Chordata > Mammalia > Sirenia > Trichechidae > Trichechus > Trichechus manatus. The sequence goes on from NW_004444064.1 coordinate 5,220,668, forward strand.
TGGTAGCTGTGGTCCATTAGTCCTTCGTACTGATCTTTTCCTTGTATCCTGTTCTCTTCCTTCTCCTTTGCTCCCAAGGGGGTGAGACCAGTGAAGTATCTTAGATGGCTGCTCGCAGGCTTTTAAGACCCCAGACGCTACTCACCAAGGTAGAATGTAGAACATTGTCTTTATAAACTATTATGCCAATTGAGCTAGATGTTCCCTGAGACCATGGTCCCCACAGCCCTCCGCCCAGCGATTCAGTCCCTCAGGGAGTTTGGAAGTGTCTATGGAGCTTCCATGACCTTTCCTTGTACAAGTTGTGCTGGTTTCCCCAGTATTGTGTACTGTCTCACCCTTCACCAAAGTTACCACTTACCTATTGTCTGTTTAGTATTTCCCCCCTCATCCCTCATAACCAACAAAGATTGTTACTTTTTGTGTGTAAAGTTTTTCATGAGTTTTTACAATAGAGGTCTCATACAATATCTGTCCTTTTGTGACTGACTTATTTCACTCAGCATAATGTCCTCAGTTTCATCCATGTTATGAGATGCTTCACATACTCATCATTGTTCTTTCTCGTTGCATAGTACTCCATTGTGTGTATGTACCATAGTTTGTTTATCCATTCATCTGTTGATGGGCATTTAGGTTGTTTCCATCTTTTTGCTGTTGTGAGCAGTGCTGCCATGAACATGGGTGTGCATATGTCTATTCGTGTGACAGCTCTTATTCCTCTAGGACATATTCCTAGGAGTGGGATTGCTGGATCGTATGGTATTTCTATTTCTAGCTTTCTGAGGAAGCGCCATGTCATTTTCCAAAATGGTTGTATCATTTTGCATTCCCACCAGCAATGCGTAAGAGTTCTGATCTCCCCGCAGCTTCTCCAACATTTGTTATTTCCAGTGTTTTTGATTCGTGCCAGTAATGCCAGGGTGAGATGGTGTCTTAGTCTTCCAGTTTTGCTACAACAGAAATCCCACAAGTGGATGGCTTTAACAAAGAGAAATTTATTTCCTCACAGTAAAGTAGGCTAAAAGTCCAAATTCAGGGCATCATCTCCAGGGGAAGGCTTTCTCTCTCTGTCGGCCCTCTCATCAATGTTCCCCTGGACTAGAAGCTTCTCCATGCGGGGACCCCGGGTCCAAAGGACACACTCTGCTCCTGCCACTGCTTTCTTGGTGGTGTGAGGTCCCTCTGTCTCTCTGCTCACTTCTGTCTTTTATATCTCAAGAGATTGCCTCCGGACACAGTCCAGTCTTGCAAGTTGAGTCCTGCCTCACCAACACAACAGCCACCCATCCTCCCTCATTAACATCACGGAGGCAGGATTTACAATATACAGGAAAATCACACAATACCGGGAATCATGGCCCAGCCAAATTGATACACCCATTTTTGGGGGGACATAAGTCAATCCATGACAGATGGTACCTCATTGTGGTTTTAATTTGCATTTCTCTAATGGCTAGTGATCCCGAGCATTTCCTCATGTGTCTGTTGGCCGCTTGAATGTCTTTGGTGAACTGTCTGTTCATTTCCTTTGCCCATTTTTAAATTGCATTATTTGTCTTTTTGTTGTAGAGGTGTTGGATTTTCTTGTAGATTACAGAGATTAGATCTTTGTCTGACTTGTAATGCCCAAAAATTTTCTCCCAGCCTGTATGAACCTGCATTTTTCTGATGGACAGTGAGAGATCTTACTCTGTGTGCACAAGGCCTGCAGGTCACCTGGGGGGCTGCTGGTGTGAGCGCAGCAGGGGCTGGGCCTGCGCAGCTCAGCCTCCCATCTCCTGTGACCACCGGCCTGCAGGGTGTGGTCCTCCTCGGCCCTCCCTGCACGAAGCTTCCAGGCCGGTGAAGGGCAGGGGGGCACAGCTGTCAATGGGGGTTCAGAATTGGGACACCTTGTTGCTGCACATTTCAGTCACACTCCTCAACAGATCACTAACAAGACTGACATTTTGATCTCCATCAGCTGGACACTATATCTATCTTCCAACTGGTCTCAAACCCAGAAAGGGAATGGGGTGTCATTTATTAACCCCTCAACTTGTGACTGTTTTTGCTTTATAATGTCATTTGTTTTTAACGAATGTTATACCTTCATCTGGACTCCCTGGGTGGTGCAAACGGTTATCGCGCTCAACTGCTAACGGAAGGGCTGGAGGTTCTACTCCTCCCAGAGGTACCTCCGAAGAAAGGCCTGGCAATCTACTCCGAAGAAACTAGCCACTGAGCACCCTCTGGAGCCCAGTTCTAATCTGACACACATGGGGTCACCATGGGTTGCAACTGACTCAACAGCAACTGTTGTTTTATTTGTTAGACCTTCAGCTAGCCCCTTGAGCATCCAACTTATACCATATTTATCTTAAAAGTCTTTCCAGACTGTTCCACAAAGTAAATCTCATCTGGGGAGAAATCCTGTTCTGGTTGCTGACTTTGTGCAGCCTTACCTAGAATTCAGATTTCTTTGGGCGATTCTGGGCTGCGTTCTCTTCCATCCCAGTTAAACGAGGGAGGGTCTCATGGTCATGCCCCGATGGGAATGGGGACTCACGGAGCACAGCTCTGAAAACCCTACGGAGCACAGCTCTACTCTGACACACAAGGGCTTGCCGTGAGCTGGGGTTGGCAGCTGGGTGGTTTTGTGTCCAAGGGGCCAGGGGCTCTCCCAGGGCTCTGCCTCCCAGCGACCCTACTGTAACAGGGGGCCCTACCACAGGTCTCCTCACTGACAGGCAGCCGAGCCCAGTTAGACCAGGCAGTCCAACTCCAGGGCCTCCGCTCTCCGCATTCTGCTGCCCGCCGGTCACTGGACTCGTTCTGGAGTTTTGCAGAGACACGCAGTCTGAGTTCCCACATCGCAGGCATACATACTTTCCTAAGACCCCTTCCTGTGTCAGCTTTTGGATGACACGATCAAACCCAGGCCTCATCAGCATGCTCTCGTGGTCCGCAGCACAGCCACTGACCACTGCCATACAGCGTCACACCTGCCCCTCCAGCGTGCTCTCGTGGGGCGGGCACAGCACAGCCACTGACCACTGCCACGTGGTGTCACACCTGCCCCTCCAGCGTGCTCTTGTGGGGTGGGCACAGCA
>NW_004444064.1:5223862-5286051 GCF_000243295.1 Trichechus manatus latirostris
GACCACTGCCACGTGGTGTCACGCCTGCCCCTCCAGTGTGCTCTCGTGGGGCGGGCACAGCACAGCCACTGACCACTGCCACGTGGTGTCACACCACCCTTCAGCCAGCAAGGGGAGAGCCCACATTTTGTTTGTTTTGGCATCCCCAATGCCTACTCTAGCTCCTGGCATTAATGCCAGTCAAAGAGCTGGTTGTTAAGTGAAGAAATCTGTGTTGTCTTCAGGAAGCAACCATCTCTTCAAACTTCTAGTGATCACTCTTTGCCGAAGGAAAAGAATCCTTTTCCCCATCCCAATACTCATCATCCTCGTGCCATGCTTAGAAGCGAGGAAGGCGAGACTACGTCTCACATACTTTTGACTTGTTATCAGGAGGGACCAGTCCCTGGAGGACATCATGCCTGGTAAAGTAGAGGGTCAGTGTAAAAGAGGAAGACCCTCAACGAGATGGACTGACACAGTGGCTGCAACAATGGGCTCAAGCATAACAAGGATTGTGAGGATGGCACAGGACCGGGCAGTGTTTTGTTCTGTAGTACACAGGGTCGCTGTCCTAGTCATCTAGTGCTGCTCTAACAGAAATTCCACAAGTGGATGGCTTTAACAAAGAGCAGTTTATTCTCTCAGTCTAGGAGGTTACAAGTCCGAATTCAGGGCATCAGCTTCAGGGGAAGGCTTTCTCTGTCGGCTCTGGAGGAAGGTCCATGTCATCAATCTTCCCTTGGTCTAGCGTCTCTGCGCAGGAACCTCAGGTCTGAAGGACACGCTCTGCTCCCGGCACTGCTTTCTTGGTGGTACGAGGTTCCCCACTCTCTGCTTGCTTCCCTTTCCTTTTATCTCTTGTAAGATAAAAGGTGGTGCAGCCCACACTCCAGGGAAACTCCCTTTACATTGGATCAGGGGATGTGACCTTAGTAAGGGTGTTATAATCCCACCCTAATCCTCTTTAACATAAAATTACAATCACAAAATGGAGGACAAGTACACAATACTGGGAAGCATGGCCTAACCAAGTTGACACATATTCTGGGGGGACACAGTTCAATCCATGACAGTCACTGTGAGTCGGAACCAACTGGGTGCCACCTAACTACAACAACACCATCACAACTACAAAGAACTCCTCTGTTACAAACATCTGGGTGTGTTCTCTGCAACATGGAAACATACCACACCTGCTAAGTGACGTAAGTCAGACACAAAAGGACAGATATGATCCCACTTCTATGAAAATATCTAGAATAGTCAAATGCATAGAGACCAAAGGAGATGAGTGGTTACAAGGGCTGAGGGGGGGAAACGGAGTTACAATAAAAAATCGATTCAACACACACCGGCCACCTGAGTTTATCCTCACACACGGGTGGGCCCCATATAGGAGCCTGTTATCTAAGAGCCCAACGGTAGCAAAAGTCGACCCATCCTCCAAAAAACCAGATCTACTGACGTGGAGTCAATCTGAACTCATGGCGACTCCATGTGTTACAGAGCAGAACTGCTCCATAGGGTTTTCTTGGCTGTAATCTTTACAGAAGCAGATTGCCAGGCCTTTTTTCCACACTACTGCTGGGTGGGTTCAAACTGCCAGCCTTTAGGTTAGCAGTCAAGCGCAAACCATGTGTGCTACCCAGGGACCTTGATTCATCCTAGGGGACCTCAAATAAAACGATACCCCATCATGTTCAATAGACACAGATATGCACTCACCCCTGCAAACTATCTCCCCCTGCCATTTATACACCCACTCAACAGTCATCCCGAAAGAAACAGCTTGTTTAGCAAAAGGAAGCAGGAGTGAGGGCTCCTCACGGTGCCTCGGGGTGAACATGTCCTTCAGTGTTCTCCAGATTTCCCAGTGGCTGGAGGACAGAGCTGGAGGCAGGACCTGTGGCAAAAGCAGGAACAGTGCCGTCCAAAAGAAACATACAGAGAAACCTGGGAGGGCCGGAACCTGACAGGCCCGCCTTATATTTTCTGGTCTCTGACGGTGCGGTCTTGCCGCTTTCCTATCTGCTCGTTTTAGTGGGAAGTATTTGAGTTTTCCTTCTCTGACAGGTTCCCGCCTTACACAAGTTCTGGCTTTTGCAGGTTTGACTGCATAAGGCAAGCCACAGGGTGGGCCACAGCTGTTATTTCCAATGTTCCAGAAGCCACAGAAAGAAAGAAAAGAAAGAAGCAGAGAAATTAATTTTAATAACGTACTTTATTTAACCCAACAGACCCAGAGCATCATCATTCTGACGTGTATTAAAGAGTCACTAACAAGACGGTCTATATTCCTTTCTCACCTGAGTCTCAGAAACCAGTGTGCACTTCTAACTTCCGGCACCTCCTGCTCTGGCCTCGCCACATCCCCTCTGCCGCCCACGTGGCTCGGGGCCACTCACCGGACAGTCGGCTCTGCAGGCCTGGCTTCTGATGGGACTCACCTGTCTCGGGGGGAGACGTTGCTGCTGACTTAGGGACACCAGGCTGCTACAGCAGCGAGACGGGCTCAACTGCAGGTTTTAGGGGCCCGAGCTGCTCTTAACACAGATGACAACAAAATGTCTCTGCACCCAATTGTCGCCTTCCTTTCTAAGCTCAGGGTTAGGACAGACAAACAGGCTGCAGTGACGTACTTCCCGAGTTAAGGAGGAGCAAATGCTCTTCTTATGGGGGACAGAGCAAAGCTGGGGGTGAACACCTACCTCGGGATCCTACTGTCCTGTAGTCTCATGCTCAGGGAACAGAGACACTGTGAAGGTGCGGACGATGAGGCAATCTGGGGTCTGACACTCTCCTGTCCTCACCGGCAGAATCCTACCCAGCGACTACCTGGGGGCCTCAAACTCAACCAGGAACGTGGAAGGGTGGGGCCTGCTCAGCGAGCCCCTCCCTTACCTGTTGGTACCTGTGTACCTGCAGGTCCCTCAGGGAAGCCTGTGAGCAGTCAGCACAAGCCCCACTGCAGGTGGCAGAGGAGCGGAGTCTGCCCCAGCGGGGCTGGCTTTCATCCCGCCTCAGCCCCCCCCCCCCCATTTTGGGAAGCAGGGAGGAGAAGAGGACAGAGTCCTGCCAAGCCCTCCCACCTGGGTCCACTACCTGGGTGTCCTTTCCGCCCATGGCCGAGGGCATCCCTACAGACGGGCTGGCAGGGGGGCCGGGAGCGCGGGCCTGAAGCGCCTTGCTGAGGACCACGGGGGACGCCCACATGCCGGGCTGTCCACACCGTCTGGACAGTCCCCAAGCCTAGCGGCAGAGGACAAAGGGAAAGAAATTCTGCTGGAAATGACGGCTTTCTCCTTTTTCTTATTTCAGAAAGAGACTTACAGCTAGGTCCTGCTCAGCCTCCCGCTCTAAAAAATAAAAGCAAGTCGACTGTTGTAGAACAACTAGAGTGTGGGGCTCCGGATGACGGTGGCCAGGAGGCGCACACGGCATCAGGAGAAAATGCCTCTCCCCAGAAGCTAGGGGGAGAGGTCAGAGGCACCCAGGCCTCCTTCCCAAGGATGTGCCCCCTGAGAAAGGGACGTCCCACCTTGCAGCCAGCGTAGCCACGTGCCCGGTGTGGCCCAGGAGGTGCGGGGGAGCTGCGGGTGGCACCGTGGGGAGGGCGCCCCCCTCTACCTCTTCTCCTGGGACTGCTGACGGGATGAGGAGGGTGACGAGGGGGCAGCCTTCCCGAGACCAGAGAGCATCACTGTCATAACTGGCCACAGGCTGGGCCAAGTCAGCAGGAGCTGGTCCCCATGGCACCATGGAGCCTTCCCTCCCCTGGATGGTCATACTGTCATCAGAACAGAGCCCGTGTTTGTTGGGGCCCCTGTATGGGGGATACGCCTGCTCCTGACAGTAGAACTGTGGGGCAGACGGCCGGCCGTGTAGTCCACACTGGACCCCCAACAGCAAGGACAAGTATGACCTGAGATGTTGCTGTACCCCCGGGACACGAACATGGAATGCCACTTCCAGGGGCCTCCTGGCATCCCTGCAGAGCAGAGTCCTGGCCAGGCGTCCAGCTTCTGACAAGGGTACGGGGTTCACAGGCTCACACTCTCAGGACCTCAGCGAGGGGAGGAGGACGCTTCCCGCCCCCAGACACCTGTGCTGGTGGAATCCCTCCTCATTAGAGACCACCTGCCGGCCTCTTTCCACATGGGTGGGGTGGGTGCACGGGTCGGGTGAGGGTGCCTAGACCAGCTGGCCTCGTTCTCGATCCTGCTGAGCTGGTTTAGCACCTCCTATCAGGACTGTGCCGCCCTGGGGGTTCAGCCAAACCCGCTAACAATCCTGTCACAAACAGTACCTTCCCACAGAGCAGCCAGTGACTCAGCAGAAGCACAGCCCCACGATGGTCTGCATTTTCCCTGAAGGGGACCGTCCTGTTGCCAAGCAGCATACGGTTTAAACAAAACAAACAAAAACGAAGACACGACTCTGGGTAAGAGGCCTTGCTCGGGATGCGTCGGGAGATACGTATCTGGCCCATTCCGCCACTATTCTCCTGGCACAGGTTACCTCACTGCCCGCCCCCGCCTCCGTTTCCTCATCTTCCTGAGAGGCCTGGTTCAGACGCTCTCCAGCCTCTACCTCCTCGCCTGCGAGAGCAGCTGCTTAGGGGAGCGTGAGGTGAGAGAGAGAAAGGTCTCGTGTGCCCGTCCCCTGTGGTGCTGGCCTGGTCAGCCCAGACACCCAGCTATGCCCATGAGGATGAGAGACACCAGAAAAACAGGACCTGCTCGCTGGTCTTTCTGGGAAACTGGGCGGCACACCTTGGATGGACCCTCGGGCCTCAGCCTCCCTGTAGGAGCTGACCATCTCGGACCCTCTCCTTCATCTTCCTCTCAGATCCAGCACCCCGTCGCCCTGGGTGTCCCACCCCAGGCCCAGCTCTGTGTCTGGACTGGCCTGAGCCACTCCCATGACGCCTGGGCCCTTGTGCGCCACCTCCTGTCCTCTCGAGGGCTTCGCAGGACACTCGTGGCTCCCTGGGTCCCCGATGTCCCCCCTGCAGGATCAGTCTCATCAGCATTCAGACACGCCCAGCGTACCCCAACTTGAAGACGATGAAGACGCACAACATCCCTCCCTGAGCCCCACACCCCCACTCCCAGGCATTTCTCTGTACCAGGCAAGTTACAAGATTCACCGCGTCTCCATTTCTGGAGTCCCCTCCTCTCCTCCACCCCTGACCAGATGACCCGGCACAGGCCAGCCCCCATGCTCTTCCACGCCACCTGTCCCTCCTCCTCCCTCCACACCTGCCCACCCCCACGCCCTTCCACGCTGCCTGTCCCTCCTCCCTCCACACCTGCCCGCCCCCACGCCCTTCCACGCTGCCTGTCCCTCCTCCCTCCACACCTGCCCGCCCCCACGCCCTTCCACGCTGCCTGTCCCTCCTCCCTCCACACCTGCCCGCCCCCACGCCCTTCCACGCTGCCTGTCCCTCCTCCCTCCACACCTGCCCGCCCCCACGCCCTTCCACGCTGCCTGTCCCTCCTCCCTCCACACCTGCCCGCCCCCACGCCCTTCCACGCTGCCTGTCCCTCCTCCCTCCACACCTGCCCGCCCCCACGCCCTTCCACGCTGCCTGTCCCTCCTCCCTCCACACCTGCCCGCCCCCACGCCCTTCCACGCTGCCTGTCCCTCCTCCCTCCACACCTGCCTGTCCCCCTCCTCCCTCCTCCCTCCGGGTCATTTCTCAGCTTCCAATGCTCACTGTCCCTCCCCTGCACCCTCAAGGGCTGGGCCAAGCTGGTTCCCAGGGCATTCACACACACCTGTGACCCCTCACACTGACCTCCCCTCTGGGCTCCAGACTCAAGTCCAAGACCTGCTCAAGGCCCAGGAGGGCTGCTGGGCATTTCACACTGACCTCGTCCTGACAGAACGCTGGACTCCCAAGCCCACTCTCCTGCAACTTCCCCACCCAGTGACAGCACTGCCACCAGCCAGCCGGCTCAGGTCCACACCCAGACCCGGGGCAGCCCTGCCTCCTCCTCATGCACCTGCACACACGCCACACACATACTCCATACACGCTGCACACACCACACACGCTCACACACGCCTACACGCGTTCCCCAACTCTCATCCACACAAGCACACACCCCCACTCTTGTACTCATATATTCACACACACACGCTCACACACACCTACACGCGTTCCCCAAGTCTCATCCACACAAGCACACACCCCCACTCTTGTACTCATATATTCACACACACACGCTCACACGTGGCACACTGCTCACACAGTCATCCCACAAACCCTCACACACAATCCATCAGTCAGCCTGCTTGTTATCACCCCTGCCCTCGTCACTTTCGGCCTGGATCGTCCAGTCACCTCCTAATCTCCACTGTACTGACTTCTGTCCCACTCCAATCCACCCAGCGGCCAAGAGCTCTCTGCCAAAGGCAAGCCAGTCCATGCCAGCACCCTGCAGAAGGCCCTCTGGTGGCTTCCCATGGAAATTCCTTCTGCATCTGCCAAGCCCTGGGCCATCTGACCCGCTCTGCCCTGACCTGGCACAGCACAGGGCCTCCTGTGTCTTGCAAGCTCCTGCAGCCTCCGTAACCACCAAGGTCCACACGTTATCCATCTCTGCACCCCAACCCCAAGTGGGCCATGGTGAAAGTCCGGGGGATATGGAATAGGCTCTGCATCTGGCTAGCCATCAGGGCTGGCCTCCTGCACCCTCTCACCCTGGCGCCCGACCTCCTGCAGCCAGTGGGGCAGCCTAGAGATAAGCAACAGGCTGAGAAAAGGAGCAGAGGCCTTCCCTAGACGGGCGGGTCCACGGTCATGGCGATCTAGGCTCCAAACTCCCGGAAAGCAAGAGCACACACCACAGCTCCAAACCCAGAAGACCAACTAAGCCTTCACCAACAGCCATGGAAGCCCCATACCATGCGTCTGTCTTTATTTCACAAGTCTATCTTCATTTCAAGGAGCCCTGGTGGTATAGCGGTTAAGCGCTCACGTGCTAACTGAAAGGTCGGTGGTTCAAACCCACCAGCCGCTCTGGGGGAGAAAGATGTGGCAGTCTGCTTCTGTAAAGATCACAGCCTTGGAAACCCTATGGGGCAGTTCTATTCTGTCCTACAGGGTTGCTATGAGTTGGAATCAATTACACGGCAATGGGGTTTTCATCTTTATTGCAAAGGTATTTCAATTTTCAAAGCACTAAATGACATAGTTCTTTATAAGCAACTTGACTTTTAAAAAGAAAACACACATGGCTATTTACGTATTTTTCCAGCATGGGCAACATTAAGTACTATGCCAGAGGAAAAGCACCCCCAACTCCTACAGGGACCCCTTCATCTCCCTACTCACTTTACTAGTACCGAAAATCAAAATCTCTGCCCCTAATTACACGTTTCTTTTCTCTCCACTGAGATCATTATAGTAAGGATTTTGACTTCCAAGAAGAGAAATCTTTTTCATCATAAACGATTCCCCCAAATAAAGAAGCCCACATTCTCACAACCATCTATCAAGTATTTACTAAACCTTCACAAAAATGGCATTAAGATACGGGGAAGTCAGTAAAAGAATAGCCCCCAAATTAAGCCTTCCATCAGTCTTCTGGCAATTTCCACTGGACTCATAGAACCCGTACTTATCCCAGCACCTTCGCTTGCCAGGACACGCCCACCCGCCTCAGACACTCTCCTTGGCCACCCAGAGTCTCCAGGAGTCTCAGGGGGCTGCCAGAAGGTTAGTGTATCATTAAGAAAATGATTACTGTTTGATCCCGGAAAAACTAGCTCAGAGAATCCACAACGTGGCGCTAATTACCGATCGACAAAAGTATAACCATCAACCCCCAGTTTTGTTTTGTTTTGTTTTTCTCTTTTAAGAATTTTTTTTATTGTTGTAGATTAAGTGAAAGTTTACGATTCAAGTTAGTCTCTCATACAAAAATTTATACATACATTGTTATGTGACCCTAGTTGCTCTCCCTATACTGTGACAGCACACTCCTCCTCTCCACCCCGGATTTCCCGTGTCCATTCAACCAGCCCCTGACCTTCTCTGCCTTCTCATCTCACCTCTGGACAGAAGCTGCCCATTTAGTCTCATGTACCTACTTGAGCTAAGAAGCACACTCTTCACGAGCATCATTTTATGTCCCATAGTCCAGTCCGATCTTTCTTGGAAGAGCTGGCCTTGGGAATTGTTTTAGTTCTGGGTTGACAGAGAGTCCAGGGGCCTTGCTTTCTGGGGTTCCTCCAGTCTCAGTCAGACCATTAAGTCTGGTCTTTTTAGTAGAATTTGAGGTCTGTACCCCACCTTTCTCCTGCTGCTTCAGGGACTCTCTGTTGTGCTCCCTGTCAGGACGGTCACTGGTGGTAGCTGGGCACCATCCAGTTCTTCTGGTCTCAGGCTGATGACGTCTCTGGTATCAACCCCCAGTTTTTTATTTCCAATTGAAAACAACTTGTCAATGGCCCTGGATAACTGAACTGTTCCCAAGTCATTCATTACCGTGATAAATCAGCCCGCGTCTGCTCAAGCCGCCTGCGCCGCCTGGGCCAGAAGCAGAACAGCAAGCAGCTGGCTCTCCTCTCCGCTCTGCACCCCGCCCTGACACATGAAACGGGTTTACGCAGACACACAGACAGACACGTGGATGAGCATACACACAAGAGGGGCGAGCATGCTCTACCCTGTGGGCTGTCCAGTGGGGCACTGACCAACTGGGGTCACCCCTGGGGGTTGGGGCGGCAACAATGGCTATCAGCCGGGCTGGACCTGCGGCATCAGAGCTGTGCCGGCACCTGGAATGGGAAGGTGATACAATGAAAAGATCTGGCTCTGCATCGGAGGCAGCCGAGACGGAAACGGACCAGCTGGCATTGGGAGCAGACAGACACCCCGATCCCTGCCCTGCCGCAGCAGTGCGTCTTGGAGCTGCGGGTGATGAGCTCACAGTCGTCTCAAGGAGCGGCCGGGAGGACTCGTGAGGACAGGCAGGAGCGCCCCGCGGAACCAAAACCCTGGTTCTAAGGTCTTTCCATGAATTGGGAAGGCAGCAGAGACACAGACTTGAGCTAAGTCCGCCATCCATCCTACACTGTAAGGGCCACTTAGAGATCAGAAATAAGAGTAACAAAATGTATAACTTCTAAAAGAGAAGAAAGAAAGAATTAAAAAAAAAAAATTCTGCTAAATCCAAGAAAAGGAGGGTAAATGCTGCTGCTGCTGAAGCAGAACTTAGTCCAAATATACAAGCAATTGCAATAAGGATAAACAGCATCTTAACATTCAGTTACCTCCGAGACTTACAAGTGACAAAGCTAAAACTTTACGTCACAGAAATGTGAACGTGAAAGGGAAAGACAAAGACACAGCAGACACCAGTGCCAACAAAAACAATGCTAAAGTAACAAAATCCGCCCATAAACAGAATTTAAGGCAAGAAGCGAGGACGGTGAGACTTTGTCTCGCTTTACTCCGGGCACATCCTCAGCAAAGACCGATCACTAGAAAAGGACATCAAGAAGGCAGGGGGTCAGCGAAAACTAGGGACACCCTCAATGAGATAGACGGACCCAGTGGCTGCAATATGGGCTCGAACATGCCAACGCTCGTGAGGATGGCGCACGACTGGGCGACGATCTGTTCTGTTATACGTAAGGTCTCCAACGGTCGGAGCCAACTTGACGGCAGCTAACACCAAGGAGGCAAGCAGCCTCAGTGGAAGGGATGCGTGGCTCGGTCCATGGGGAGACCCGCGGCCGGAGCCAGCGCCCATGACGCAGAGCAGTGATGGCGCCAAACACACAGAACTGACAAAGTGTCGGGAAGGACGGCAGGACTGTACGTGACTGTCATATACCCTGAAGACACAGAAATTAAAACTGTAAACAGGGGGGAGGCAGGGAAGAAGGCGGAAAGCAGACTAGGCTCCCTGATTACCTCAGAGGCAGCATCGGGGAGTCAAACAATGGCCAGGTGAGCAGACCATGCTGTAAGGGAAGCTGAAGTGCTGAGTGCCCAGGGCAGACTGTGAAAGGAAACACCGCTGCCCCAAGCCGGAGGCAGGAGGGAGGCCGGGGAAGGACGGGACACCAGATACTTTATTGTTGCTCCTCTTAAGAGGAACAGACATTATCCAAAAGAGGAGGGGCCCAAGGGTCTTATATAAAGATATCAGTATTAGGTAATCGCTAAAACAAAACCACAAACTTCCAGCTCGTTTGTTCTGTAAACCTTCACCTAGAGTATTATTAAACACACACACACACACACACAAACCTCCCCAAATATCAGGTTTACAGCACTTAAAAAAAAACAAAGGCTAAGAAATGAGACCACCTGGGGAAAGGTTTGTGTGTGAGGTGAATAGGTAGGTATGTGTATGTAGTTTATCTGTAACTCCCCGAAATAAACAAAATAGGGACAACACTAGTCCAAACACCTGGATCATCTCAGTCCATACGAACAGGCTTACATCACCTAGGAAAAGGAAAATGCTTTCCTACTGGCTCACAAAACAAAACCCAGCTCCGCTACGTGTCAGAGAAACACCTAAAACAAATCAATTCAGCAAGGTTGGAAATCATGAATAAGTGTACTCTGGGGAAATGCAAAGAAAAAAGGAGGGTTTCCAAGCAGACCATAACGCATCAGGTCAAATGGAATGAGGTGAGACAGAGCAGGAATATGGACAATGCTTTTAGAAACGAAAATTCTTAAAATGCACCAAATAATAACCCAGCAGCCATTTTCACAAAGCAGAAATTACTGGGGTGCCGGAGAACTCAATGGCGAATCAACGGAAACACACTAATAACAGGAGCCATTGATACGTCTCTTTCAATCCAAGAAAGAGCAGGTGGCTAAGACATGAGTACAGATAAAGAAGATGTCAACAGCAAAATTAATGAGGCGGATCTTAAGGACATGCAGCCAATTCTGTACTTGATAATGGACAGTACACCTTCAATTGCCCACGGAGCATTTATGAATAGGGCCCATATGTTAAGCGGCAAAGAAAATTTCAAAAATTCCAAGAAGTAGTTAAACAATATTTCCTAGGAATGAATAACAACATCTGAAAACAGAAAGGTCTTCCCACCTGGAAACTTAAACACTCTCCTTCTTACATCTGCTCCTCATGGGGAAACTGCAGAATTTCTTGAAAACGCATCAATAAAATCTAAAGTAGTGCTTAGAGGAAAATTTATAGCATTAAATACTTTAGATCTTTAGAAATAAAAGCATTAAAATAACTAAGCATCCAATTCTAAAAGTTAGGGGGAATGCTACAAAGTCACTGCAGGAATTAACAAAGTAAAGGCAAAACAACAAGAGTTAGAAAAAAAATTCTAGCTAACAGCTAAATTAAAAAGATGGTTTCTGAAAAAACAGTAAAACTGGTTAAGTCAACTCTATGTTTAAAAACCAGTCAGGAAAATGAGAATACAATAAGAGGGAATAACCATCACAATAAAGGAAATTTAAAAAAATAAATAAATTTGACAACCTAGATGAAATGGATAATTTTCTAGGAGAATAAAACTAACAAAAAAGTGACCATAAAAAAGACAAATTCTAAACAGACCAATTTCTACAGAATTAATAGAGATATCTGTCAGAGATTTCCCCCTCACTAAAGACACCAGGCCCAGATGATACCAAGAAAATCTACCAAACCTGTAAGAACAGATTAGCTTAAAGCTATTTAAACTTTTCCAGAGCATACAGAAAGAAAACTCCCAAATGCCTTCTATGAAGCAAGGTTGACATTAAATTAAAAAACGTGGCTAAGATTATGAAAGGAAGAGGTTCTCAAAGTGTGACCCTTTCAGGAAGTCTGAGAGTCCTCCCTTTTCCGAGAACATATTTGAATAAAGAAGAATTTTACTGATATACCTCCACCAAAACAACCCAGTGCAACAACAGATAGAACAGAGAATTAGCTCGGAGATTCCAGCTGTCTCCTATTAAGCCAGACGGTAAAGAAACTTGCAAAATAAAAATTGTTGGCGAGGATGTGGAGATATTGGAACTGTCATCCAGTGCTGGTGGGAATGCAAAATGGTACAGCTGCTATGGAAAACAGTCTGGCAGTTCCTCAAAAACTTAAACATAGAACAACAATTTGACCCAGCAATTCCACTCTTACGTACATACCCAAGAGACTTGAAACAGCAACTCAGACAGACACATGCGCACGGGTGTTCATTCCAGCATTATTCACAACAGCCAAAGGGTAGAAACAACCCAAATGTCCATCAACAGATGAATGGATGAGCAAAATGTGATACATAAACACAACAGAAGGTTACTCAGCCACGAAGAGAAGTGAAGTCCCGGTTCTAAGGTCTTCACAGGATTTGAGAAGTAGAGACACCGATGAACTTTAGCTAAGTCCGCCATGAATATTAGCTAAATTCAGCTGCAACATAGACGAACCTTGAAAACACTATGCTAACTTGAAGAAAGTCAATCACAAAAGGACAATTGTATGATTCCACTTATACAAAGTATCTAGAACAGGCAAACTTAGAGAGACCCAAGTTTATTAGTGATTATCAGGGGCAGGAGGGCGGGGGAAAGGGGAGTTATTGTTGAGGAAGTATCGAGGTTTAGGGTGATGGAAAATCTGGAAAAAACACTGGTGACGGCTGCACAACAGGATTAACGTGCTAATGTCACTAAATTGTACACGTGAAAAATCCTGAGTTGACAAATGTTATATATAGCTTTCCGGGAATGAAAAAAAAAGAGAGAGACTTGCAACAATGTAAAACAAGGCCACTCCTCACCTCACTAAGCTTTTTTCCATTTTGGAAAATGTATTTTTCATTCAAAAATGTTATTAATAAACTCCAGAAGATAAGCTAGATAACTGAGATCTTCTAAAAATTAAACACTTAGGTTTATCAAAAGACTTCACCAAAAGAGTAAAAAGAGAACCTACAGACTGGGAAAAAAAATTTGGCTACTACAGATCCGACAAAGGTCTAATCTCTAAAATCTGCAGGGAAGTCCAACACCTCTACAACAAAAAGACAAATAACCCAATTAAAAAATGGGCAAAGGAAATGAACAGATACTTCACCAAAGAAGACATTCGAGCAGCCAACACATGAGGAAATGCTCGCGATCACTAGCCATTAGAGAAATGCAAATCAAAACTACAATGAGATACCATCTCACCGCGGCATTAGTGGCATGAATCAAAAAACCAGAAAATAAAAAATGCTGGAGAGGTTCCGAGGAGACTGGAACTCTTATGCACTGCTGGTGGGAATGCAAAATGATACAACTATTTTGGAAAACGATATGGCGCTTCCTTAGAAAGCTAGAAATAGAAATACCATATGATCCAGCAATCCCACTCCCAGGAATATATCCTCAAGAAAAAGAGCCATCACATGAACAGACATATGCACACCCATGTTCACTGCAGCATTATTCACAATAGCAAAAAGACAGAAACAACCTAGATGCCCATCAACAGATAAATGGATAAACAAACTATGGTACATACACACAATGGAGTACTGTGCAACAAGAAAGAACAATGGATGATGTGAAGCATCTCATAACATGGATGAATCTGGAGGACATTATGCTGAGTGAAATAAGTCAGTCACAAAAGGACAAATATTGTATGAGACCACTACTATAAAAATTCATGAACAGGTTTACACACAAAAAGAAACAATCTTTGATGGGTATGAGGGAGAGGAGGTGTGGGGATGGAAAAACACTAAACAGACAATAGGTAAGTGCTAACTTTGGTGACGGGTAAGACAGTACACAACACTGGGGAAGCCAGCACAACTTGTATAAGGCAAGATCATGGAAGATCCACAGACACATCCCAACTCTCTGAGGATCTAATTGCTGGGCTGAGGGCTGTGGGGACCATGGTCTTGGGGAACATCTAGCTCAACTGGCATAACTTAGTTTATAAAAAAAATGTTCTACATTCTACTTTGGTGAGTAGCTTCTGGGGTCTTAAAAGCCTGTGAGCAGCCATGTAAGATACTCCACTGGTCTCACTCCTTTGGGAGCAAGAGAGAATGAAGAAAACTAAAGATACAAGAGAAAGATTAGTTCAAAGGACTAATGGACCACAACTACCACGGCCTCCACCAGACTGAGTCCAGCAATACTGGATGGTGCTCAGCTACCACCACTGACTACTCTGACAGGGATCACCATAGAGGGTCCTGGACAGAGCTGGAGAGAAATATAGAAAATTCTAACTCACAAAAAAAGACCAGACTTACCGGTCTGAGAGACTGGAGAAACCCCGAGAGTATGGCCCCCAGACAACATTTTAGCTCAGTAATGAAGTCACTCCTGAGGTTCACCCTTCATCCAAGGATTAGACAGCCCCACAAAACAAGAGGAGACTAAAGGGGCACCAGCCCAGGGGCAAGGAACAGAAGGCAGGAGGGGACAGGAAAGCTGGTAAGAGGGAACCCAAGATCAAAAAGGGGGGAGTGTTGATACATCATGGGGTTGTTAACCACTGACATAAAACAATATGTGTACTAACTGTTTAATGAGAGGCTAGTTTGTTCTGTAAACCGTCATCTAAAGTACAATTAAAAAAAAAAGAAAAATCTATAAAATAAAAAGTTATTTTTTTAACATGTAATGGGGTTTATTGTTATTTTTAAACAAACCGTTATTTTAAATTTTTTAAAATTTTCTCAGTGTTAATTTCTAATATAAAACCCACTGCCTTCAAAGTCAATTCCAACTCACAGCAATCCTATAGGACAGAGTAGAACTGCCCCATAGGGTTTCTAAGGAGCGCCTGGTGGATTTGAACTGCCAACCTTCTGGTTAGCAGCCAAGCTCTTAACCACTGTGCCACCAGGGCTCCAATTTCGAACGTAGTACATACACATCCATAGCAGCAGGTCTCCACTCGGTACGGCTGACGGTTGGACTGGATCATTCTCTGCTGTGGGAGCTGCCCTGTGCACTGGAGGATATGAGCAGCATCCCGGGCCTCTGTCTGCAAGATGCCAGCAGCACGCCCTCCCGAGCTGTGTCAGTCAAAAACATCACACACTGCCAAATGTCCTTGTGGGGCAAAATCCCCCTCAGGCGAGGACCACCGATCAGTACATAACCCACAAACACAAAGCTCTTTGGGGCCCTTGGTTAAGTTTTAACCATGAAGAGACCAAAAGTTGGAGAACCGCTGCTCTTTACTTATGAATAAAACCCGTTGCCATCAAGTCGATTCCAACTCACAGCGACCCTATAGGACAGAGTAGAACTGCCCCATACGGTTTCCAAGGAGCACCTGGTGGATTCGAACTGCCAACCTTTTGGTTAGCAGCCGTAGCTCTTAACCACTATGCCACCAGGGTTTCCTACTTATGAATATAAATGTAAAAATTTCCCAATAAAAATATTAGCAAACAGAATCAACAGCACATTAAAAAATAATAACATCATCATCAAAGGGGTTGTTCCACCATACAAGGATGGCTTGATATGAGAAATTCTATTAACAAAATACATTGTATTTCTTTCATGAAAATGCTAGGCAGGCAGTTTAACAAAAGTCAACCTTACTTCCTGATTAAAACAAACAAACAAACTCAATAAAATAGGAGCCAATTAAAAATATTATATATACTCACTATATGCTTACCCCTAAGGTCATACGGGAGCCCCGGGGGCCTAGTGGTTAAGAGCTCAGCTGCTAACCAAAAGATCAGCAG
The DNA here is from genome assembly GCF_000243295.1 of Trichechus manatus latirostris. NCBI lineage: Eukaryota > Metazoa > Chordata > Mammalia > Sirenia > Trichechidae > Trichechus > Trichechus manatus. The sequence goes on from NW_004444064.1 coordinate 5,239,565, forward strand.
TTTAAATCCACCAGCCGCTCCTCGGAAACCCTACAGGGCAGTTCTGCCCTGTCCTATAAGGTTGTTATGAGTTGGAACCGACTCAACGGCACCTCACAGCAAGTCACATGGAGTCCTGGTGGCGCAGTAAAAGAGCTTGGCTGCTAACAAAAAGGTTGGCAGTTTGGTTCCACCAACCACTCCGTGGAAACTCTATGGAGTAGTTCTAATTCTGTCCTATAGGGTCTCTATGAGTTGGAATCAACTCGAGGACAACAGGTTTTTTTTTAAGATTACATACTCCCCTCCCTGTAAGGTGGTAATATCTCAGCCCCAAAGGCAGCATTTTACATAACAGAGAAACCCGAGAGGCATTCCAGCAAACGTCAGGACCAAGGCAAAAACGCCCACTGTTTAACACACCAATCTCACCCACGAGTAGAGATGGAATACTCACAACAGAGAAAGATACATTAGCAAACTGATTCCAGCTCTGTGTTTACAAAAACAAACAGAAAATATCATGACCAACTCTGGTTTATCCCAGGAACACGGGGATGGTTTCATGCAGAAAATTAAAATTAACCTAATTATTGACAATAACAGATAAAAGGAGAAAAGCAACATTATTATTTCAGTAGATTCAGGAAAAGCAGTGACAAAATTCAACATTCACCCACAATTTTCTTAAGAAGGACGTCTGCTATTACTGCTCGTATTGCTCAGATACTGCAGGTCCCAGTCATCGTGATAAATCAAGTACAGAAATAAGAGAAATAAGGATTAGAAAGAAAAAAACACACTTTCATCAAGTGTAGACGATATGACTGTCTATATAGGAAATCCAAGAAATTCTTGAGCCAAGTTATTAGAAATAATGAGAATTCAATACGGTGCTGGGTAGAACATCAATAACATTCCACACATGTTGGTTCTCATCCTTCCTCTCTAGGTCTGCTCAACAGCCAGCACCCTTCCTTGAAAGACATTCATCTTCACTTTGGAGGGAGAAGGAAGAGAGAAAAATGTTACACTAAAAATTATATATGACACAGCATTTTGAGGGCAGTGAAGCTATTCTGCGTGATACTGTAAAGGTGGACATTGTCCATTTGTCAAAACCCATAGGACCATACAACACCAAGAGTGAACTCTAATATAAACTATGGACTTCAGTTAATAACAATGTATCAGGATTTGTTCATCAATGTAACAAACATACCACACAATGCAAGACGTTCATAACAGGTGGGGGAGAACTCTACTTTCAGTACAATTTTTCTGTAAACTTAAAACTGCTCTTAGAAAGTACTTCTTAGCTCAAGTAGATACATGAGACTAAATGGGCAGCTTCTGTCCGGAGGTGAGATAAGACGGCAGAGAGGGTCAGGAGCTGGTTGAGTCGACACGGGAAATCCGGGGTGGAAAGGAGAAGTGTGCTGTCACAGTATAGGGAGAGCAACTAGGGTCACATAACAATGTGTGTAAAAATTTTTTTATGGGAGACTAACTTGAGCTGTCAACTTTCACTTAGAGCATAATTTAAAAAAAAACCTGCTCTTAAAAACAGCGCCTATTTAAAACAAATAAGTAAACAAAAGCTATGACCATAGTAATTAAAAAGGAAAAAAATCAAATAGAGCCACGCGTGTATGACACTTTATTCATGAGCCAGCCCTGCTCACACTTGCTACGTGGCTTCAGCTTCCTCCTTGTTGCCATTTGAGGACTGGACTGAATGGTCCCCCTGGTCCCTCCCAGCCTGTCACCGACGTCTCCAAGCATGTGCTTCCAAATCTCCATTCCCACATGCACAATTAGAGCAAAACCAAAGCCATGCCAAGAGCCACAGCTGTGACAGCTAGTAAGATAACTTACCAGCTACTATCAAGCCAGCTCTGACTCATGGTCACCCCATGTGTGTCAGAGTAGAACTCTGCTCCATAGGGTTTCCAATTAATGATTTTTCAGATCACCAGGTCTTTCTTCTGAGGCGCCTGAGTGGATTGGAATTGCCAACCTTTCAGTTAGCATCTGAGTAAGTACTTCAGATTACTAGATGATACTTTTCTCTGATGCTACCATTCCCACCAGTTTATCTGTTTCGACTAGAATCTGCCCCCTTTCTATATAAAGCCAAACCAACATGCCAAAACATTTCAGTGCTCCAACGCAAGAGAGGAAACCCTGGTGGTGCAGTGGTTAAGAGCTCGGCTGCTAACCAAAGATCAGCAGTTGGAATCCATCAGCCACTCCTTGGAAACCCCATGGGGCAGTTCTACTCTGTCCTATAGGGTCACTATCAGTCAAAATCAACTCGATGGCAATAGATTTGATTTTTGGTTTTAATTCAAGAGAGCTCAAGAAGTCACTATTCATTTCTAATTATATTCACCTAGAAGTACCCTGGTGGTGCAGTGGTTAAGAGCTCGGCGGCTAACCAAAAAAGTAGGCAGCTGGAATCCACCAGCCGCTCCTTGGAAACCCTATGGGGCGGTTCTACCCTGTCCTATAAGGTTGCTACGAGTCGGAATCGACTCGACGGCAATGGGTTTGGTTAGAGGAAAAGGAGCTGCACGGCAGGTTGTCTCTGTAAGGCAGGATGTGTCTCTAAGGCAGGATGCACCAGTGCGTGGGGCCCACTCCTCACGGGGCTGTAGGGGCACCGGGCCGCCCCGCAGTCAGTACTGGCCGCCCCACCAGTAACACTGAGTGGGTGTGTGTGCACAAACCTTCAAGTGTGTCCTGACAGCAGGAGCACCGGTGAGCTTGTCAGGTAGCAGCCAGTCCTCGGTGAAGAAGGAATCAGGGCTATTTGAAGCCGCCCGGAACCCTCTGCAAACGTACCCAGAGCACAAACTCGAGAGACAGACGTGGAGAGCTGGTGCCATGTCAAGAGAGAAGGCAAAGTCCACCTTCCACAGGGTCGGCCCCGGGCAGGACGGGCTGGCCCAGATGTCAGTGCTGGCCAAGGTCACATCCGCGCTCTTCCCGGAGACCACGCGGCCGTGTCACCAGCCAAGTGGCCTCCAACCCCACCCCCTGACATAGGCTGACAACGCCAGCCCCACGAGGCTGTGCCACCCAGACATTCCAGGTTGTGAAAGTCTGCTCTGAAACAATCACACAGACATCTCTCCTAACGGGCACGCGCAGAAACGGTGGGGAGGCCGGGTTAGAGGACGTAGGTCTGCGGGGACAACGGTGCGGCTTCCAAGAAATGTTTAAGCAAAGGGAAAAAACCAAGTTGCACAGTTACATGCTATAATGTGGCCTATAAACACATTTTTAGAAACCGTGTGTGTGCATGTTCTTACATGCATTTTCACAAGTTTGAGGTGGGGGGGAGCGGACCACAAACCATTTACAGTGATTTCTTCCCTGAAAAAGAGTGGGACTCAGGACGGGGTCAAGACTGAAACCTTCATTATTTCTTAGACCTGGTTCTGTGCTTAAGTTTTACAAGCATGTATTACTTTTACAATTAAAATGTAAATATTAGGAAAAATATCAAGCTCCAACCTTATGTCTCTACAATGGTTTCAACAATCTAGCCAATTATCCTGAACATTGATAAGATTTTTTTTTAAGAAAAATGCTTATCTTGCAGGATACATGCCGTCACTAGATACAACCTGGCGGTCAAAGTCTGAGCCCTTTGCTCGAAGCCTCCAAGCCCGTCCAGCAGAGCTGAAGCAGTGCACGGTGGGCACCTGTGTCCCCCACCTCGAGTCCACCGCGGACACCTGCCCGCGCTTGCTTCACCCACAGCACCCCTTCCCTCTCCCACCCATCACCCTCCGTTCACTTTCAAGGCAGGCTCTCTGCATGGGGCCCAAGATGGCTGCTCCCAACACCCAGGGGCCACGGTACTAGTAACATGAGGCTTCCTTCTCTCTCCCTGGGGCGCGTGTCACACATCGGCAGCATGGAGGCCCCTTACACGGAGATGCAGGTTTCAGCGGAGCTTCCAGACTAAGACAAAGTAGGAGGAAAGGCCTGGAGACCTACTTCCGAAAATCAGCCAGTGAAAACTCTGTGGATCACAACGGTCTGATCTGCAAGTGATCATGGGGATGGTGCAGGACCGGGCAGTGTTTCATTCCGTTGTGCATGGGGTCACCATGAGTCGGGGGCTGACTTAAGGGCAGCTAACTAATTGAGAGCGGTGCCCACAACCCTGTACTGGCCTCCCTCTGAGGAGCCCGTGGGACAAGACAAGATGCAGCTGCTTCCTTGGGCACCAGCACAGCGAACCTGGTGGTATCTGGGCGGGGGGTGGGGGGGAAGAGAGTGGCCAGCCGCGACGTCAGGTCCTCTCTGTTCTGAATATGTCCCTACAACTGCCAGGTAAGTAACAGAAGAGGAATGCATTGAGCACTTAACATTAGCATAAAAGATAAAGCATATTTTCTTTTTCTTTTGTACAGAATAGTAGCTTGCAGCAATTTAACAGCTGAAACCATAAGTGGACTAGTAAATCAATAATGAGCAAAAAAGCAAATAAGCTTTTGTTGATTCAGAAAGCTTGCAGAGAAGATGCTCAGGGCACTAGTGAGCCGAGACTTGCCGTGTGTATCACATTTGTACCACCAATCATCACATAAGGAGACATAACCAAATCCTTAATTCTAGAGACACAACACACAGTCACTTTAAATATGTGAAAAGGAGGCAGTGAGGGCTCCGTTTACAGATGTAAGCAGCACTATTTGAACAGCACTCACGACTAGGAACATAAAAAGTCCGAGAGACTGGCATCAGGCTGGGTCAATCCTACTCACACGTCACAAGTTGTTTGCTTTTATCAGAGTTAGGTATTGGCCTGCTGCTCGTTGTAATCACTATAACCAGCTAATCAGTTGCCGAGGAGTCCGCCCCAACTCATGGCAACCTGACACGTGTCAGTGTAGAATTGTGCTCCACGGGGTTTCCGGTGGCTGATTTTTTGGAATAGATCACCAGGCCTTTCTTCTGAGGCACCTCTGATGGACTCCAACCTTTGTGTGAGCAGTCACCCAGGGACTCCATTATTACTATGCAGGAGGTTAGGCTGTGAGCCCACCCAGAACTGGGACCACGGCTGGTGGGCTCGCACTCTGCTCACAGCACTTAGAGACAGACGTCCCCCGCCCCCAGGCAGAGGCCGCAGGACAGACACCTCAATGAGGCCTGACTCACATACCAGGAACCTAGGGCTGGGCCACCTAACACCGCAGACCCAGGGGCGGACGTGGGAGCAGAGGGAGGCAGTCAGCACGGATCTAAACCGAAGTGTCAGTGCCGCAAGTGCTCCCCCAGGACAGGAAGAGACGGCCCAGCTCACAGGGGGTCACTCTGGTGGGACAGGCTCTGTCCTTGGCCCAGGTGAACAAGGCTCATCTGATTCCGCACTCCCTGCAAGGCTCTCAGCCTGCCTACCACAAGCTTCCCAGAGGAGGTCCCTCCCTGTCTGGTGGGCAGACACGGGCTCCTGTGCCGTTCTGACACTCTGCGGGGCAAACGCATAGCCTGACCTTCCAGTCAGACATCTGTCTATCTCGGCTGGACAGAACTAGTCCGTCTCCAAGAGATCAGCCAACTTCTGGGGCGACCAACACAAGCCCGGGGTTCAGAGGTGCTGAAGGGAGACCTGGCAGACACCCTCCCACCCGGCGGCATCTTAGCTTCATCCCAGCTTCACCAGAAGGGAGCAGATGAGGATACCGAGTTATCTGAACTTTTTTTTTTTGGATTTTGAACAAATGGAAAGTGACTATAATGAACATCCTTTTGGCTTTAAAAAACGTTAAGATATAGACCCTTAAGAAATGAGTCACCAACGTATTAACGTCGGAGGCAGGTGCCCATGACTTACCGAGGCAAAGGGTCAGCAGAGCAGGCCGCACAGTGGTCCGTGAGCCGTCCAGCGTGAGGGCCTGAAAGCAGAGACACAGGCGTCAGCGCTCTCAGGCGGGACATGGAAGGTGTGCGCGGAGCTGAACGAGGAACCGGGAAGGCGGCCCCCAGGGAGGCTGACTACTAGGGACCCACTCACCTGCCTGATTAGCTGGGTATTCTCCTAACCTCAGCAAACACAGGACACAGCCTGCCTCCTGGGGCCTTTCTGAGGATCATGGCTTCCCACTGCCAGAGAAGGAGCCGGACAGACAGCCGGACAAACGAACAAACCCAAAGGGCCAGAGGTCACACCCAGGAGAGGGGGGTGGAAAGCGACAGAAATGGCCAGTGCCTCTCAGAAGCCGCTGAAGGTGGGCTATGGAGGACCCCTCCTGCCTCTGGATGGCCAAGGCGCCGCCCTTCCCAGCTCAGCCACTACCCCCTCATTTGCACTCACTCCTTCCCTAAAAGCTCTCTAAAACCCATGCACAGCCAGCCCCCCAAAATGCCTTTAGCTTCTGATCCACAAAACAAAAGCCCAGGCTCACTGGCCACCTTTGGTCCTTGTTTTAAAGGGAGAGGGGGGCAAAGGGAGGTTTCACAGCCCAGAGAACACCTGAATAGGTTTGTGAAGGATTCTGGAAAATGCTGGCAGACTGCACCGTTAAATAAATGCAGTGCCAGGCACACCTTTGTGTTTGATGCCTGCATCATGCATTGCACCCGCCCCTTCATTCCTCTAACACTAACTGTGCGTCTACGACATTCTGGACACGGCCATTACAACACTAAGTCCCTCTGTCTTGAGTTTCCCCAGGACCCTAAACCTCACCCTGTCTTCCCCTAGAGCAGTGATGGTGGATGGAAGCGTTGAAGCCTGCCGGCCTCTAGGCTCAGTCAAGAGAGACAAAGTTACATTATAGCCGAGCTCCTTGTTAAGGACGACCCTCACTCTCGAGTGTGTTTCCGAGAAGGCTCACTGAAAACAACTGACCAAGTGGACTTAATGATGTACTCTGCTTAAATAACTTCAGAATAGGCTTTCCCTTCCTTAGCTCCCCAACCTTCCCACCCCAGGATCCATCTGGCCTTATCATAAAAAAAAGAGAACACCCTAGGACACCCTTTTAGCTCAGTACTGAAGTCACTCCGAGGTTCCCCTTCAGCCAAAGATTAGACAGGCCCATAAAACAAAACAAGACTAATGGGGCACAACGGTCCAGGGACAAGGACTAGAAGGCAGGAGACAGGAAAGCTGGTAACAGGGAACCTAAGGTCGAGAGGTGAGAGTGTTGACATGTTGTGGGGTTGTTAACCATGGTCGTAAAACAATATGTGTACTGTTTAATGAGAAACTATTTGTTCTGTAAACTGTCATGATACAGAACATTTCTATCACCTCAAAATTCCCCTCATATGCCTCTGCAGCCAACCCCTCTCCCCTGTCAGAGAGAGAACGGACAGCAGATATCTTGCTTTGATTTGGGGGTAAAAACTCACATTGCTGTGTGTATGATAGTTCCTATCTCTATTCCGAACAGCATTCTACTGTATGGATCTAACACAAGCTGTTATATCCACCCTCCAGCTGATGGACACTGGGTTTTGGTCAGTTTTAAGCTACTGTAAATGATAGTATTTCTATTACAGCAGCACTTAGATAACTAAGACACTTGCCAATCTGTATGTCTTTTTGTCTTGCCTTATTGCACTGGCTAGGATTGCCAGCACAATGTTGGATAATAGTGAGGAGAGCAGATATTCTTGCCTTGCTTCCAATCTTAGAAGGAAAGCTTTCACCATTAAGTACGATGCTTTACCCATTATCATTATCCATTGCCGTCGAGTTGATTCTGACTCATGGCAACCCTAGAGAACAGAGTAGAACCGCCCAACAGGGTTTCCAAGGAGTGGCTGGTGGATTCGAATTGCCGACCTTTTGGTTAATAGCTGCAGCTCTTAACCACTGACTACAGATTTTTACAAAGATGCCCTTTATTAGGCTGAGGAAGTTCATTTTATTCTAGTTTGCTGAGAGTTTGTTTGTTTTTAAAGTATGAATGAGTACTGAGATTTTTCAAAACAATTTTTTTTTGCATCTGTTAGGATGATCCTATGTATCTTCCTTTTTGTCTGTTAATACAGTAAATTATATTGATTAATTTTTGAATGCTAAACCAACCTTGAATCCCTTGGATAAATCCCACTTGGTTATGATGCAGTATCCTTTTCCTATACTGCTGGATTTGATTTGCTAAAATATTGTAATTTTTACTTGTACGTATGTGCATGAGGGCTATTGGTCTGTAGTCTTTGGTTTTGATGTCAGGATAATGTTGGCCTCATACAGTGAGTTAAAAAGTAGTCCGTTTTCTTCTAATTCCTGGAGGACTCTGTGTACAATTACTAGTATTATTTCTTCTTAAATGTTTGATCAAATTAATCAATAAAGTTATTTGGGCCAAGAGTTTTCTTTGTTGGTAGGTTTTTAAATACCGATTCAATTTCTCTGATAGATATAGGGTGATTCAGGTTATCTACTTCGACTTGAGTAAGTTTGGGTAGTTTGTAACTTTCCAAGAATTTGTCCATTTCATCTACGTTGTCTAATTTGCTGGCCTACACTTTTACTCAATAATGCTCTATTATGCTTTTTAACATCTGTTATTCCAACACAGTTGCCTTACACATTTCAAAGTTAACTATGACCAAATTCTTGACCCCAGCCTTCCTGCCACCTTCCCTTCCCACAAACAGAACCACCATCCACCCATTTGTTCAACCCACAAAATGTACGAGTATCCTTCTTGATGCCTCCATTGCTGTCTTTCAGCTCCTTCCCAAAGCCAATCCTCCACAAGTCCTGTCCATTCAACCTCTGGCATCTGTCTTCCTCATCACCTCCCAGTGCCACAGCTTGGACCCAGCCACCATGTCTGAGATATTGCAAGAGACTTACAATGATCTCTCTGCTTCCATGCTCGCCCCTCTGACGCACGCTCCCCGGAGCTGCCAGTGCAGGCTTTAAACATAAACCAGATCCTGGCCTTGCCTACAATTCCTCGCTGGCTCCCCAGTGCGCTCTGAATAAAACTTGCCTTCAGGCAGTGTTCCTCAAGGCCTTGTGGTCTGGACCATGTCTATCTCCACAGGCTTCTCTCCTGTCCCTCTCTCTGTCTTTCACTTTTCTTCAGTTGCGTGACCTTCTTTCAATTGCTAAAAAGATGCCAAGTTCATTCCAGTCTCAAGACTTCCGCACCAACTCTCCTCTCCGCCTGGTACACCTGTCCTCCCCACTCTTCACAGAAAACTTCCTTCTCAGCCATTAAGCTTCAGCTTAAACATTTTTTTTTTTTCTCAAAAAGGCCTACCCCAACTAACTGAACCCAAATGAAAACAAGTCTCCCACCACAGGACAGACAGGATTTCCGACAATGGCTGCAAAACTACCCCCCATTCCAATGCTCATCTGCAAGGTGACCTTGCCACTGTCCCATTAGAGGTGGGGTCTAGTTCTCACCACCCCCAGTTTGGCGGGGGCTGCCCTTACGGCTGTGCTGCCCAGGTGAATGCAGTGGAAGTGATGGGCTGGGCTTTGGGTTCTCGGTCATCTTCTAAGAAGCCCAAGCTAGCCATAGGGGTAAAGGTCACGTGCAGAGGGAGGGAGAGATGCTCAGGTGATCCCCGGCTGTCCCAGTCATCCCAGTTGAAGCAGGAGACAGCAGAGTGCAGAAGCCCCAGCAGACTCCACGCGGGACAGAGATGAGCCGCCCCACCAATCCCTGCAGAGACTGTAGCGCTGTGAGCAAATAAACGATTGTTATTGTTTAAAGCCGCCACCTAAATGTCAGTACCACGAACTGACAATGACAAACTTCGGGGCCTTTCCTTAAACAGCAAATACCGCATTTTAGCACCTTTTCCTTTGATAAGTGTTATGGACTGAATTGGAGCCCTGGTGGCGCAGTGGTTAAGAGCTCACCTGCTAACCAAACGGTCAGCGGTTCAAATTCACCAGCTGCTCCTTTGAAACTCTATGGGGGCAGATCTACTCTGTCTTACAGGGTCGCTATGAGTCAGAATCAACTTGACGGCAATTGGTTTGGTTTTGGGTTTTTTGGTTATGGACTGAATTGTATCCCTCCAAAATATGTACTGAAATCCTGGCCCCTACACCTGTGGATATGATATAATGTAATCTAATCAATCAGTTAGGTGAGGGCTCATCAGGGCAGGTTGGATCCTAAATCTGATCACTTCTGAGTTATAAAAAGAGCAGATCAGACACACAGACAACCACACACAGGGGAAGACAGACGCCATGTGAGGACTGCCTACAAGCCAAGGAACCAAGGACCACTCGGGGCTACTGAAAAGGAAGAAGTCAATATGGCTGAGACCCTGAGTTGGCCTTTAAGCTTCAGAACTGAGATAAAATGGACTTCCATTGTTAAAGCCACCCACTTGTGGTATTTCTGTTACAGCAGCACTAAAAAACTACAACATCTCACAATTTATAATAATTATATGTCCATTTACCTGTTTTTCTTTCTCTGTCACTAAAACATAAATTCTGTGACAGCAGGGACAGAGAAGAGTGTCACTCCTGTTCGCTGCTCTAATCCTAACAACAGCAGCATGCCCAGCACACAGTACAGATGATTTTAACAAGTACCTGCTGAATGAGCTAAAGCGTAGGGAAGTGGGGGTGGGAAAAGTTCCTGAGTGCTGCAAATGGCTTGCACTCCACTGCTAACCTAAAGATTGGAGGTTTGGACCCACCCAGTGCTGCCACAGAAGAAAGGCCTGGCATTCTGCTTCCATAAAGATCACAGCCAAGAAAACGCTATGGAGCAGTTCTACTCTGTAACACATGGGGTCACCATGAGTCGGAATCGAGTCAATGGCAGCAGGTTTGGTGTTTTTTGGGGGGGGGAGAAGGGTAGGAAATGACTTCCCAGAGCTCTGAATAACTCAGTCGTTATGTCTAAATGGTATACTCTTAACCAGATAAAATCACACCTCTATGAACTTCCGTAGGGTCTCTATGAGTCAGAATCGACTTGATGGCAACAGGTTTTTGGTTGGATGAGCCTCTGACTGGTAATATTAACAATTTGCTATAAATGTTGCTTAATTAAAGATCACATTAAAGCAGGAGTTAAAAAAATTTAGGTCTTTCAACAAATGGCGCTGGGACAACTGGCTATCCACATACAAAAGAATGAAGTTGGACCCCTACCTCACACCGTATATAAAAATTAACTCAAATGGATCATAGATCTAAATATAAGAGCTAAGCCACAAAACTCTTAGAAGAAAACACAGCCTAAGTCTCTGTGGCTGTGGTTTAGGCAATGGATTCTTAGATCTGACACCAAAAGCTCAAATAAACCAAAGAAAAAAATAGATACATTGGACTTCATGGAAATTACAGACTTTTGTGCTTCAAAGGACACTGTCATGGATTGAACTGTGTCCCCCCAAAATATGTGTGGATCAACTTGGTTAGGCCATGAGTCCCAGTATTATTTGGATGTCCTCCATTCGTGACTGTAATTTTCCTACGTGTTGTAAGTCCTAATCTCTGCCTGTGGTTAATGAGGCAAGATTAGATTACGTTAAAGAGGATTAGGGTGGGACTGTAACACTCTGACTAAGGTCACATGTAAAGTGAGTTTCCCTGGGGTGTGGCCTGCACCACCTTTTATCTTACAAGAGATAAAAGAAAAGGAAAGCAGAGAGGGGGTGACCTCATACCAACAAGAAAGCAGTGCCAGGAGCAGAGCGCGTTCTTTGGACCCAGGGTTCCTGAGCAGAGAAGCTCCTGGTAGGGGAAAATTAATGACAAGGACCTTCCTCCAGAACCAACAGAGAAAGCCTTCCCCTGGAGCTGACGTCCTGAATTTGGACTTCTAGCCTACTACACTGTGAGAGAATAAACTTCTGTTTGTTAATGCCATCCCTCTGTGGTATTTCTGTTACAGCAGCACTTGGTGACTAAGACAGTCACTATCAAGAGAGTGAAAAGACAACCAGAGGATGGGAGAAATTATTTACAAATCATATATCTGATAAGGAACTTGTATCCAGAATATATTAACTCCTATGACCCACTATATAGGACCCAATATAAACGACCCACTAGGATGTGAAGACTTACAAGTGTGGAGGAGGATGTGGTGAAATTTGAACCCTCAGACATTGCTGGTGGGAGTATAAAATGGTACAGTCACTCTGGAAAACAGTTTGGAAGTTTCTCAAGAAGTTAAACAAAGAGTTACCATATGACCCAGCAATTCCACCCGCAGGCATCTACCCAAGAGAATTTAAAACGCATGTCCACACAAAAACTTGTACATACATGAATGTTCCTAACAGCCTTATTCACAAAAAGTGGAAATAACCCAAATGCCCATCAACAGATGAACAGATAAACAAAACTGGTATATACATACAAAAAAATCATTCAGCAATAAAAAGGAATGAAGTACTAATACATGCTACAATGCGGATGGACCTTGAAAACACAGACGCAAAAGACCACATATTACAGGATTTCATTCCTATGACAATTCAAAATAGACAAATCCATAGAGACAGAAAGTAGATTAGTGGTTGCCAGGGGCTAGGGGAAAGGGGAGAGTTTGGGAACGACCAATGATGAGTATACTAGTTGCCGCCAAGCTGATTCTGACTCATGGAAACCCCATGTGGTCAGAGTAGAACTGTGCCCCATACGGTTTTAATGGTTGGTTTTTCAGAAGTATATTGCCAGTCCTCTCCTCTTCCTGCTAATGAGGACAGGGTTTCTTATCAGGGTGATGAAAATGTTCTGGGATTAGGTAGTGGTGATAGCTGCACAACTCTGAATATACTAAAACTACTAAGAAGGTGAATTTATGGTATATGAAATATACCACAATAAAGCTGTTCTTAAAAAATTAGGCCTTTTTTTTTTTTTTTCAGTTTGTGTAAGATACAAAAACAAAAATACAGCTAGATACGTCAACTGGCACAGCATAGTTCATAGAGACAATGCTCTGCATCCTACTTCGGTGAGTAGTGTGGGGTCTTAAAAGCTTGCAATCGGCCATCTAAGATATAACTACTGGTCTCTTCCCATCGGGAGCAAAGGAGAATGAAGAAAACCAAAGACTCTGGGGAGCAATTAGTCCAAGGGACTAACGAACCATAGCCTACACACCCTGAGACCAGAAGAACTAGGTGGAGCCTGGCTACCGTGACCGACTACTCTGACTGGCGATACAACAGAAGGTCTTGGACAAAGCAGGGGAAAATGTAGAACAAAAAATCAAATTCACAAGAAAGACCAGACTTACTGGTCTGACAGAGACGGGAGGAACCCCTGAGACTATGGTCCTAAGACACCCTTCTGACCTGGAACTGAAGCCATTCCCAGAGACCACCTTCCAGCCAAACAATAGACAAGTCCATAAAATAGACAGTAGCACCCAAGAGAAAAGTGCTCCTTAGAACAAGCAATTGTACGAGATCAAAAGGGCAATATTTGCCCAAAAGCAAAGGTGAGAAGGCAGAAGGTGGTAGAAAATCAGGACGAACGGGAACTGGGAACCCAGGGCAGAAACGGGGCAAGTGCTGACACATTGTGGGGAATGAAACCAAGTCACGAAACACTATGTACAAACTATCCAGTGGGCGCCTAATTTGCTCCGTAAACTTTCACCTAATGCACAAAAAAACCCACATATATATACATCCATTTATATATATACTTACATATACATATACATGGAAACCCTGGTGGTGTAGTGGTTAAGTGCTACAGCTGCTAACCAAAAGGTCCGTGGTTAGAATCCACCAGGCGCCCCTTGGAAACTCTATGGGGCAGTTCTACTCTGTCCTATAGGGTCACTATGAGTCAGAACTGACTCGACAGCAGCAGGAGGTTAGATGTGTACACACACACACACACACACACACACACACACACTTACATAGGGTTGCTCTGAGTTGGAATCGACAGCAACAGGTATGTATGTATGTATGTATGTATACTCAATATATGTACAGACAAATATATGTACATATATACACAGCTAGAAATAGCCTGACCTGGGAACAAAAGTAACAAGAAGTTACTAGACTACTGAACTGGACCAAGACAGAGCTGGGTTCAAATCCAGACTCTATCACTTACCAGCTTGTGACCCTGTGAAGGTTTGTAAGGTCTCTGAGCCTCAGAGCCAGATTTGAAGGTTAGGGAGACCAACACTTTCCCTGCCAGCACGTGACAGGGACCAGAGAGCATAAACGGCTGGACTCTCACACACAGCTGGTTTAACAAACAGCAGATATGACAATGACCACCGCCTTAGGCCCTGTGACAAACACAAATTACTACTGCCCTGCCCTCAAGGGGCTTAGTGATTTATCTGGGGTAACAAGATCCATCTACAAGCATTAAAAAAAAAAAAAAAGTATTGAAGGCTGTTTCAAACATTAAATGCAATAAATTCAGAAGCAGAAAAATTACTTTAGGGTAGGAGGAACAGGGAGAGCTTAAATTTTTACTATGAAGCTACAACCCTTAATTAACCCTTGTAAGAAAATTCAATACACAAAGATCTCAACTTAGATCAATAAATTACAAGGTAGCGATATCACAAGAGCATTTTCCAAAGGGTTTCCCTTAAATAATGCATTTTAATTGACTCAATGTATGTGAGAGTTCAATGTTTCTTTTTAGGAGTAACTCTACAGAAGTTTTCTTTTTAGAAATATGGTGACCCGGTTTATTCAGAACAATCTTCCTGCTGAAATCAACTATAAACGCCAGGTAAAAATACATAAAATGTATTTCTAAAAACATCAAAGAGCTTACGAGGTAGTAAGAAATTAAAAAGCCACTGTTATGGGTTGACTTGTATCCTCCAAAAGTTCAAATCTTAGCCCCCAAACCCGTACTAAACCTGTTGCCATCGAGTAAATTCTGACTCATAGCGACCCTATAGGATACAGTACAACTGCTCTATAGGGTTTCCAAGGAGCGGCTGGTGGATTCGAACTCCTTACCTTTTGGTTAGCAGCCGAGCTCTTAACCAGTGTGCCACCAAAACCCCAGTGCCTGTGAATACAATCTTATTTGGCAATAGGGTCTTTGCAGATGTAATTAGTTAACTGGAGGTTATACTGGAGTGTGAGGGGGTGGGGGCTCATGTATTCTGAATGGTGATCTTATAAAAAAAGAAGAGACGTAGACAGACAAGGAGGGAAGATGGCCTTGTGAAGATGGAAGCAGAGATTGGAGCGATCTATCTACAAGCCAAGGAATGCCTGGAGCCACCAGAAGCTGGGACAGAGACGTGGAACAGATTCTCCCTCAGAAGGAATCATCATGGTTGGCACCCTGATTTTGGACTTCCGGCCTCCAAACACTGAGGGAGAATACATGTCTGTTTGTGGCAGCTCCAGGAAACAAATACAGTCACCCCCACCTTCACTCCCAAGGTGCTGACTCTAACAGTAAACGCTCTTCCCCTAAAGCTAGCGTCCCCAGGATAAAGGACAACTAAAATAAACACACACCCTGCCTTCCCACTGCAAAAAAGGCTGTAAAGATAATTACCCTGGCATTAAACAGTACAGAAGCGGAGGGGGGAATCCATGAGAAGTAACACAAAGGCAACTCTCATATGAGTTTATGTAAAACAAAACAAAACTCAACCTATAAATTTAGTTTAAAATTATCCAAGACCGATAGCTCCCTAGGGGCCTGGCAGGAGAAAACATCTATCATCCCTGGAGGATAAGCCTTCATCCTAGGCCCCAAGGAATCCCCACAAATGATGTTTCAAGGACAGGGAGTGGTGCACAGTGAAAATGAACCAAACACAAAGAAACCAAGAGCAAGAGCCAGCAGAAACACAACTGCAAAGATTTCAGATACTGGAATTCTTCTAGGTTTAAACAAAAGAAATTCTTCTAGGTCAAAGGAAAAGCTTGAGGTTATCTACAAGGAACTGGGAGCTATAAAATAACCTAAAAAAGCCCACTGCTGTTGAGTCAATTTCAACTCACAGCAACCCTATAGGATAGAGTAGAACTGCCCCATGAGGTTTCCTAGTCTAGCCCTGGTGGTGCAGTGGTTGGCAGTTTGAATCCACCAGCCGATCCTTGGAAACCCTATGGAGCAGTTCTACTCTGTCCTATAGGGTTGCTATGAGTCGGGATCGACTTGACAGCAAAGGGTTTGTTTGTTGGTTGTTTAACCTTTACAGAAGCAGACTGCCACATCTTTCTCCCACGGAGCAGCTGGTGGGTTTGAACCAACGATCTTTTGGTTAGCAGTCAAGGGCTTAACCACTGAGCCACCAGGAATCATAAAATGACCTGGCAAATTCAAAACAAAAGAACTTCTAGGTATGAAAATATAAACAAAACTTAAAAATCAATGGACAGATTGAAAACGAAAACAAAAACAAAACCAAAAAAAAAACCCACTGTCATCAAGTTGATTCCAGCTCATGGCGATCCCGTGGGTTACAGAGTAGAACTGCTCTCTGGGGTTTTCTTGGTTCTAATCTTTACAGAAGCTGATAGCCAGGCATTTTTTCCAGAGCACTGCTGAGTGGGTCTGAACCACCAACCTTTTAGTAGGTAGTCAAGCACAAATCATTTGGATCACCTAGTCGTGACTCTTCTTTACTAAATAAACAGGTTGAACAGGGGCTTAAGGTTGAACAGGTCATCAGCAAACTCTACGACAGGTCAGGAAAAAATATCCAGACTGCAGCAGACACAGAGAGAAGGAAAACAGGAAAAGAGAGTAAGAGATATGGGACTAGCGAGGTCTAACATACACTTAATGGCAGTTCCAGGGGGAGACGAGAGAGACAATGTTGCAGAGGGAATAGATGACAAGATAATACTCAAATTCTCCAGAAATGATGAAAGACACGGATCCATGCATTCATAAAGTCCAAGGAACTTGAGCAGGATTGAAAAAAGAAAGAAAGAAAATAAAGCTCTGCATGGATACATCGTAACTCCAATCTACCAACAAGAGAAAGAAGGTCTCAAGAGCAGCCAGAGAAAAAAGGCAGATTATCTTCAAAGCACAGAGTCTGACAATGACTTCTTAACACACCAAGGATGTTGATGGTCAGTGGAAGATATCACCAATGTGCTCAAAATACATAACCACCAACCTAGAATTCAATAACCAGCAAATGTATCTATGAAGAAGCAGGGAAAACTAAAAACTCTTTCAGACAAAAAAAGAAAAAAAATACAGGGAAGAGTTTGCCACGAGCAGAATCTGACTAAAGGCACTTCCTTCTGATCTATGCACAAGGAGCCCAGAAGGCGCAACGGTTAAGCTCTCAGCTCCTGACTGAAAGGTCTAAGGTTTGAACCTACCGCGGCTCCACAGGAGAAAAGATCTGATGACCTACTCCCATAAAGATTTCAAGCCTAAGAAACTCTATGGAGCATTTCTACCCGGTCATATAGGGTTGCTAAGAGTCAGAATCAACTTGACAGCATACAACAGCAACAGTGTATGTGCATTTCAAGCAGAAAAACATGATCCCAGGTGGAAAGTCAGAGATGCAGAAGAAAATCAAGGGCAAAGAAAGGGGAAAATACGTGTGAAATCTAAAACATTAACTGTAAAATACAATAATAATAATATAATAACGTCTTGTGAAGTTAAAAAAAAAGAATTAAACGCACAACAATGTATGAATTGGGAGAGGGGGGTTGATAGAGTGCGGAGTGTTCTCAGGTCCTTGGATCATCTGGAAGAATAAACCCAAATTAGTTGTTGTCAAGTCAACTCAGACTCATGGTGACCCTATGAGTGTCAGAATAGAACTCTGCTCCATAGGGTTTTTGGAAGCAGACTGCCAGGCTTTTCTTCCGAGGTACCTCTGGGTGGACCTGAACCACCAACCTTTTGGTTAGCAACCAAGCACGAACTGTTTGCAGCACCCAGAAGTGTAAAGTATTGCTTAATTGTAGATTCTTATAACTAAGAATGTTGTAATTTCTGGGGAAAGCATCAAAAGAACTGAGTCTATCACTTCCAAACTGGTAGAGGGCAAAAGAATGAAACGATCAGTAATCAATCCAAAAATGCAAGAAAGGAGAAGAGAAAAAAAAAAAAAAAAAACAGCATAGACAAAACAATCAGCAAAAAATGAGATGGAAGATTTACCATATTTTTAAGCAAATAACACACACCATCTACATTTGCTTGCCAATGGCTCCCTCCACTCACAAGATATTTTTATAAGCATGCTATTCTAACTTTTTTTACAGCAACACATTAAAAAAATTGGCATAGTGGCACTTATGAAAATACCTCACAGGGGGAGGAAGCAGTTGGCAAACAAACATAGGAGGCACACATTATTTGTGTAAAAATACGGAAAATGAAAATTTACGTGTAATTACATTTAAAGTAAACAGAATAAATGTTCAAGTTCAATTTCTTTTTTGTCAGGCTTACAAAAAAAAAAAAGGATGATCAAACTCAAAAAAACTCTATGTGCTGTTTATAAGGGAGGCACCTAAAACAATCAGAAAAGTTAAAAAGAATAGAAAGATATATGCAAGGCAAATGCTAACCAAAGAAAAGCTGATATAACTCCCTTAATTTCAGACAAAGGAGATTTAAAGACAAAAGGCATTAGAAGAGCTAAAAAGGTCAATTCATAATGACAGACACTTCAATTCACAAGGAAGACACAGCAATTTTAAATCTGTATCCACCTAATAACATAACCCCAAAATACATAAAGCAAAAACTGATAAAACTTCAAGAACAGGCAAATCCACAGTGATGAGTGACAGTCTAACAAACCTTGCTCAGTAATTGACAGAATAGGTAGATATAAGGAGTCAATAAAAATACAGCATAGAGTGTTTTAGTCATCCAATGCTGCCATAACAGAAATACCACAAGCAGATGGCTTTAACAAACAGAAATTTATTCTCTCACAGTCCAGTAGGCTACAAATCCAAATTCAGTGCGTCAGTTCCAGGGGAAGGCTTTCTCTCTCTGTCAGCTCTGGAGGAAGGTCCTTGTCATCAATCTTCCCCTGGTCTAGGAGCTTCTCAGCACAGGGACCCTGGGTCCAAAGGACACGCTGTGCTCCAGGTGCTGCTTTCTTGGAGGTATGAGATCCCCCTGTCTCTCTGCTCACTTCTCTCTTCTATATCTCAAAAGAGATTGCCTTAAATTGTAGATTAAGCTTGTAGATTGAGTTTACATAACTGCTGCTAATCCCATCTCATCGATATTATAGAGATAGGATTTACAACACATAGGGAAATCACCTAAGATGACAAAATGGTGGACAATCACACATACTGGGAATCATGACCCAGCCAAGTTGACAGATATTTTTGGGGACACAATTCAATCCATGACATAGGGTTTTACAAACATTTTCCGGAAAGGGCCAGATGTAAATATTTTAGATTTTGCAGGCCTAATGGTCACTGTTGCAATTACTGAACTCTGCCTTTGTAGTGTGAAAACAGAACGACCATACAAAAAAACCCAAACCAGTAGCCATCAGGTCGACTCTGACTCATGGCGACCCCATGTGTGTCAGAGTAGAACTGTGCTTCATAGGGCTTTCAGCGGCTGTGAACTTTCAAAAGTAGATCACCAGGCCTTTCTTTCAAGGTGCTTCTAGCTGGATTCAAACCGCCAACCTTTCAGCTAATAGTGGCATGCTTAACTGTTTGCGCCACCCAGGGGCTCCTGAAAACAGCCCTAGACAATACATAAATGAATGGACATGGCTGTATGTCAATAAACGTTATTTACAAAAACACGTGGCAGGCCGGATTTGGCCCATGGGCGATAGTTTGCCCACCCCTGATGTAGATTTGAACAACACGATTAACAAACTTGACTTAATAAACCTACATAAAACACTGCCCCTACCAGCTGCAGAACATTTCCAAAGTTTGGCCATATGCTGGGCCATAAAGCAAGTTTCAACAAATTTCAAAAGGCACAGGTGAATCTGAACTTATTCTCTGACGCCAATGCACTTGAGCTTAAACAAGTTAACAAAAAGATACTTACAAAAATCCCCTACATTTAGAAATTAAGACATTTAATGATCAATAATAAAGAAATAAAATGGAAGTTAGAAAACATATTGAACAGAACAGTAACAAAAAGATTTCATATCACAACTTATGGGCTGCAGCTAAAGCGTTCTCAAAGGAAACGTTATATATAGTCTCAAGCATATATTAAAAAAAAATATTCAAGGCTGAAAACAAACGACCTAAAACATAGCCCACAAAATTAGAAAAACAACAAATAAATTTAAAAGGAAGGAAATGGAAAACATACAAAAATCCAGAAAACTGGCTCTCTGAAAGGATCAATATAAGTGACAGCATTTTGGGGACACAGAGCAAGACGAAAAGAGAGAAGGCACAAATAAGGTCAGGGGAAAAAAGCCGGATGTCTTAGTCACCTAGGGCTGCTATAACAGAAATACCACAAGTGGGTGACTTCAACAAACAGAAATTTATTTTCGCAGTTTAGGACCAGGAAGTCTGAATTCAGGGTGCCAGCTCTGGGGGAAGGTACCTGTCTGTCCATCTGCGGGCTCTGGGGGAAGGCACCTGTCTGTCCGTCTGTGGGCTCTGGGGGAAGCTACCTATCTGTCTGTCTGTGGGCTCTGGGGGAGGGTACCTGTCTGTCCATCTGTTGGCCCTGGGAGAAGGTACCTGTCTGTCCATCTGTGGGCTCTGGGGGAAGGTACTTTTGCTCCTGGGTGATCTCCATGTGGCTGGGCATCTCCCCTCATCTCTCCTCGCTTGCTTACTTGTTTAATGTCTTATATCTCAAAAGAGATGGACTCAAGACAACCCTGCCTCATTAACATAACAAATGGTATCATAACCGCAGATATAGGGGTTAGGATTTACAACACATATTTTGGGGGGGGGACACAATTCAATCCATAACAGGGGACACAAACAAATGCCACCGAATTTTGAAGACAAGAGGCTAATATGAACAACTTTACAGCAATAAACTTGAAAACGTAGATGACAGCACAAATTCCCAGAAAAAAATTATTCAAAAATATACTTAAGAAGAAATAAAACACCCAAAGAATACCATAGCCATTAAAGAATTGAGGCAGAAAAAAAATGACTTCAATACTGATAAAACCCATTGCTGTCAAGTCGATTCCAACTCATAGCAACCCTACAGGATAGAGGAGAACTGCCCCATAAGGTTTCCAAGGAGTTGCTGGTGGATTTGAACTGTCTACCTTTTGGTTAGCAGCCAAGCTCTTAACCACTGTGCCACCAGGGCCCCAATACTGATAAAAGTAGATGTAAAAGTAGAAGAAAGTTACCCAGATTTGCCTCTGGAAAGTGGTACAGGGGACTGAGGATGGAGGAGCAAGACTCCTTTGCTTTCCTTTAGTTTTTCTTTACTGTTTGTTCACTTGTCAAAGTATTACTTTCATTTGGGAAAAAAAAATCAAATAAAAATTCATTAAAAAAAAATTGAGGCAGAAGTCAAATGTCCACCACTGACAAGAAAAAAAAAATCACCCAAGTTTAGAACGGTTCATCGGTGAGATCCAACAAACATTCAAGGTATGGTGATCCCAAATATTTCCTAAATTTTTTCAGAGAAGAAAAAAAAACCAGCCCCTGCCCAATACATTTTGCCAAAGCCTGACAAACAATAGTATGAAAAAGGATAATTATACAACAATCTCATTCACGAGCATTGATATCAGAAGTCTAAAGAAAATATTAATTAATTGAATCTGGAAACATATATAAAGGATCATGGCTAAGGGGTTTGTCCCAGGAATGCCAGGATATCTGAACATTAACAAATTTATATTAACAGACCAAGAGAGGAAAAGCACACACTCATGCTGATTAGCAACATTCATTCACGATTATTAAACAAAAAATAAAAGCCTGGCAAATAAGGAATGGAAGGAACTTCCTCAACCTGTTAAAAGATACCTAAAAAACAAAACGAAAACCTACAACAAACATTAATTACACTTAATTGTGAAACAGTGGAAGCCTTCCTCTTGATCAAGAACACATGCCTGTATCACTACTTCTATTCAACAGTGTACTAGAAATGCTAGCCATCACAGTAAGGTAGGAAAAAGAAATAAAAGTCTAAACAAGAAAAAAAAAATGTCATTATTCACAGATGACATGAATGTGCCCTTAGAAAAATCTTACAAGTTTAAAAAATAAATAAAATGATCTGAAACAACCTATAGATAAATCATTAAAATCAGTAAGAAAGTTTAGCAAGGTAGTTAAGTAATCAGTAAAATCAATCAATATTCTTATGTATCAGCAACAAACGGGTAGAAAAGCTTAATTCTTTAAATACTAGTTACGCTAGCATCAAAAATATGAAGTATTAGGAATACTGTGGACTGCCAAAAGAACGAACAAATTGGTCTTAGAAGAAATACAACCAGAATGTTTCTTAGAAGTGAGGATGGCGAACTTTAAGAAGCTCGCTTACTTTGAACACATCATCAGGGAAGACCAACCACTAGAAAAGATACCAAGCAGAGGGTCAGGGAGAATGAGGGAAACTGTCAGTGAGATGAACTGACACAGGGGCCGCAGCAAAGAGCTCGCACACCAACAGTCGTGAGGATGGCGCAGGACCGGATGTTTCATTCTTTTATACATAAGACCACCATGAGTCAGAGCTGATTCAGGGACCGCTACCAGCAGCAGCAAGAGCAACACATTTAACGAAATACGACCTTACACAAATCATTTCTACGTGGATTAAAGACTTAACTGTTAAAAGAAAAACCATCACGTTTTCCTCAACTTTTTTAATGAATATTTTGTACAGAGACGTTGAAATAATTGTATAATGAAAATCTGCGTACTGCTACCTAGATTCAAAATTACTAACATTTTGCCAAATATTCTTTGATCTATGCATACACACACACACACACTTATGTATGTGTTTATTCCTGAACCATTTGAGAGTTACTTCCCAACATCACAATACTTCATTTCTATCAGTATCTCTCTCCGAGTGAAGTCATTCTTCTACATAACCACAATAAATTATCACACTATGAAAATTAACAATAACTCCCTAATTTTTTTTTATTTTTGTAGTTTAAATGAAGTTTACATTTCAAGTTAGTCTCCCATACAAAATTTTATACATACATTGTTATATGACCCTAATTGCTCACCCCATTCTGTGACAGCACACTCCTCCTTTCCACCCGATTCCCCATGTCATTCAACCAGCTCCTAACCCTCTCTGCCTTCCCACCTCACCTCTGGACAGGAGCTGCCCCTTTGGTCTCTTGTATCTACTTGACTAAGAGGCACAATCTTGACGAGTATCACTTTAGGTTCCACAGTCCGGTCCAATCCCTGTCTGAAGAGTTGGCCTTGGAAATTGTTTTAGTTCTGGGCTGATAAGAGAACCATGCTTTCCGGGGCACCTCCAGTCTCAGTCAGACCATTAAGTCTGGTCTTCTTACTAGAATTTGAGTTCTGCACCCCATCTTTCTGCTGCTCCATCAGGACTCTCTGTTGTGTTCCCTGTCAGGGTACCTAATATTGTTAATAGTCTCCCTAATCTAATATCCAATCTACATTCAAATTTCCCCAGTTGTCCCCAAAATTGCTTACATAGTTGGTTTTTCAAACCGGACTCTAATCAAGGTTCATAGGCTGCATTTGGTTGTTGTGTCTTTAGCATCTTTTAATCTAGAACAACAGTGGGCAACGTTTTCTGTAAAGGGCCAAAACCAAACCAAACCCATTGCTGTCAAGTCGATTCCAACTCATAGCAACAGTACAGGACAGAGTAGAACTGCCCCATACGGTTTCCAAGGCTGTAATCTTTACGGAAGCACACTGTCACATCTTGCTCCCACGGAGCGGCTGGTGGGTTTGAACTGTCAGCCTTTCGGTTAGCAGCCAAGTGCTTAACCACTGCGTGAAGAGCAGACAGCGAGTATTTTAGGTTTTGCAGGCCACGCGGTCTGTGGCAACGGCTCCATTCGGCTGCTGTACTGCAGCATCAGCCACAGACAAAAGGCAAACAAATGCGAGCGGCTGCTTGCCAATAAAACTTTATTTCCAAACATAGATGGTGGATCAGATTTGGCACACAGGCGGCCTGTCTGCTGATCTGCTAACCTCTGATCTTGAAAAGTACTCCACACACGCTTTTTTTGTTTTTTTAAAATAAGGACCTTTTGGAGAAACCAGGCCAGTTATGTGCAGAATGTCCTAGATTCTAGGTTCACGTGGATGTTTATAGTGGTGTCGGGTAACCGCTTCCTCCATTCAGATGTTTCCTGAAAACTGGCAGAGCTTCATTTACTGTTCTCTGGGAACAGAGGCGGATATTAATACCTCTCCTGACAGCAGCTCCCAGTCCTGGCAGTTCTTCCTTAAAACGTTTGCTCCTCTCCACTTCCTGCCATCTGCACACCACCAGTTCAGGCTGACGCGCTCCCCTCACACCTGCGTGGTCACCCCACAACTGCGTCGGCACAATAACTTCCTCGTCGCTGTCCTCTTTACAGATTTGCTCTTCCTCAAACACCACTTCCACTGCACCCCTGCCTGGCTTCCCAGCGCCCCTCCTGGATTTCAGGCCAGCGCCTCACCACCTCCTGGAAACAACATGCCCACTCCGTCCTCTCAGCCAAGATCCCTTCCGCCTGTCAAACCCTACACACCTTTACCTGCTGGTTGTAGCCTCACCTGTTCCATGAATCAAAAAAAAAAAAAAACAAAAAACAGTGGCCATTCAGTCAAATCCAACTTAGGGTGACCCCACGCGTGCCAGAGTAAAACTGTGCTCCACGGGATTTTCAATGACTGTTGCCAAGATGACTGCCTGGCCTTTCCTCTGCGTCACCTCTGGGTGGACTTGAATCACCAACCTTTTCGTTAGCCAAGTGTGTTAACCGTTTTCACTACCCAGGGACTCTTGTTCCATGAACGCCCACTGCATAGCCCATGAGCATCTGGGGAAGAAGGCGGTCTGGGCCTGGACTGCAGACAGAGGCTACACGGGGGGAGGTGTGGTTCCTACCCTGAGGTGCTCCTGACCTAGCAGAGGAGAGATTCAGGGTGACAACTCAGAGCGTTCCAGCACACCCCAATCCCTTCTTACCTGGAGCCACTGCCTTTGGTATCACCCGACAACAGTGTCCATCCTCAAGGTGCTTACTCGGTCGGCACTTGTCTGTGTTACTCGAGGTCTCATGATGGCGCTGGTGGCTGACCATATTCTCAGACACCGCACGGCTCAGGGGATTCTCACTGGGCAGTCAAGGGCGTGTGACAAGGCACTAGCAGGGGGCCTGGTGTCCAGTGAACACTGAGTCCTCACTCACTGAAAAGCTAATTCATAAAATTTGCATTTGAACAGCACCTAGGATGGTGCTAAACACACAGTCAAATACTCAACAGTCCATCCTACTGACAAAAACAAAACAAAACAAAAAACAGTCCATCCTTCCTAGGGTGCTAATGAATGCTGGTATTTTAGAAAAATATTAGTGTACTCCACTCCCCTCATTTAACCAGTATTAATTTTTTTTTATAACAGCTTTAAAAATCCATTGCCATCTAGTCGATTCCGACTCATAGCAACTCTACAGGACAGAGCAGAACTGCCCCACAGGGTTTCCAAGGAGCGCCTGGGGGATTCGAACGGCCGACCTTTTGGTTAGCAGCCATAGCTCTTAACCACTATGCCACCAGGCATAATAGCTTTACTGAGACATAATTCACATACCATAGAATGCACCCTCTTATAGGGTAGGGTTACCAGGATTTTGGTACGTTCACAGAGAGTAGCAATTTTTAAACCAGCAAAATGTTTGTAAGCTAAACACTCTCAGAAACAAAACAACCAAAGCCAACATATGACATTGATTCACGGAGACTAAAAGATGCCTGAAGTTGCAGATACCCTGCCGCCTGCCACGTCTCGCCAGGGCCCCAGCTGGAGGTCCAACGGCCACACTCATCAGCGAGCAACATGGGAAGGATCTCACCTAGATCCACAGCCATGGTCCCGGGCTGTGCTGTACGATAAAGGGCTGCAAACAAGCAGGAAATACGGAGGGACCGGTGGCCCCGGGCACATCTTGCCCACTGACGCCAGGCTGGGAGTGCCCACTCTGTGTCTAAAGAAGAGCACGTAGGCCAGCGTGCCTTTCACCCCAGAGGGCCCAGCAGTGTGTCATCTGCCCCGTGGGAGTGTTTCCCGGGTGCAAGGCAGAGCCAGGATGGGCGTGCTCAGGTGGAGAGGACGCTGGGCGCCGTAAGGTGGCAGCACTCTGAGCCACCACACTACAAGTGCTTAGTTGTAGCTTCTAGTTTGCACCTTCTCCAGATCGGCTCATGTACGAAATTGACAATCATAAGTAGAAAAACTTAAAAAACAATTGAAAGATATCTATCCAAGAATTAAAGGTCAACTAATCCAAAAAACCAGTTGCTTGAGTTGACTGACTCATGGCAAGCCCATGTGTGTCAGAATAGAACTACGCTGCATAGGTTTTCAGTGGCTGATTTTTCAGAAGTAGATTGCCAGGCCTTTCCTCCGAGGTGCCTCTGGGTGGACTCAAACCTCCAACCTCTCAGTTAGCAGTTGAGCACTTAAATGTGTGCGCCACCCAAGGATTCCAGAGACCAACCAGAAGCACAGAAAACAGAAAACCTCATCTTTACATCCTGAGTGATGAATCCAAAGGAGGGTACACATGGGGCATTTTCGGATGTGAAGCTATCTGGCATGACACTGTTTCACAGCGGCCACAGGACATCGTGCCCTGTCAAAGCCCACAGGACTTAGCAATAACATAGCAATATTCACTCATCAGTGGCAACAAATGTACTACTGGAATGCAAGATGTTAACAGTAGCAAAACTACACGCAGGGTGAGGGGGTATATGGGACTCTGTGCAATTTTCCTGTGCATGTAAAACTGCTCTAAAATAATAATTAATGAGGTACCACAGGCTGTAGATAAAGACTCTCGCTCCGGGGAGCTGCGAGCCGCTTGCTCTCTCAGTCCCTGACGGGGGAATGTAGGAGCTGGGACCCCGCGTGCCGGGCAGCCCTGGCCCCCACGCTGCTTCACGAGCTGCTGCAGCAGGGATGCAGAGTGGGCAAGTGCTGAGCTCTAACATGTCTGCTGACGAGCCATCCCGCAGCCGGCCTCCTGGCCAGGCTAGAACCCGACCCAGAACCCACGGTCCAACCGCGCCCTCAGCACCCGCGTCTCACCAGGCTGAGGCAAAGCCAGGCTTCCATGATAAAAAAAAGTCTCTGTATGTTGCGGGGGAAAGGGGTGAAAGCCAGATTTTTGAAGAAAAAACAAGGTACCAAAATGCTGAATGGGCAAATGTTGTGCTATATTTTTTTTACAACAACAAAAAAATAATTAAGGCGCCAGTGTTAACTCTGCAGTAGAAAAGGTTATGGGGGGACGGAGCGTGCAGAGACAGAAATAAATGCCGCAACAAATAGCCAGATCTTCGCTTTGGGATGCTGACACGGTGTGTCCCCACATCAAGGCCGGGACCTCAGAGGTCTGCCCCTGTGTGTCCAGCACCAGACCCCTCCCAGCTCAGCCCGTCCGCTGCCGGAGAGCAGGGGGGACCACGGCGAGGCCACAGCAGTCCCGACGACCACGTGTTCACACGAGGGAGACGCAGGGCAGGAGGGGCTGCTGCGGCTTATTGGGGAGATGAAAGTGACATGCTTCCGCAGGGAAATTTCAGAGACTGGGGACAAGAAAAACGGGAAACACGGAAAGAATCCGAGACCAGTTACCCCCAAGTTGACCCCGACTCCTGGCAGCCCCATGTGTGTCAGAGTAGAACTGTGCTCCGTAGGATTTTCAACGGCTGATGTTTTGGACGTCGACTGCCAGGCCTTTCTTCTGAGGCATCTCTGGGTGGACTTGAACCATCAACCTCTCAGTTAGCAGCTGAGTGTGTTAACCATTTGCCCCACCGAGGGATTCTACAGTAGGGATAGAGATTTGTTTTTATAACGTGTTATTCATCTTAAACCAATGAGGTAGTTATCAAAAGCTTATTTATTGGAAAAGTCATCCCCTCTGTCATCCTCAGTCAAATGTTCTCCTGATTAAACGAATAATTACTTTTATAAGGATGAGCCCAGAGCTGGTTCCCACGAGACGGAGGTTAAAGATATCTCAAATGTCTAACTTTTCCAAGCTGCTGCACCACTCTGTCATCTCCAACATCAACTACCCCCTTTTGCCTCAGCACGCTCCCTCCATCTTCGGGTTCCCTAGTTCCCTGCAACACCTCCCAGAACTCAGGAACCATATAAAGGAAATAAATGGCTCACGAGATTTCGGAGGCCCACTGCTCCACCGCCCTAAGAGTCCAGAAAGCACTGCTTGGGGCGTTGGGGGGGTGGAGGGGTGGGTGTCAGTCCTCGCGGGGGGCCTCTGAGTACATGCAGTAGGATCACCAGCTAGTGGGGGCAGGGGGCACAGGAGCCAGAAGCTTTGCCTGGCCCACAAGGGCCACATCCCAGCCAGAGGGGGATAAATCAGCTCTCACGCGCAGCACAGTTTCCCAGCCAACGGCAATCAGTAGCTCCCCTCTTAAATTTCCACCAGCCAATAAACTCAGACACCAAGGAGTGGCGAGTGTGCTCATTCTGTGGAGGGGCTGAACTAGAGCCAGCATCAGCCTGGAGAGGCCCAACACCTCCCGTGTTCGGCCTGTCCTGCACGGAGGGTCCCCGCGTCAGCACCGCCGCTCCCCACAACCAGCTACACTGCCTGCGCAGCCACAGCACCTGACACAGCACAGTGGCCAGCCCGCCGCGCCCAGACCACAGTGGCCCCTGGCCTGCCGCGCCCAGACCACAGCGGCCAGCCTGCCGCGCCCAGACCACAGCGGCCAGCCTGCCGCGCCCAGACCACAGCGGCCAGCCTGCCGCGCCCAGACCACAGCGGCCAGCCTGCTGTGCCCAGACCACAGTGGCCCCTGGCCTGCTGGGCCTCTTGGGAGGTCACGACTGCTCCCTTGAGATGTTCACAGAAATGGGACGGGGTGTTGGTGTCACAGGGAGAGAGACCCTGCTGGCGTTTAGAGGGTGGGACCACAGGTGCCAGGTACCCTGCAACACACCTTTCATCGGTCCCATCAGGTACACACAGAGGTGAAAACCTACTCTCAGAGCTCAGCGCCTAACTCC
Source organism: Trichechus manatus latirostris (assembly GCF_000243295.1). Lineage (NCBI taxonomy): Eukaryota > Metazoa > Chordata > Mammalia > Sirenia > Trichechidae > Trichechus > Trichechus manatus. The sequence continues at coordinate 5,268,705 of NW_004444064.1, forward strand.
AACTTGGAAGCAAACACCAAGCATTTTGGTTTAACATAGACTGAATCTTCCAGGGATGCAAGCACCTCTAGTGTAAACCCCGGGAAGATGACCCATCTCGTCCACCCCTAACGGCAACACCCAGGAGTCAGGCCTCCCTCCACCTCTCTGCACGGTGGCCAAGCGAAGATCGTGATTTCTCTCCTTGTTCTTCCTGTCCTCTAGGGCAGACGCGTCCAAGCACAGACATGTTGAAATACACATTATTTTGAAATTCTGGGTGTGGATAATCTATGGACTCCATTTCTAGACTTAAGAAGATATTACAAAGTATTTTATTACAAACGTTGTTATCGAAGTTTTTAAAGAAAATGTTCTGCATTCCACTTTGGTGAGTGGCGTCTGGGGTCTTAAAAGCTAGCGAGTGGCCATCTAAGATGCATCAGTTGGTCCCAACCCACCTGGAGTAAAGGAGAATGAAGAACACCATGGACACAGGGAAAGTATTAGCTCAAAGACAGAAAGGGCCACATAAACCAGAAACTTCATCAGCCTGAGACCAGAAGAACTAGATGGTGCCCGGCTACCACCAATGACCGCCCTGACAGGGAACACAACAGAGAGTCCCTGACGGAGCAGGAGAAAAGTGGGGTGCAGAACTCATATTCTAATAAAAAGACCAGATTTAATGGTTTGATTGAGACTGGAGGGACCCTAGAAGACATGGCCTCCAGGCTCTCTGTTAGCCCAAAACTAAAACCATTCCCAACGTCAACTCTTCAGACAAAGATTAGGGAGGACTATGGGACATAAAATGATACTCATGAAGAGTGTGCTTCTTAGCTCAAGTAGATACATGAGACTAAATGGGCAGCTCCTGTCCAGAGGTGAGATGGGAAGGCAGAGAGGTCAGGAGCTGGTTGAATGGACATGGGAAATCCAGGGTAGAAAGGAGGAGTGTGCTGTCACAGTATAGGGAGAGCAACTAGGGTTATATAACAATGTGTGTATACATTTTTGTATGAGAGACGAACTTGAATTGTAAACTTTCACTTAAACTACAACAGTAAATAAAAAAACAAAACAAAACTGGACGAATGGAAAAGGGGAACTCAGGATGGTGATGGGGAGAGTGGTGACACGTTGCAGGGATTGCAACCAACGTCACGGAACAATTTGTGTATAAACTGTTGAGTGGGAAACTAATTTGCTCTGTAAAACCTCACCTAAAGCACAATTTGAAAAAAAAAAAAAAACCCAAAAAAGCAGAAATAAGAATACAAGAAGCAGAAGGACAGGGGGCCTCACCTACTCCCTCCAAATAGCTACTCAAATGCCACAACATGTCCTCAACGACTGGCACGCCCTGCTACTCTCAGATGGTGGCTTTAAGGGAATAAAAAGATGCTACTTGCAGATTTGCTGATCCACAAAATGATTCAGCAACAAGGAGAACCAGAAGTTGGCACAAGGAGGGGGTGCTATGCTTGTGATGACAGACACCCCGTCTAGGGAGGTGAAGGACTGGTGCCGACGGATCCAACCAGCAACGGGAGCGCGCTGGGCCTCTGTGGGCCCAGAAGTGCGCCGGACCCAGCACGATCGAGGCCAGGTCCTGCTCCTTGTAACGCTGCATGCTCCTGGAAGGACAAATGGTAGCAGAAGTGGACACAATCCTCGACTTCTTCAGTCACTCAACCCCAGGGGAGGCGGGGGGGGCACCATAAGAGGGGCGCTGTGCTGACTGCTCTCAGGACACACGAAGGTTGCAGGCCCGAGAGCCAAGGCTGTTCTCCCTCTGGGTGGCTCTCCCGCTGTGAGTCCCACTTTCTAGGTCTGCTCTGCATCAGGGGACCCCCAGCCACTGCAGCATACCCCTCAGTGGTACACGGGCGTGTATGTGTACAAGCTGCATCACCCACAAAGTACGTACGTGACCTTTCCTGGTCCTCACAAACTCCTGGGGACGACAGGTGACGACACGGGTCTGGGACTGAGACAAGGGAAGGCAGCTGCCAGGGGTCACGCCAGCCAGGGGTCCCAACTTCGAGCGAGTGCTCCACCTCCGGCACGCCCCATGGGGAGAGGGTGGGCTGGGTACTCAGCGCAGCCCAGAGATGTCCCGTCAACTGTCACTGCTGAACAGGGCAGTGCATCAATGACCCCACCTGTCGTACTTCACAGAGAGATGTAGCGATACCAAGTCTTACCGTGTTTGGATTTCAAACCCAGAAGACAAATGGGAAGGAAAAGAGGACGAAGCATCTAAAATAGCATTATTCTTTCAAACACTACAGGTGGGAGCGGAGAGAGACGCTGTCTTCTCAGACACGGCTACAGACGCAGACGTATACACCCTTTGCTCGGCAGCTGACTTGTAGAGTCCCTCAGGAGATCACTGGAGGAAATGGGAGAAGAGCTGTAGGAGGAAGCCTGTCCCATTTAGAGCAGGGAAAAGCAGACATAGCTTCAGCGCCCATCAACCAGGGACAGCTTCGTCCACCTGCTGTGTCCACACAATCGGGTCGCGTGCAGCCCTGAGTGGGAAATGCCAGCATTATCATGAGAATTGAATAAGGTGGGTGGCAAAGACAGTCTGCATGATACGGTTCCGTCTGTGTGTTTACAAATGTGTATGTGTGTGTGGGTGTATATGTGTAGGTAAGTAGGTATGTATGCTGTGTGTGTATGTGTACATGTGCGTGAGCATGTATGTGTGTGAGTGTGTGTATCTGTATGTGTGATTGTGTATATGCCATTTTTGCTGGGTGATTGGATTACAGATGTTCTGCTTTCCATCGGGTGCTTCTTTAAAAAAATAAAACCACATACTACTTCTATTCATGGGTTCCTCTGTGTCAGGCCCAGGAAACGCCATGGTGAACCTAGCAGAAGACTGGTAACAGACAACACTGGCCCAGTATGAGGGGGCAGCGGGCACCGCTGAAGCACGCTGGGTGGGCTCCTAAGCCAGACGCGATGGAGGAGGCTCCCTGGCAAAGGATGAGGAGGAATTCACCAGGCACGGGGGAAAAGGTGCTCCAGAGGGAGGGTGTGCAAAGATCCAGGGTAGAACATGGCTGCGTGCAGAAGTCTGACCATGTGGATTGGGGGGTGGGGGGGCACAGAGCATGAGGAAGAGAAGGTGGGGACGACAGTAGGGAGTCACCATGGGGTACTTAGGCAGGGTAGGGAGAAGGGTAGCATTTCAGCTTTTGAAATACGACTCTAGGTGCACTGGAGAGAAAGAATTTGATGGGAGCCAAACCGGGGTCAGGAGACCGCAGAGCCACCAGAGTAATCCAGGTGAAAGGCGGTGGGGTCTGGAGTGAAAGGTGAGGGTGATGTGTGGGGGTGGGGGTGTGTGGGAGGATCTACAAGTGATTGGGTGGGAGCGAGTATGAGAAACGTGGAGGAAAGAGAGGTTAGGTAAGGCCTCGTGTCTGGCTTGGACACCAGTGGGCAGTGGTGCCCTTCCATGAGGTGGGGAGATGGGAGGAGCAGTTTGTGGGTACTGGAAGAATGGACAAGGAATGGCGTGGGCCACTGAGCTTGAGGCACCTGACCTGAGAGAAGATAAGCAGGATGCAGGGAAAGATACTGCCTGGAACTTGAGAATCAAAACTGAAGTCAGGAATCACTGCCTCCCAGGCAATTAAAATAATGAGGGACGGTATCATGGATTGAATTATATCCCCCCAAAAATGGGTGTATCAATTGGGCTGGGCCATGATTCCTAGCACTGTGTGGCTGTCCTCCATTCTGTGATTGTAATTTTACATTAAAGAGGATTAAGGTGAGATTGTGTAACACTCTTACTAAGGTCACACCCTGATCCAATATAAAGGGAGTTTCCCTGGGGTGTGGCCTGCACTACCATTTATCTCACAAGAGATAAAAGGAAAGGGAAGTGAGCAGAGAGGGGGGACCTCATACCACCAAAAGAGCAGTGCCAGAAGCAGAGCGCGTCCTTTGGATTTGAGGTTCCTACGCAGAGAAGCTCCCAGACCAAGGGAAGACTGATGACAAAGACCTTCCTCCAGAGCTGACAGAGAGACAAAGCCCTCCCCTGGAGCTGACACCCTGAATTTGGACTTGTACCTACTAGACTGTGAGAGAATAAATTTCTCTTTGTTAAAAGCCACCCACCTGTGGTATTCCTGTTAGAGCAGCACTAGATGACTAAGATAGATGGGCTTATGCGGGGAAACCACCCAGTGAGAGAATGACCTCAAACACATTCTCAAGATCACCAATGCTGTTTCATCTTTAAAAAATAAATCATGCTTTTTAACAAATGAGTTATATTACTGGCATACACTATATACAGTATATAAATGGTAGGTGTTCAACTACCAAAAAAAAAAAAAAATTAGTTGGTGAAAATGGATTTAAATGGTGGCCTAGTCTGCCTACTCTAAAGTAACAGAAATCATCTCAGGTTAGATAGATGATAGAGAAGTCAATGATAAGTTAGCTTAGTTGAGGACAAAATCAAAATCTGAATCAAGTTTTGTAACTGTGTCCCAAACTGACTGGCACTCGAGAGTGATGTTCCAGACAGGGAGAATCTCCTTAGCTCCCTGGGAATAACTTTTTGATTTCCACATGGTGATTTTATGCCATGATACGTTTTCTCCAAGACAGATAAGTCATTTTGGTATACTCACATCAATGGCTTTCCCTTGACTGCTCATTACTGTGTTATTCTTAAGGATTTGTAGAGATTCACCCCCACTATTAGCAATTTCGTCAACCACATCCAGATTTTCCTTTTGGGATCACTTTTCTTCTTCGTGAAGTGCAGTCCTTCTGTGAGTCCAGGAAAGTAATTTTACGTGGCTTCAGATCAGCCTCACTCTTGGACTCCTGGCCAGAGCAAAGCCTCTTCAGGAGGACATTGCTCTCCCCAGCCTGGTGGGAGTCCACAGACAAAGCCCACCTAAATGTAAGTCCACAATTCACAATTGCAAAGCACACAATGACAACCAGCTCCAGGAAGCAAGAGACAGTAGAACAAGTGGTGGAATTCAACCCTTTAAGAACTTCATATTTTGGTATTATCGGTCGAGAATAGAAAATAAATACGTTTAGAGATAGAAGAAGAACTCTAAATACATGCAAGGAAAAGAGAACTTTGAGAAATGAAAAATACAATCATCAAAATTAAAACATTAATGGACAGGTTAAATAGCAGATTAGACCCCGATGAAGATAGGGTTGGTAAACTGAAAGATGGAGCTGAAGAAATAACACAACACAGAAGGCAGCCCCAAAACATTAAAAGATGAGGAACAGGAAAAAAAAAAAAAGTTTAAGAGAGTTGGAAGATGATGTGAGAAAGTCAAACATTAGGTAGAAGCAACAGTCAACAAACTAATGCCTGAAATGTTTCCAGGATTGTAGAAGGACACAAAACTTGTTCTTCAGAAAGTACAATGAATTCAAAGAAGGATGAATAAAAAGAAATCCACTCTAGACATACCACAGTGAAACTGGAGAACTCCAAAAGGAAAGGGAACAGAAAAGTAGCCAGAGGAAAAAAAGTATTACAATAACAATCCCAATTTGATTCCCAGTGGCAACAATGTCAGCCAGAAGATGATGCAATAATTCAAATCTCAAAAAATGCGAAAGAATCAGAATCACACAGACCACATTCTCTGCCCACAATGCTCTTAAGCTGGAGTCAGCGACAAAAATAAAACCTAAAATCCCCATGCATTTAGAAATTCTTTCAACAGCCATCTATATAACTCACAGATCACATAAGAAATAATCACGGAAATTTTAAAATGCTTCAAGCTGAGCAATGTAAATGTTACGTATCAAAATATATAAGATACAGTAAAAAAGAACAAAGAAGCAAAGTTACGTGCTTAAATGTATGATAGAATAAAGCCTGAAAACTAAGAAACAAAGCTTAAAAAAATGAAAAAGTAGTTAAGGTTTCAAGTCAATAATCTAGGAAAAAAACATTAGAATAAAGACAACGAAAGCAGAAATTAACAGTATAGAAAACGAAGACGCCATGGAGATGCTAAACGAAACCAAAAGTTAGTTCTTCGTGAACACTAATGAAATAGATAAAGCTCTAGAGAGACAGATCAAGAAAAACGAAAGGCGAAATCAATTTTAGGAATAAAAAGGGGACTTGATATCAGTACCCTGAAAATATTTTGACTTTTGTAGCAAGAATCTGACAACTTTAAGGAAGCGGATATTGAGACAGACAGTTCTAAGATGACCCACCCTGGACACAGCCTCCTGTATTCACACCTCCGTGTAGAATGGGCTGGACCTGGTGACTGGCTTCTAATGAGATGAGTACAACAAAGTAATGGAATGTCACCCACGAGATTAAGTTATACAAGAATATGACTTCCGCCTTGCTGGCATTCTCTTGCCCTCACTCTTGCTCTTGTTGCTTGCTTGCTATGATGCTCAAGCTGCCATGCTGGGGAGGCCCATGTGGCAAGGAACTGAGGGTGGCCTCCGTCAACAGCCAGTGAGAAATGGAGGCTCTTAGTCCAACGGCCAGCAAGGATCTGAATCCTGGCAACAACCGCAGGCATGAGTGTGGCAACGGACCCTCCCCTTGGGGTTACTGCATGTGTGTTTATGTGTGCATATGTGCCTATGTGTGTGTATGGAGGCATGTGTATATGCACATATGTGTATGTGAGTCTGTATGTGTACACGTGTATGTGTGCATACGTATCGTGTATGTATACGTATCTATATGTGTGTGGCTATAAAATCAATACCCAAAACTCAGCTGCGTTTCTATACAACACCAACAAGGAGCTGGAAATTAAAAGAAAACAAAAACACACTTACGAAAATGGCAAACATGATAAAGGCGCCTGAGGACACATTTAACCACAGAAACTAAGACAGTCTGTGAAATATTATCAAGCCTTCCTGAAAGGCATTCATGGAGACCTGTATTAATGGAGACATAGGCCACGCTGTTGTGGATTGAACTGTGTCTCCCCAAATATGTGGTGGAGTCCTAACCACTGTATCTGTGGATGTAATCCTTTTGGGAATAGGCTTTTCTTTGTTCTGTTAATGAGGCCATATCAGTATTCTAAGCCTAATCACTTCTGAGTGATAAAAAGAGCAGATAAGACACAGAGATACCAGGAGGGTGGGGGGTGGTGGGGGACAGGTGCCATGTGAGAATCCTCTACAGGCCAAGGAACCCAGGAATGCCCAGAGCTACCAGTAAGGAAGGAGTCAACAAGACCAATACCCTGATTTGCACTTTTAGTCCCCAGAACTGTGAGAAGATAAATTTCTGTTCTGTAAGTCACTTGCGGTGTTTGTGTTACACTGGCTCTAGGTAACGAAGACATGTCTGTAGCAGGAAGACTCAATATCATAAAGATGAAAAACTCTCCCCTAATTGGTCCAGGGTGCCCTGGTGGCATAGTGGTTAAGAGTTTGGCTGCTAACCAAAAGGTCAGCGTTTCAAATCCACCAGCCACTCCTTGGAAACCCTATGGGGCAGTTCTACTCTGTCCGATGGGATTGCTCTGAGTTGGAATCAACTCAGCGGCAACGGGTTTGGTTTGCTTAATTGATCTAGAGTCAATACAATTTCAATCAAAACCCAGACGAAGTATTCTATGAAACTTGACAAGGTGATTCTAACACTTACGCAAAAAAGCAGAGTAAGACTCACCAGGCACTCTTGAGACACCACATGGAGGAAGGTAAAGATGGCAAGGTGGTGTGACGCTGGAGGGGTTAGGGTCCTGGTGCTGTGAGATCACCACACAGAGACACACTGACCAATGGGGCAGGAAGGGGGGCCAGAACAAGGTCCACACCAAGGCGACCTGGGCACATGACCGCAGTGGCACTGCAATGGTCAAACAATGGTGTGGGGATAACTGGTTGTCCAGGTGGGGAAAGAACTGAGATCCCTACTTCTCACAGTGAACTCGCATGGATTAAGGACTTGAGCTTGAAGAGCAAACTTAAAACCTCCACAAGAAAATACAGAACACGGTTGTGGCCTTAGGGTTGGGAAGCACTGCCTAAGCAAACTCAAAAGGCATTAACCATAAAATATTGATAAATTCTACATTAAGAAATTCTGTTCATAAAATTAAAAAAAGAAAGCCAAAAGGCAAGACGAGTAGAAGAAGGCATCTGTTACACACATCATGACAAAGGATTAAGATTCTGAATACATAAGAAAATAGAAAATATATATGAATATATAAGAAAAAGGCATAACCCAGCACAAAAATGGATGAAAGACACCGACAGGAATTTCACAGAGAAGGAAGCGCACATGACTGACAGACAGGAGACGTTCAGCTTGACCAAGCAGGCAAACGCATATCGAGACCACAATGAGACGCCATTTTACGCCTACTCTGTTTGCAAGAATGAGTAATAAGACCAAGTGCTGAGGAGGACCAGCACGGACACTGTTGGTGGCTGGGTAGCTTGGTACATTCTGGCACACAGTCGAGTATTATAGTATAAATTTGAACATTCACGACGCACCTTACCACCCGGCAGTTCCACTCCAAGGTAGGTGCATAAGCACTCTAGAGGAACTCTTGCATGAACGCACCAATAAACACAAAACGGTCAACTGCAAACAACACGCAGCCGCGCTAACAGGAGAAAATGCAGAACGTCCACACATGGGATCTCGTACAGCAGTGGCAATGAACAAGCTACTGTGAACATAGGATAATGCAGGGGAAGTTTGGAATCCTAACGCCGACTGAAAAAGCAAGTCCCAGAAAACAACGGTATCTACGGCATGTTACCACTCTTACAAAGCTCAGAAAAGGTACATCTGCATATAGTATTAAAATGTAGTGGAAGAACTGCTGGAGGGACTATAAAACGGTACAATCACTATGGAACACAGTTTGGCAGTATTTTTAAAAGCTAAACACACACAGCTACTATATGATACAGCCATCCCTCCCTCCCCCGCCCCCGCCCCCACCCCGTATTTATCCAAGAGAAATAAAAGCATTTGTCCATACAAAGACTTGGACACAAATGTTCACAGCAGCTTTCTTTACAACAGCCAACAAGTGGAAATAACCCAAATGTCCATTAACAGGTGAATGCGTAAGTAAATTGCAATACACCCACCCAGTGGAATTACTCCTTAAGAATAAGAAGGAATGAACTATTGATAAACACAACAATATGGATGAATGCCAAAATGACCAAGCCCACTGGAAGCTAGACAGAAGAGGACATACTAACGATTCTATTCCTATAACTCCAGAAAGGCAAACGAACATAGTGTGAGAAAGGAGACCGGCTGCTGTCTGAAGTTAGGGGAGTGGAACAGGCGGGACGAAGGGATTACAAGGAAGCTCAAGAAACCTCTGGGGTTAATGGATACATCAGTTATCTTCACTGTGGTGATGGTTCTTCATTTGCGTATTCATATGTCAAGCTCATCAACGTATACACTTCAAATATGTGGCATTTACTGTATGTCAATTATATCTCAATAAAGCTATAAAAAACATTTTAATATATAGCATAAAAGAAATTTCCCAACTTCCCTTGCAGAAAAGGAAAAAAAAAATTATAGTAAATGAGTTGTAAAGAAAAGTTATTGGGTAAGGTTGCCAGGAAAGCTCCTTAGAAATGGGGTGACTTAGCTATCCCGCACTCTTTTGCGATTACTCCCTCCTTTCTCGTGCCTAGAATGAAGACATGATGGCTGGCACTGCAGTGGCCATTCTGAGACTATGAGGCATCCTTGAGGATGAAGGCAATGTAGTAAGGATGGTGAAATGCAACGAAAGAAAGAACCTGGAGCATTGGTAACATCATGGAGCTGACCCAACAGCCTGATTTTATCTACATAAAGGGATTTTTTTTTTTTTGGTAGGTTTGTTAGTTTTGTTTGAACATAAAAATAAACTCCTGTACTGCTCAAGCCACTGTTTGGAAGGTCTGTTATTTACAGCCAACTGCTATTGCTAATTGATAAAAATTTAGTGTAACACTCTAAAAAAGTAAACTTCGATCACCCACTAATAGTCTACGCTTAAAAGAATCTGAAAAGCTAGCCCCAAAAAATCACAGAAAGGAGACTCCAACCTTAATAATTGGGGGAATACCGATATAAACGTCACTTCTTGCCCAGTGGACTCAGTAAATGTCGGCATCGGCTCTCACTGGCCGGGCATACAACGGGAGCACGTTACACTCACCGAGCTAACTGAATGGGGACACAACGGGCACTTCCAAAGTGCACGTGAGAGAAGCCAGAAATGAAATCAAAACACACGAATTTATGTGCAGAGGAAAACCACAATAACTGCCCGTCCTATCTCAGGCGCTGCTGTGGAAATTGGACAAGGTTCTCAGATGACACTTGGGAGAACAGAGGACGGCACTGAGAGAATAAGCATCCGTCAGGAAACAAAGCTGCTCTGTGTTTGCCTCCAGGAGGTCCTGATAAAATCCCTGCGAAGACAGTCTGCAAAAACAGGGTGTATAAAACGTGCCCGTACATTTACCAGACGGACAGTAATCTTTATCCATTTCAAGAGGTAAACAAACTCTTTAGACAGAGTTTGTAAAGATGGTGGTCCCCAGGCAGGATTTGGGCAGCAACATTTTTCGCTCGGTCCGCATAGCTGGGTAAAAATTTAAAAACTGTATATAAAAATCCAGATTTCTGGCTTCTCCTGAAAGACCAGAGATATATCTTGGTCCTGTCCCGGGTGGCCACACTCGGTCGGGTGAGCTGGCATCCGCTCCCTCACCCCTCACCAGCTTGCCTTCCAGTCTTCATAGGTACACACCTCACAAGTTCCCTCCCCCACCTTCCTGCCTGGCCCCCGTGGGAATCTGTATTTACAAACTTCCTGGACAGCTTTGTTCAGCAAAAAGAAACACTTATACCTCATAACTCACTAAAACGTAAGAAAAATAGAGGAGAAACTGAACAGTTGGGGCTCCAGGAAAACACAGTCCTAGTCCGGGGCCAGAACTGAACGGCAGGCTGTGATTTTCTAACCAACGTTCCAGAACGTAGTAGGCAGTCGTTTGCTCTCTGATTTAGAAAACTGCAAACAGCCACTGTGCTAAAACGCATGTGCTCCAAAGACGGAGATCCATTTGGAAACACACGGGAGCTTGCCCAGCGGCAGGGCCCAGGTCACTGCTGATGATGGTCAAGGAGTCAGAACAATGGCTTAGGTGAAGCTGTCCTAACCATGGGCGCTTTCTGAAACCGAACCAAAAGACTTCCAGAAACTAAACCAGTCACACAGTTATTAACAGTAGGAGATTATTTTAACTGGGTCCTTCTATTTTTGTGGATTATCAAAAGTCACTGAACTCTGTCTCTGAGCAGCCATGGAGCTGTGAGACTAGGGCCTCCCTGTAAGAGAGGTGCCAGGTGAGCACGGAGCCGGCAGGGGCAAGCCGAGGCCACACGCCACCCGGGCAGCTCAGGGGGCACTCGTGTAGGGCCAGTCCTGAGGGACGCAGAGCTCCTCTGGGGGTGTCCCTGGCTCGAAGACCCCCACCAGACTGGCCGAGGCCTTCTTAGAGCTGCATGTGAGGCTCTGCCCACCCAACCCTCCTTCCTTCCCCTCTCCCGGCACAGGGGTGCAACCTGCACCTCGGCCTGAGTGAGGCTCTCCCACCTCTTCCTGCTCCTTCTCTTTCTCCTCCACAGCACTTCCCCCTAACCCTCCAGGCATCTGCAGACTTCATTTAACCATTTGACTTCTGTCTTATTTGGCAACCAAAAAGAAGAACGTTACAATTAAATGTAACCAGTCAATTTAACAGACTGGTTAATTTATATCTGAACGTAGGGATTATGCATATCTTCCTGATAAAACTCAAACCCTTTACACAATCGATCCAATTAGAAAAGGACAATGGTCTAAATCAGAAATCAATCTATGAAAGCATAAAGCATAACACAATTGTCAGTACCTTCGTTATACATTTTATTCCCTCAGAGCATATCTTGAAAAGCTATGCACAGAGGAAATTACAAAAATGGATGCATTTCTCCCTGATTCCACATCATCCCTAGCATGGACCTGTTCCTATAGGGATTTCTGAGCCTCCAGTCCATCAAGTGGAGCCTTCTACAAGGGAAAACTTTATAAGGGAATACTTCTGAGATGCTAATCACTTGGTGGGAAAATGTAGATTTTCATCTATTGAGTTTTCTGAGTCTTAAGGAGGGTTAGTACAAAGCATAACAGCTTTGGGGGCAATCAGACATTTATTTGAAATCTAGCTTCGGCGCGTGCTAGCTGAGTGACACTGGCCACACTTTCCCAACCTCAGTGTCTCCATCTGTAGCATGGGGTAATACACTCTCCTAAGCGGGTTGGTTTGAGACTTAAACAATATAATAAACATATAAAACACCTCGTAGAGGTGTGACAGTTGTAGTTTTACCATAAATAATAAGCAAAGCCTAAGTTATAAAACGGGACAGATTTAATGCATATCTAACAGCACATACTTATGAAAACTTACAGCGTAGCAGATAGGACGCAATGAAGAGAAAAGCAGCCAGCATTTCTGGAGCCCCAGAAGTTAGCTCCCCTATCTAGTTTAGAGACTCCATGAGTAGCACAAATGGTTAACAGGCCTGGCTGCTAACTGAAAGGTTGGTGGTTTGAATCCACTCAGAGGCACCTTGGAAGAAAGGCCTGGCAACCTACTGCCTCCCCCCACCCCAAAAACATCAACCATTGAAAACCCTTTGGAGCACAGTTCTACTATGACACACGTGGGGTCGCTGTGAGTCGGAATCGACTCCACGGCGACAGGCTAATGGTACCTGGTTTACAACCAGTAGAGAAGACAGTCACAGGTCAGCAAAGATCTGGGTAAAAGCATTTCTGCGCAGTGACTTTTTTTTTACTACTGCTCGTTTTATAATTCATTACAATGTTATTTATTTCATTCCCCCAACAACTTCCAAAAAAGGAATGGAGACAGCTGGCATTAATGATGCATGGCCTCCCTGAGTCACCGGGGGTAGGCTTCTCCACTCTGCTGTGCCGTCCAGCAACAGCACTCGGTGCTCTCTGGCCTCTCCAGTACCCAGCCTCAGCTTTTAGTCCCACGGGACAAAAGCCCTCCAGGCAGGCGGAAGAATCCACCCATCATGTTAAAAAACACCAGTGTTTCTTTCAATTCGCCAGCATTAACATCTAAAACGTATCCTGTCTGTGACCCTTCTGTCAATGCTTGGGAAAAGCCTGGGCCAATTAAACTACAACCCCCATGTACTCTAAAACCCGTTGCCGTGGAGTCAACTCATAGAGAGGCTACCGGACAGAGAAGAACTGCCCCACAGGGTTTCCAAGGAGCGGCTGGTGGATTCAAACTGCCAACCTTTTGGTTAGCAGCTGAGCTCTTAATCACTGTGCCACCAGGGATCCCCATATACTCTAGCAGCCAGTTAACAACAAGAGAGCTCCAAAGTGAGAACTTACGTCAGCTTTCATCATCATTCCTTGAGTACCATGTCCGTCTCCTGCACTTTGCTAGGTAAAAATAATCCAAACATGGCAAATTCTTCTACATAACTAAATGGGAAACTATCAAATGATGAAACACTTGCCTAAAGCTCAAGCACTTGGAAATTTGTAACTCAGAATTAATCTTAAAGTTATTATGAAGTGGTTTTAGAAATGACGGATTAAGTCACAGCAATTTCACTTGACAATTTGAAACAACTCAGTGAAAACCCCAAACATTCTTTGATTAACCAAAAGTAAAATCCCACGAAATTTCTGTGCAACTGACTTTCAAAATGCAGCCCAACCTTACTGTAAAGTATATCTCTCAATGAGAAGCCTGAGTAACTAAAGATCTCAGGTTATACGCATCATTAAAATGGAAACAAGTCATATGTAGCCAATGTGTCTCACTGTTTGCTCTATAAATATCAGTCAGCCACCACTTGTAACAGTAAAATATTAGAGTTTTGGACAGGGCCAGAGAGAGAAGACAAAAATGGAAGTGAAAGTGCTTTTGTCAGAGTTGGACTTTGACTGTGACCAGGAGCTAAGAGCTTTATCTCATACGCTAAAATCAAGAGGCTGCTGCGTCTAATCAGCATTGGAGTCCACCTCTACTGTCTCCCGCAGGAACTAAGAGGGCAAGGCAATGGAAGATGCGCATTCCAGGGGTAAGATGTGGATTAGACAAGTACCAGAACCTCCCAACACAAAAGAGAAAAAAAGAGGAAATTTGGCTCTTCTCAAACACAACTTCTGTTTTTTATTTCCCCACTTTATAAGGATTTCAACATGTTCCTCCTGATTTATCTAAATTGTTGTGCTTTACAATTCAAGTCAGTCTCTCATACAAAAACTTATACATACATTGTTTTGTGACCCTAGCTGCTCTCCCTATACTGTGACAGCACACTCTTCCTCTCTACCTTGGATTTCCCATGTCCATTCAACCAGCCCCTGACCCTCTCTGCCTTCTCATCTCACCTCTGGACAGGAGCTGCCCATTTAGGCTCATGTATCTACTTGAGCTAAGAAGCACACTCTTCACGAGTATTATTTTATGTCCCATAGTCCAGTCTAATCTTTGCCTGAAGAGTTGGCCTTGGGAATGATTTCAGTCCTGGGCAAACAGAGAGTCCGGGGGCCATGTCTTCCAGGGTCCCTCCAGTCTCAATTAAACCATTAAGCCTGGTCTTTTTAGTAGAATTTGAGTTCTATACACCCCTTTTCTCCTGCTCCATCAGGGACTCTCTGTTGTGTTCCCTGTCAGGGTGGTCATTGGTGGTAGCCGGGCACCATCTAGTTCTTCTGGTCTCAGGCTGATGAAGTCTCTGGTTTATGTGGCCCTGTCTCTTGGGCTAATACTTTCCTTGTGGTTTTGGTGTTCCTCATTCTCCTTTACTCCGGGTGAGCTGGGACCAATTGATGCATCTTAGATGGCCCCTCGCTAGCTTTTAAGAACCCAGACGCCACTCACCAAAGTGGGATGCAGAACATTTTCTTAAAAAACTTTGTTATGCCAATTGACCTAGATGTCCCCTGAAACCATAGTCCCCAGACCCCTGCCCCTGCTACTCTGTCCCTCAAAGTGTTTGGTTGTATTCAGGAAACTTCTTAGCTTTGGATTAGTCCAGCTGTGCTGACTTCCCCTGTAACGTGTGCTGTTCTTCCCTTCACCTAAGATAATTCATGTCTACTTTCTATCCTAACTCTGATTTGACCAGAAATAAAATGTACAAGCTTTTAGCACACTGAAGGGTCTGAGGTGGGAGTCCAGCAGATTTCCGTTTACATTCCAGCCACATCAATTAGTGACATAATCTTGGGCGGCCAGGGGCTAAAGCAGGTATGTGTGTTAGTATCCACTGCTAATGAACATGGGAAGCGAAGTAATAAAGGAGAGAACAGAATACTTTGGTGGACACTTTTTTTCTAACTTCCTAAGTCAGACAATGACTGTACTTTCCGTCTGCTTCCCCAGCCCTAGCACACGGATACATCCACAGGAACAGGAAGTATCCCTGTGTTAACAAAACCAGAGCAAGACTCTGAGCCTGCAGTGTGGGCCAGCCAACCCTTGGCCAGCGACCCTGCCCACTAGGCCCTCCCTGTGGGCCAGTTCTAGGATCCACGCTCGTGGAAAATCAAGCATCTCTTCTGCATCTCCCTCTATAGGGTCGCTAAGAGTTGGGACTGACTCGATGGCAGTGGGTTTTTGACTTCCTGGAACATTGTCTTTAACCCTGTTCTTGAACATTCTTCAGGCCAAGTACTGGTCCAATGAAGATCTTGTCATTGATGGCTGGCCTTCTTTGCAGGTATGCCCAGGCAGGGTCCCACACGGGTGGGACATGCCTGCCCATGAAGTCTGATTCCAGGCATATAATGCACCCACACCTACCAAGGCCAGGAAAAGGCCCTGCTCATTTCAAATGTCAATCTCATGTAGCTTCTTTATAAACAATGTAACCAAAAAGCTACCTAAGAATGACAGAGAAATGGATACAGAAGAGGCTGTAACAGGCTAACCCTGAACTTGGCGGGGAAGAAGAGGGAAGTAGTGGTCATGATTATCTAGAAAAGGGGAGGGAAGTGATCAAATCAGAGTGTTCAGAATCTGCCTGAGATCCCTTCCAAGCTTTTAAAGTAAATAAAGGCCAGATTTGTTGTTGCCGTTAGGTGCCTTGAGTCAGTTTTGACCCCATGTGAGAGCAGAACTGCCCCACACGCTTTTCTTGGCTGTAATCTTTACAGAAGCAGATGACCAGGTCTTTCTTCCTCAGAACTGCTGGGTGGCCTGCTGGGTTGTAATTTCAAACGTGTACTGGCTTCTCTGGGTTGAGTTCAAACAACATTGGGCCCATCACATTTCCGACCAAGGTCTACACAGCCACCAAGTGCACAGAATCCTGCCTTTTTGGCTTTCTGGAACAATTTTCATTCTTAGTGTGTGTGGCCAGTCCATCTCAAGGCCCACTATGCCAACACTACTCATTTTTTTTTCACATAAGATCACCATATTTCCCAGGAAAAAGAACCCAACTCTGCTCAAGTGTTCTCTTAGACGAAGACGTTTAATACTGTGCTTTAAAAGAGGGAGGGGGTCTGGGGAGTCATTTATGGAAGCATTTTCCCTATTTCACTGCACTTCGCTTCAAGTTTAATAAAAAAGCTTGCACAATTTTTAGCATAGCTGCAACTGCTAATAATCCCTCTTTCCTAAGTCCCGGAATCGACTGCTCTGCGGGTCCTCGCTGGCAGTGGGGGTGGAGGTGTTTTTCCTCCCCAACAGCTCTTTGCTTATTGACTGACCCCATCACCTGACCAAAACTGTGGAAATTCACAGTTCGCCTTTGGTCCAAACGCCAAAGTCAAATCCTCAAACTCATCCCACTGTCCACGGCCTCGCACCCCACCTGCAGCCATCCCTCCGCAATAGAGCAAGCAAAAAGTGAAACTAACACCACGGCCCGAACCGGGGCTGGGCCGGGGGGCGCCCTGCGGGGTCCCGCGTCCCCAGCCCTCCCAAAACCAGCCAGGGGCTGGGTGGGTGCGTGGGTAACGGGTCGCGAGCGTCGCAGAGCCAGAAAGGTCCGAGCGGGAGGGGGGAGGCGGAGGGAGTCCCCCACCAGGACCCCACGTCCTGCTCCCTCGGTCCCTTCTCCTGAGGAGCGCCCTCCCCGGGGGCCGCCCGCCCGGGTGGGTCGCCGATCCCAGCGCGACCGAGGCTGCAGGGCCGGAGGGGGCAGGCCGGGGCGGGGGGTTGACCTGATCTCCAGGCCGGGGAAGTAGGGAGACCCGGGCCCGCGATACCTGCCCAGCCCCCTGCTCTCCAGGCCCCGCGCCGGCGGAGC